>NW_026947501.1:30914700-31299700 GCF_034190915.1 Cavia porcellus
AGAGGAAGTTGTGCCAAGACTATTTACCTATCACATCATGGTGGGGCTGCTGAATCTGTTTTTTCAGAACTTATTAAATAAAGCTATAAAAATAAGATAAAGAAAAATTAATAAAGGAGGAAAGACAACAGATGGTAGGGGAGGACTAATGGAAGAAAAGCAAGGAAAGAAAAAGGTATAAATTAAAAGGTAAGGAGAGAGAGAGACAGAAAGACAAACAGACACACAGACAGAATAACTGAAACAGAAAAAAATAACACCTAAGTAGAAGCCTTTTCTAGAATCTACAATGAATAAATCACTGGGGGGACAACTGTATGATCTGGTCATTTCCACGTGGTGAAGACCAAGCAGACAGCTGTCTAAAGGTCAACATTCATTAACATGCTTTTCCGAATGACAAAACAAAATATGGGCAGTATTATAAGAATTTAAGGAAAAGCATTGTCGGAGGTTTATGTTTCAGTGACACAGCTGACAGAGGGTAGTCTATTCATTCGTGAGACCAGGCAACATACAAGACAGCTATTTTTTCTAAACAGCACATAGAACAATAAAGTAATTAAATGATATTGCTGCTGCTAGAACATTCAAGAACAAGGTCAGTTGAAATCAATGTCTGTACATATGTTTCTTGAGAAAAGTCTATTTGTACATTGTAGACACTGTATTCCTCTTGTCTTTTCTTACTGTGAGTCCTCAAGTTACCCATAGATAGATTATAAATAACAAGAACTTCTGAACTGTTGCTTCACATACAGCAAGATGTAATTATTGAGAGTTTGACTTATTGATTTGTGTATCCATTCAACAAATGTTTATTGAGTGTACAGAGTATGTAATTTCTGCTGGGAACTAAAGATGATATATGCAATTTAAACTTTTTTTTTAATTTTCCATGTGTATTTTATATGCATTGTGTATTTGTATATTTCAAAACAAATGCATAATGTTATAACTTCAGTGTTTCCATTTGCACAGTTAACATTTAATGATGTAGTGGTAGCTTCTATCTTAGAATTTGTTGTAAAATCAAGACAAATTAACATCCTCTCATTGCACATTACATGGCTATTAGTCATAGTTTTAGCGCTTTCTTATTACAATGCACTATATTGTGTAACTTGGAGACTAAGTCGAGGGAGGATGTCTATGATTGGTGTTTGCTGATTGAACACAGACCTCAACAGACAAAGAATTGGAGAAAAGATATTTCAGAGATTGGATGGCTCCCAGGTCAGCAGAATGTGCTTATAACTTGATGAATTTATTTATCAACTCTAAATAAATAAGGAGCCAATGTAACTCCTTAGATAACAGGTGTATCATAGTTTTCAGGGCAATGAATACAAAGGAGCTAAGCATAAAAACACTGCTAGGTTCCTTCCAGAACTGTACAGAGCTAGAGAATGATTTGAATCACTGGACTCCTCTATCTCTCATACGATCCATTGTTTCAAACTGTTCCCCACTTGTTCCCTCTAATCCACTAAACTCACAACCAGTAAGCCTGCTCATTTATCTTTATTTTATGACAAACAAAGAGTTGTGCATGGTACCATCTTCCCATGTGCTGCACCAAATATGCTGTATCCCCTTACAGCTGTTTTTTTTTTTTTTTTTTTTTTTTTTCTTCTCTTCTCTTTTCCTTTCTTTTCATTATTTATTTTTTTGTACCAGGAATCAAATTCTGGACCTCACACTTGCCAGGCAGGCACTTGTGCTGACTGAGCTATATCTTTAGCCCCCTTAATGGTGTTTTTTAGCTGATGTTTTGAGTTTAATTTGGCTTTCTACCCTCTTAACTTGTAAGGTCACTCTTCACCAAGAATGTTGGATTCTACTGGCAGTGATGTTTCCCACTGGAAATTGCAAAGCTGGCATTACAGTTTACACCTCAATCAAATGAACATCATTGAAGTGCATCAAATTTTGAGACTACGCATATATTTTTGAAGAGATTTCAAACGCTACAAAGCTTAACACCAGCCTGTAGAATGGAACAAATTCTAGTATGTTATGTAACCCATCTAAGCTATCAATTGGCCTGTCCCCAAAGAAGGTTCATTTTGTCATGCCCTATTTTGAAGCTCTAAATCTTCTATGTTTGCATAGATGCTCCCATGAAAATATTTCTAACAATTCAAATCATCTTCTTCAATTATATTTTGACTTACTTTGTTAAGATTATAAAATGAGATAACACCATGTGACCCAGGATAGGATACAACCATATGTGTCTCTCCCATAACTGAGCACTGCCCTTCTGGGGGTTTAAGAAGAAATCCACAAGGCTCAGTTTGTTCTTTCTCATTTTCCTAGGCCTTGTTAGTCCTATCAAAGGCTGGATATAGAGTCACAAGTCTTTATCCTTTGGATCAGATCACTACTCTTCCCTGACAGTCCCATGTCCCTACCTAAAACACCAGCCAGTATCAAGAAAATGCAATGGTTTGTACTTGAACATGTATTTATATACTGCACAAAGCCAAATGTGAGACTCTATCCCAGAACTATTGGATTTCAAAGCAGTCCTTGAGTTTCAAGATATTTTTCTCTAAATATCTTATTGAAATCAGGCTCCCTTTGAATATATGGATTTCCTACAAAACTTTTAATAAGCAGCTATACTCCTTTCATTTCTTTTCTTTCATTGTAATTAGTATGTGTTAAAGAGATCTGCAGAGTGTGTCCTTGCCACTGCTATATCATTAAAAAACAGAAGCAATCAAAAAAGAACACACACAACTCTATCCATGAGACTGTTAATCTTACTAGTCCACTTGACTGGATTTAGAAGTACCTAGAGTATTTGGTGATAGCACTTGTGCATGGCTGTGCGAATGCTTTGAGAGAACATTGGCATGAGGGTCAGCAACGTGAGGAGGCAACCTGTTCACCCACTTGAACATGGGTGGCATCATTCAGTATGCTAGGGGCCTAGATGGAATGTAATAAAGAAGAAAGCATGTGTGCATATTTACTCAAATCTCTTGAGCAAGTGCAAGAACTTTGTGTTTTTATTTTTCTTCCTACCATCATCCATGGACTTCAGAATCTAGACTCATTAATCTTTGAATAAAAATTCAAGCTAGTGACTCTCCAGAGTGCTACCAGCCTGCACCTTAAGACTGAGTCTACATAGTTTGATCCTCCTTTTTTTTGTGGCTTCTAATAATTTAACTCTGACAGCTATTATTTTCTCTAGATCTCCATTCTGAAGGAGAACTATTTGGCCTGTGCTCATGTGTCCATGCGTACCCACTTATAATTATATATCCTCTACTCATTCTGTTACTCTAGTGGATGTACCCTACATGTATTATATCTGCCATTTGCCAATTATTCCCACTTCTTTTCTGTTTGACTATGAGTTAGCCTTCTTTATGGCAATAGCCCTCCAACCACAAAAGCATATGTATCCCTTCAAATCAACTCAAGAATCATTTTCTTACTCCATTGTCATTCAACAAGATTTCCCTCTTGCTTATATAATTCACAGTGGCGTATAAGTATGCCACACACAATAGTGCCAGTCTTTACCAAATCTGAGTGGGAGAGGGATTGTCCCTAAATATTTACAATTACTTCTCTACTCTTGTTCTCTGTTCTATCAGTACCCTTCTAGAACCATCTGTAAGCTGTCCTATGTGTTATTTCTGTCCTTATCGTTTAACTTCAGTCACAAGATCACAATTAATGGCATTTCCACCCAAACTTCCCACATCACAGATGTGGTGGGTTCTCCACTCTTGCTATTTTCACTGCCAGTACCTGTCTTTTAGCTTCCCATACTTGAAATGCTTCCGTTACTGGGTGACAAGACATCATATTCTTTTGTTTGTTTTCCCCAAGTATCCTAAATGAATCTTCCTCTGTTTTAAAATTCTTGTTATTCTCTATTGCCTACACTGAGTCATTGTTTCTACAATTTCCTATAATAGCTACTATTGAATAATTGGCTCTACAATTCACTTGAAAGAATCAAAAAGGTTTCATTTTTCCTTCAACTAAAAGTTGAGTATGTGTGTGTGGTTTAGTTGCCTTTGTTCAATCGCAAAGGGTTTACCTGGATAACTAGGGAGAAACCTGTGAATTTTCAATTGTTCTCTGGCTTTGTTTCTCAACTGTTTGGCCTCATGATAATACAGAAAAACAAGAGATGGATAGAAAGCGTAACAGATGGTGTCTTTCCTCTGCTAAAAATCTAGTAAATTATTTATCACCATACAGTCCACGGTTATCCTGCATGACCCCTAGCTTACAGTTCAGTTAAGAAACCTTTGCACCTCTTTACTTCCTCCTCTTGACATACTTTACTGTCTTTCTGCCTGTTCCAAGAAAAAAGGAAACGTGCTGCGCCCCAAGGATTTTCAGCTGTTATATACTTCTTAAAACGGTGGTTAATCTTCTTGAATCATATTTCATTTTGCACTACCCAAGAGATAAAAATGGTTTAAAACGTTTAAATAGTTGAAAAATGGCTAATACTATGTGGCATATGGAAACCATAGAAATTCTAATTTCATTGTCAGTAAACTAATTTTATTTGATTGAGTATTTACATAGGTTTCATGGTTATTCTTGCGCTACAGTAGGACAGATGATTAGTTTCAGTAGATATGTATAGTTCACAAATTCTAAATCTAAATCATACTCTCTTGGCTTTTAAAATGGTTTAGTCCATCTTCTTTATAGAATAAGTCTCAAAATATAGTTCTTGAACCAGAAAAACAGTTCATTGGAACATGCAAGGTCCTGAATTTGGTTCCTGATACTATATATATATATATATATATATATATATATATATATATAATTTCTGATATCAAGAAATATATATTTCTGATATCAAGAAATATATATTTCTGATATCAAGAAATATATATTTCTTGATACCAGTTTTTCATGAATTTTATTAAATGAAAAATGCTGGTTTCTTCTTAACATTTGCCATATCAGTGCTCTGGTGAAAGGACCAGCAACCTACATTTTAAGATCTCAGGGTGAATCTGAGGAATGTGAGTGTTTGGAAACATCTCTTGAATATTTGAGTGCCTGATTTTCTTCCTATTTAAGGTATTTCAGTTGTTCGATGAGTTTTTTTCTGACCATACTTTTTAAAATTGCATCTCTGTTGTTTTCTTTACTCAATTTATTTCATTTTGTATCATATATTCTTATGTAGCTTCATGTTAAATATGTTCCTTGTCTTATTTTCTTCCTACCACCAGTATAATATAAGCCATGGGCTTTATCTGTGTCATGATCACTGTTCAATTCCTGACACACTGGAGTTGTGAAATAACTATTAATAAAATAATGAATGAATGACTTAATACTTTGAAATTGATGTTTCCTTCAACAGCTACTTTTATTCCTGAGAGTATGGCAGTGCATCTTCCACCACTACACCACAGGAATAAAATATGCATCATCTTCCCAATTTCTGACTTTGTAAGTAAGTTATATATTTTAGTAGATAGGAGTGCCTCAGGCTCGCTTTAAATACTTATACAACTATAGAACTTGAATCATCTGCCGCTAGAGTGAAAATTCAGTGACAGAGCTATCATACTAAGTAATGGACAAAATACTAAAAGTTTGATAAACTCTGCTGAAATTTGTTATTTTCTTATGTGTTCTAAGTGGGTATTATTTTTTAGAATGCTCATTGCTTAGTAAGAGATTGTCAAAATATTCGTTCTGTCCACAGGAATGTATTACATACATATCCTTATAATTTAATAATTCTTTTAATCTCAGATAATTCTAAATGACATCATTCTGCATTTCTCCAAAACCTTCTGTTGGTCAATATTTAGTGTTACAGCAGCTATAGTATATTCCTGATTCAGGATGGTTTGAGTCACAGTTCTTTAACTTTACAGTAATATACCAGTGATAAGCAATGAAATGAGCAGGACAAACAGTGCTTGTAATTTTGATCTTTCCTAGTGACAAGTGGTATGTGATATGCAGTGCCTAACAGTGAATAAGTGAGACCATCAGGTGGGTAAACAACAGATGCTCCACAATTGCTGTGTTCCCAAGCCATGGATGTTCAGTAGGGTTGATTTATCACACGTACTCTTGACTCAGGATATTTTCAATTTGAGCCTTTCCCTGCTTTCGCTTTTACCTTGTCCTATATTTTAATCTGCACTCACATCTGTACAATTGTCTTATTTCCCAGCCTATGAATCTGCTTGATTCAGCCATCCCATCTTTAACCCTTGATTTTGTTCACCATGGATTTTGTTTCCAGTTCAAATTCACAAACTAGGATTTAAAAAAAATTATTTCTCAAATTCCATTCACAGATATCTATATATTTTATTCAGTATTTAGCATCTACATGGCTTTTCATTGCAGTAATAAATAACAAAAATTCAGACCTTTCATAACACATACAACTGTTTCTACTTCTTACTGGTGAATATCTTAATAATGAAAAAAAAATATTTTTGTCCTATATGAGCATTTTAATGTTTGATTTCCTTTGTGCCAATCTCCATATTAAGACATAAAATTGTTTCTGAAGTACAAATCTGCAGAAACAGTTTTAAAAATTACTCCATGTTAACATAAGGTAGAAGTTAAAGTCCCTTTACAGACTAGGAAACCTTCTGAATAATCAGATAGAGCTTTTCTTTCCTGAATTCTTAATACCTTCTCCTTCTTTATCACTATCCTTAACGAAACAAAACAACATAAAACACCTTTCATGCCATCTTGGTTTCAGAGTTCCTATCCTACTGAATTAATGTCAGCTCTACTATTATCTATGATACTACAGACAAGCGTTAGTCACTGTGGTTATGCCTGGATGATTTCCTGTATGTTTTCCACATGGTTGCATCAAGAAGACAAATATTGTTCTAGTTATATTTCCTGGACCTACCATAGTATATTGCTTAGTGTACAGTGTGTGCTCATTAGTTTCATTGATAAGAGACAAATGCATAAGAGAATGAGAAGTAATGGAAATCAAGTATATACTTATATATATATATATATATATATATATATATATATATATGTATATACATCAAATTATTTCAGTATTAAATGTATTGCCTTTGCTCTAGTGAACAAATATTTAATAAACAATTTCTAACTTCAAAAGTAAATAGGACTGTGACTTCTCAGATCTTAGATAATTGGGGTAGACTTAGGTAAGTACTGTTTTCCAGCCTTATTCTCTATCTGCTCTCAGATTTATGAGTCCCATTTTGTACCATCACGAAACCTAACACGAAGTTAACCTCAGCTGTTCCCTATACTGGCTGATGTGAAATATGACTAGTGGTTGGGTTGAGTCTTTTTTTAAAGCATGACACTATATTTTTCTCCTTTGTTTAAATGAGAATCAGATAAATACTTTAGGAAGTAAAATTGACTTAAAGATATTTTTTTAATTCACTCAAAAGACAGGTTTAATTTTTTTATCAGTTTAAAGAAGTCATGTAGTTAAACACAGCACAAGATAATTAATTTACCCTTACAGTTTTAAAGAATCCATCTCTGCATTCCACATCAGCCCATTGGAATCATGAGTTTTCTTGCCTGGATAAATGTAATATCATTTCTATTGTAGTTTATTGTTCTATATGTGACAATAGCTCTCGGATCAGTTATTATGGTAATGCTGCACGATGACATCCCGGTTTCCAGTTTACTAAGCCATTTTGCTGTATAGGGGTCATAAAGCTAATTTCTGGTATGAAAAGCAAATTTGAAACTGTTGTAGCTGTGTCTTGAGGAAAAGCACACTTTCAGGTTGTCACCCTCTCTGGCTTTCCAATATTTCTTTCTTGTCAGCTCAGAGCTCCTTAATGCAAGCAAAGAGTTATTCAATTTGATAGCTCCGTGTTTTCCTATGCTAATGTTGAAATCTTAAATATAATTAGACTTTTCTTCACCGACCCTATCCATCAGAAAATGACACATATACATCTCTCAAGAAGAAATACATTTGTCTTTAAGTGAAGTGACAAAGAGAACTTTTGGAGAACAAATGCTAGGATAATATATTGGCTGAATAAGGTGCTTAATGTATACTTCACAATTATATTTTGAACTCTGTTTACTTCTTCTGCTTAATGAAACATCAAAAGGACTTAAGAAATATGAAGTTTTCTTTTAACCCCATCATGATCTGCAAATTTCTGTTAAAAAAAAAAAATGGAAAGCTCCAGCCAGCCTTAAGTTAATGCAAGACATTATACTTTCAGCCTGTCTCACAGGAGTGCTGAGAAAGCTAATTAAAATGGCTGCAGGGAACTTCTAAATAGGTAGCTGCATGGAGCAAAAGTTTAGAAAAATACCATTTAGTTAAGCAACAGGAATTATTTAGGCATCTGGTGCTTAATGTTTCTAATTTTTTCGAGAACACCCTCCCCTCTGCATTTTAAAATCATTGAATTTTCACATTATTGGTAAATATCATAATGTCACATTTTAAAGTAAATTTATAAACTTATTAAACACTCTGCAATCAGCTTTACCAAAGAACAGGTGTAAGCCATGATTTAAATTACTCTTATAATGTAACTTTAAAAGTCTAATATTTTTTTTAAAAAGCAACTTCCACAGATGTTTGAGTTGAAAGCTTCCACTTATCAGTCTCACTCTAATTGCAATCAAATTAATACTATTTACTTTGATTTATAGGCTAACTGCTAATTTTGACTAGAGCCCCTTTTGAGAATTATACCAATCCAGGAAGAACTATTAACTTTTAAAAAAAATATTTAAAGAGAAAAATAGCAAAACAGAAAAAGGGTAGAAATAATAATACAGAATTTAAAACGGATAAACAGTAAAAAATCAGTAATTGATAGATTGGATATTGTTATCTTAGAAATAGTTGTTCAAGTTACAAAATTAAGGCATACAAAAGTGGACATTCAAACAGTGAGACTGCAAACAGTTCTGTTCAACAGTCCAACAAAAACTTAGTAATATGGTTGTTTATCTTACACACTTAAACATACATGCAGTTATAGCCTTTAGAGCACTTTCTGTTCTTCTCTTTTTTACAATGACAATTACACATTTTGGGTTTTATTACTCCTACAGTTCTTACTACTTTTTTTGAAGAGAATAAAACCGAATGTGACAAAACAAAATAAAGTCAGTCAATACAAAAGGATGGACATAATACATGATGTAAAATACTATTAACTTTTTCACCCATCCAAATTGTATCCTGGGGTGAGGAAGCTCCTGAATACAGTATACACAAGTGATATCACGAAGTCAGCCTAATATTTTCAAACCTGGTTTCTACTCTACCAAGCAATTCAGACATCCCTGCATGTCATAAATCTATCAGAATCTAACATAGCTTCTTTTCAGCATAAAACAGGGAGTTGTACCCCTCTTTTTTCACATCCTTTCTCACCCTGAGATTTAGGTCCTTTCTATTCTACCATTCACACCCAGTTAATATTTATATTCAACATTATCCAAAGACGTTTCTTTTCTGGAATCTTTAATTATCTGAAATAAATTCGTCAGCAGTTCCCTTCTAGAGAATAAGGAGGCATTGGCAGCAATTACTCATAAGTGACCTTGAATTGAATTTGAGAGCCCAGAATTTAAGCTTCATAGAGAGTCACCTCACAGTTACTTAGAGTGTTCTTGCATCGCATTCCCTGGATTACCCCTACTGTATCATCTAGGGAGAAGGCAGTCACCTGATGCTCTCATCAATGCCGTAACATGCTCCTGTACTGTTTTCCCATTTCCCTTCAGTACATTTCTGTGTTTATAAATTTAACTCTCCTCCTGAACAGAGAGCTGCAGAGGGCTCTTCTTCTTCTTTGTACTTACATCAATGTCTAACTCTGTATGTTCTGAGTAGATACTGAATACAGAAATGACATAATAAATCAGTGAGCAAACTATGGGAAACTGATGTCATCATTCATGTTTTAATCGACTAAATATTTGCCATAGTGCCCTGTTTTCCTTCCCTGATGAACACAGGTAGGTGGAGCATAATCAAGAAAATGAGAAAAACATGGACTTATGTATAATCTCCTGACAAGAATTTGGCCCAATATGTCACATTGAGGCAATTTGTCAGAATTTTTCAATCGGCTAAAATAAACAACCGAGTATATATAATGTATTTGTATTAGTGATTTTTATGTACATTATTTCTTGGAAAATATTAGGTTAAATTAGCATATATATATGATACTGGGAATCAAACTCAGAGACCTCGCACTTGCCAGGCATCAGGCATGCACTGTGCTGCTGAGCTATAATCCCCACAACAATATTTTGTTTTAAAAAAATGATGATTGTTGTCCATTGTTATAATTACTAATGGTTTTCAGACCACCTTGCAGTGTCATATGTTGAGGCCATGTGAAAATTTGTTTCCTTTTCATAAGAAGAAATTCAGTGGAACAAACTTTTTTCTGCTGCAAATCAACAAGTAACAATGAAAGGCTGGGATGTTCTAAGATTACGTCTTAAAATTATGACTACTAGAAATATATCTTTCTATTCTAATGGGAAATAACAGGAAATATACTGCCCAATACTCAAGGAAAAATAAATTCTCCTTCAGTATGCTACTGATGCATATCTTGCAAAGTTAACCACTATGAAGTTGGTCAATAAAGTCAATCTTTTACATAGATAACTTCTAGTTGTAGAGAAAGAATTTATTCCTTGGGCTTATATTATTGAGCCCACCTGTAATTAAAAGTAAATCTTACCAAGGAAACATCACAAAAAACTGCTTTCTGGCTTTTACTTTGTGATTTTCATCAGTGCAGAGAAATTTATATATGTGCCACTCTGCCGGGTCCTCCTTTGAGAACAATTTGAGACAGAGACAAGAGAAATAATATGTGGCTTGGAGAAGAATATATACCAACAAAATAAATTTGCCTTTATTTTAGGTTCTTTAAGAGTATTCTCTGAAGAATGGTAAATGATGAGGAGTAATTACTACATGAAAGTCTTTAATTCTGACTTTTTTGTGCTAATTTTGGACTAATACTTGAACAAATTTTTAGTTTTGGACAAAAGCATACTACTTTTCAGTGTAGATTTTGTTTGTTTTAATGCTTACAAGCCATTGGTAAATATTGATAGTCATGAAGAAAAACAATTATACGATATTTTATGATAGTTGTCATATATTTGGGTCCCATATGTATGTATATCCTATATGTATATGTAAGGATATGTATATATTCTATATGTCTATATATATATGAAAGGCTTCGCATAACTCCATTGTGTTTCACTAAGGGGTTCAATGACCCTAAAACTAACTTTAAACAAATTCGTGTAGGCTCTCCCTTTTCTGCCTTGATATTTGAATGATTTACTTTTAAACTGGGCCTAAAATGAAGAAATAGTGAATTGTCAGATAACCTAGAGCAGAGAAAATAATCACAAATCGCTAACTTCTTTTCTCTTAGTCCAAACTGGTAACGTCTATTGTAATCATTTTTGTAAGATTCAGAAGGAAATCTGCAAATCAACGTGGAGGCACAAAAAGCAGGAAAAAAAAATCTGTCTGTTTAGGGATAAATGGATAGAGAAAAATGTAATGCACACCACATGGAACAACACTGGAGCCTAAAATGCAAGTACATTTTGCTATTTACCAAAACGTTGACTTGGAAGACTTTATACTAAGTGAAATGAGTCAAAAACAGAAAGAGAATAAAAGTACTGTATTTGACTCAAATGTTAAATCTAAAACAACAAAATCATGTTTAATATACAGAGATAGAAAAATAAAGCAATCCTCATGGGTGAAAATTAGAAAGAAAATAGAGTTCTAAGTCAAAAGAGAAATATATATATATATATGTATATATATATATATATATATATATATATAATTTCTAATGAACACATTAGAGATTTAATTTATTATGTCTATAATGGTTAGTGAATTTTTTGTATTTTATTGGAGTTTTCTGATAAATGATAATATTTTATTGGCTATTGTCACAAAAATGTGAGATGATAGATGTTTTATTCTCTTTAACTATAGAAATCCTTGTACTGTTTCTATGTATTGAATTATATTACATTTGAAACCTCAAATATATTCAATAAAATCTTTTTTTTATTTTTATTTTTTATTGGTACCAGGGATCGAACTCACGACTGCCTGCTTGTAAGGCAGGTGCCTATGCTGCTGAGCTAAATCCCCAGCCCCAATAAAAATCTATTTAAAAATAAAGCAAATTCTGTCACCGCACTCATGTAGGACTGTTTATTATATCAAAATATTCATAAAGTATATCAACCCTAGGCAAGATATTTTGTCACGAAAAGTTTCCATTTTTAAAATCAGTTCTTAGTATTGATTCTTTCAATTACTGCAGGTCTTTTGTTAATGATTGGGAGGACCTAGCGATGGAGGGGGGGAGGCAACGAAAGGGAGGGGAAGTAAAAAGAATTAAGATGTGTTTACGTTCCAACTGCCCACAATGAATGAATCAGTATGTACTGTAAAGATGCACTAAAAAAAAAGCGTTCAAAAAGTCAAGCCGAGGACATGGCTTAGTATGAAGGGCCTGTATTCATGGCTCATTATAGGAAAAAAAAAATACAAGCAAACAAAAATAAAACAGAATCAAAGAAAGCAAGGCATGTCTTCTAATTCTGCTTCTTACTACAAATGATATTTTTGTGTACATTTTTTTAAATGTGTCATTACCATTCTCTAATCTCCCTTATTAATTTTTATTTCAAAAATTTTAGGATTACTGCTCTCATATACATGACTGAATTTACTTCATTTCAAATGATTTTTTTCTTACAAACATATTTCTAAAAGATTATTTAAATTCCATACAAAAACATAAAAAAATTATATACATTTAAGTGGCACCATATAATACTTTGATATATATATATCTACATTGTGTAATATTTACTTCAAATATCTAACATTTCTCTAGAGTGAAATTATTTGAGATCATAACTGTCCAGTATCATGGTCTGAAATATTTATCCAGGGATAATATTTTAAAGACAAAAGTAGATTTTAATTAAATCATAAGTCCCAATTCAAACTAAGTTATTAAAAGATGTTGCCACTAATTGAGGCTTGTTTATATATTCTGAATAAGATTTAAATCCTTAAGAAATATAATATAAATCAATTTTTAATTCTCTGGATTTTTGTTTTCCCATAAAATTCGATAATCCCTGCAACTGGACCACCGATTTCCATTTTCATCCAAATTGCCTGGGAACCACGCATGTTTCCTAGTCTCTTAATCCTCCTCCTCATCAAACAGAGGTATCCCAGTGGGGTCATCATTCTGTTTTAAAAAATACCTTCTATTTTCTTTTTTTCAGCATCCCCCATTAGACTGCAAAAAGAAACAAATTTTTCCCATATCAAATCCCTAGTGCCTAATACAAGTTACAAAATATTTGTTTAATGAATTTTTAAATGAAATGAATATCAATTAAACAGTAAACTTAAATATGTAATGAGTTGCATGTGCATACTCAACTGTCTTTAAGCACTGATACTTTGAACTCCTGAGGAAGTATTAAAAAGAGCCAATTCCTGGTAAGTTTTATCATGCAAGAGACATTTTTCCAATGGAAGTATACATGTCATAATGAACACTGAATATTGCTACCTGAGATTTTCAAGAGGTAATTAAAACAGAAATAAGACAATAATAGTTTCTCCTCATGTGATTCACACAAGTACTAAATATGGTCATATACATAAAAGTGCCTGATGTGAAATATCATTTTTCAGTAAGGGTGATTCTCATTCATTTGGGTTTGTCCTATTATGTGCTGCTAACAGAATATGTTAGACCAGGTGAATAAATGTCTCCTCACATGTAGGAAAATGGATGAGTAAACGATCCAAACGTGGAATTAGACATTTAAGAGCAGCTTTAGTTCCAGTAAGAAGAGAGGACCGTTGTCACAGTGCCAGCACTAGAATTTGGGAAGTGGTTATTTCAAACTATACCTATATTTTAGTTGTAGGGTTTGGAAACTCGGTGTGTGTGTGTGTGTGTGTGTGTGTGTGTGTGTGTGTGTGTGTGTGTTTCTTTTCCTTTAGATTGTTTTTAAATGTACAAATCCCCAACTAAATTTCCTTAATAAGAATTTTTTCATTAATTCTGATTTTTCAGAAAATGAATCACATGGTTTGATGGGTTTTTGTTGTTGTTGTTTTCTTTTTTTCTTTTCTTTTTTGTTTTTAGTAGAAGACTCTTAGTCTTTTTTTTATTTGCTCTGAATAGGTACTGAAATTGACTGGAAACAGTTTAAAGCCAACTCTAGGACTAAAAATAAAGTACAAAATGAGCCAATTGCAGTTCATAAATATTTTAAATATTGTATCTGTAGTGAACATGAACAGACTGTTTGCCCTCATGATTTAAACAATTTGGGAGAGCAATTACTAACACAGCACTTATACTATATTAGGTATTATAAGTAAGGGAAAGGAATAAAAAATATGTTTGTGTAACACACAAGCATGATTCCATTTTGCAAAAAGTATGTATTGCACTGTCTGTGGAGAGCGCTAGAGGAAAAAATGACACAGGAGAACTATATGTCTAACTCCCTAGTGCGGCTCATCTTCTCTAGTAGTAATTCTAACCCTCTTGTCGCACTTAACCATACGGTGTGGAAGTAGAACACTTTTTCCCAATAAGAAAACCTTAACTTGACTCCTAAATAGAGAAAGCTTGAATACGTAATCAGTGTGTCCCCACTGAACTTATTTGAGAAGCCCTAATTTCTTGGAAATTCTAGAAGAGTTTTTTTAACATCCATTTCTATATTTATATCCATAACCGCATTTATCCATGTATCTGTTTCAGAAGGAAAATTAAATATGCCTCACATGTATTAAAATAATGAACACTAAAGGGCAACATACAAATAAGTTTTTTTTTTTTTCTCTAGTATCAGGACTCTGTAGTTCAATAGAAGAGCAATCAACAGAAACTTTTTCATGTCAGGCATAGCTAGGGACTGATATTTTGGGAAATGCGGCCAGCCACATAAGTAGGGAGCCAGTTCTATTGTGATTTTAAGTTCCATTTTAAAGACCTCCCTTCCTTGAAATAGCTCCCACACTGGTGCTTGAAACTCTTATTAGACACCTTAAGCCCTAAAGATTTTAGTCCTCACATTTCCCTATTAAATTGAAATTGCTTTACAGGATGTAACACCATAGGAAGCTCCAGCTAACACCTGATCAGTGTTTGCTCTCTGATTTGGCCAACAGCTAATTAAGTGAAATAGGTCTTATGGGAAAGTCCATTGAGCTTGGGATTCATATCAGGATGACAGGAATCCTGACTGAGAAAGCAGGATGCCAAGGAAAATGTGGTCAAAATGAGATTTATCCTAGGGATGCATACTTTGGAAGTTTGGTCCTCCTTTCTTCTTCAGGCATCAACTTATTGATACCTAATTAGAGCTGTAGATTCAAAGCATAAAGAGAGAGGTGTTAAGCCCATGTCCTCAAATCTAAAATTTCCTGGACACGTCACCATATCTGGGGAGTAGACCAATCTGCAATATTCTCGAACTCTGCAGACTGTTCGGTCACACACATTAATGCCTTAGCAAGTTGACTACCTTGAGTTCAATTCCATTCAACAAACATTCGTTCAAAATTTACTTAGAGATGGTGCAAATGTTAAGATAACACAAAAAAATAGCATATGAACTACAAATGAATCTTATTTTCTAGAGGATTATAACCACCGGGAACAATAAATCATGAGGATTAGATAAACAAGCATAATCCACAAAGTGGAATAAAATGTCACAAGATTTTACCCTTGGAGGTGACATCCAGGAAAGGGCTCCAAAGCATGTGTCCTGGCCCCTCCTTCATTTCTCTGATTTCTCCTGCTCCTTCATACAAGAGTCTGTCTGCCGTCTACTCATAAGGCTAAGATAGCACACAGGCATCAGCAAAACATTAGAGGGCAGAAGTAGACTGAAGTCTTATTTATTTATATTTACTAATACTACAAGGGATTCAATTAGGCTAGGGTCTTTGCACTAAACATCTTCAGTTCTTTCTAAAAGTATTTTGGCTGTCCTGATTTGGTTTTATTTTGTGTAGGCAGCAGTGTCTCACTAAGTTTCTCTGATGCTAAGTTACGCACAAATGAGGGATCTTCCTGCTTTAACCTCCCAGAGTGCTGGGATTCAAATGTGGGCCACACACCTGGCTGAAGCCTCTTAGTCTTATACCTGGGCCCATAACAGGATAGCTCAGTGTTTGATCTTGGAGCTAAAATTTCTATTACTGCTTTCACCCTACCACTCTAGCAATGTATTTACTTAACCGATTCATAGAAGGCTTGCTAACACCTAGAGAAGACTGCTTGGCTCTGAAATGCAAGAATGATTACAATCTTGGCCCTATTCTTCAGGAACGCATGAGCTACTAAAAAAGGAACCTTCTTTTTGCTTTCTTAGGCTGTGCTGTTCTCTGTCTTTTCTCTTTATTGCTGTTTAATGAATACATTTCAACAGTATCAGGCCCGCTGCTTCATTCTTGCACTCCTCTAACTATGCTGTAGTCTTGCTAATAGTTTTCTAAAGACTGACTTGACTGCCTGTTCCTGAATCCCACGAGCTGAGTTTTGCCTTGGACGGGTATTATTCACAAGCACTTTCAGGTTCTTCCAGCCTAAGTATCCCCTCGTGCCAGGAATGAGGACTACGTAAATGAAATGGATGAGGATATCAGGTGTGACAGAGTCCAGGGGCAGCGTTTTAGTTTGCAACAGAGCCAAGAATCTAGAAGGAAGTTATTTGGTTGAAATAAATTTATTTCTCAACAAAGACTAGGAGACAGTAAAAGAAAAGTATTCTCTCTTAATATGCTCTACTCCTAAGGGTTCCCTAAATCTCCACAGCACAATACAATTGCATCTGCTCAACCACCTAGTAAATATTCTCTGTTTGCAAGCATTCTGTGAGCAGCAACCAATATTTAATCTTGGGATAATGTCTTCTTGGTGTGAAAACTCCCAGAATATTGTGAACAGCTTAAATGTGAATTATCTGTTGTAAAAAGGAAAATCGGCTTCTTCAAATCTTTGTGTCTGTAACTGAAAATAGAAAACATCGAGATACAAGGTCACATCTGTGCAATCAAATCCGTATGTAAAAACCTTGGCCATGAGAATAGTATGAGGAGTAATGCGTAAAAATTAGAAATAATCAGCAGTAATAGAATGCAATTTTGACAATCATTTCACATTAATACTTAAGAAGACTGATATTTTGAAATGTACAGAAATGAGATAAGCAGCTTAGGGTAGTTGACGGATTTTGGTAGAAAGTTAATATATCTCAGTTGAACTTATACTAACTGTGTTTTTGTTGTTGTTTTTGTTTGTTTGTTTGTTTTGGTACTAGGGATCGAACTCATGACCTCGCACTTGCCAGGCAGGTGTTTGTGCCACTGAGCTAAATCCTGTGTTTTGTGTCTCCATTTTGTTTATCAGAAAGAAGGAAAAAATGCTTATTTTAGCTATGTCCCTGTGATAGTAATAGTGCCCAGGTTGATTTATTTCCTACTTAGAATTTGTTTTTTAAATACTTCCTCTCTGTTTAGACACTGAATAAGGATTTTTAAGAAGGCATGAAAGAAAAAGAAAAAGAAATTTCTGTTTTGGAAGTCACTTTTCTTGACTATAGATGTGTTTTTCTCTCAGGTGTTTGCTCCTGGGTTTCAATCAGAGCAAGACCATGGCTCAAATATTGGGATTTTAATTCCCTATTTGCTGCTCCCATCATTAAGAGTCTTTTTGCTCATTTCTGGCAGAAATATTGACATGAACTGGCTTGAATATTGGTTTATAAGCCTGAAAAGAACGTAAGTATGCCTGCTTGGTTGCAGTGAGGGTTCCAGCCAGGCCCCTGAGATCCAGGGTCTTCGGGCCCTTTCCTGTGGGTGTGATTTCCTCATCAAGCTTCTGCCCGTTTTGTATCTAAATGACTGTGGCTATTCCACTTTCCTAGCTCAAAGGATGCATTTCAGAGGCTTTCATTTGCAGTAGCCAAATGGAGTGTTTCTTTGATATCCTTTGATCTCAATGTACTACTTGTCCTGTTCTGAACCTGTCACTGTGGCTTGGGAAATGGATGTTCCAGTACGGTTAAGACAACAAGGTAGATGATGGAGAATTTTCTACTCATACATAAGAATTAGAGAGGCGAATTTTTCAAAGGAGACATGGAAAACAGTTCCCAACAGGAGGGAGAATTCATATTGTTAAGTAAAACACAAATAGACACTTCAGGGCTCTCTGAAAAAAATGCACATGCTCACCTCACGTGAGTAAACACTAGTGTAACCTGGAAACGCCTAATAAGTATCCGTCTCATTTGTCTATTTTCAGACAGAGGTATGTTAATCCCTCTGTGTGAATACAGGGGGTCCTAGGCCCTAACTTGGTAAGCAACTTGCTCACCAAAAGTGAGTGATACTGTTCCATCAGCAGGGAGAGTTTATAGCACATCTGTTTCATTACATCAAGAAATATTCTCAATATTTACTGAAAATAAATTATTTGACCAAATAATTACTGCTTATTGAAAGTAAAACTTCCTCAAAGTCCCCCTCTCTTTCTATGCTTCTCTTCCTTCCTCCTTCCACTGCACTGCCCACCTCCTACCTTCCTTTAGTTAGCGGATTTTGAAGATTTCTTAAGTGGTAGGCACTACCGGATGAGTTTGTGCATCAAACATGAATAACCCAGTTCTTTACCTTTAAGGCAAAATACATTGTTCTAATTTAGTCTGAAAACACCATAAAAAGAGAAATAATGAGTGTATATGAACAGCTTGTCTATTATCTTCTGTTGCCCAAAGAAGATTTCTCCTGTACTTCTCCAAACGTTACACATCTGGGGAGTTCATGACCTCCTGTACTTCCACAGAGCGCGGTTCATGCTTCGATTTATCTCGGACTGTTTTAATTCTCTGTGTATCTTTGCCAACCAGATGCATTACTAGCAAAACAACCAATTAAACTCTGTGAAATCCATAAGCACAAGATTGTTAAGTACAATTTTCCATCAGCAAATGATGTAACTTTTTCTGCAATTTCTTACAGTGATAAAGGATTATTCTAACCCAAGCAGACATTCTCAGCAAAAAGCACTGGCTGTATTCAGTAGTCTAGCATTCATGCAAGATATTCATGCATGCTAGTCGGTGATCTCTGAGCAAATATTTGTTCCTTCTCACATACTTTCTATGCTTTTTCTGCCCACATACTCCCAAAAGCAACAATCAATTTCCAATATTTAACCTACCTGACTGAAAATTCAAGCAACAAATCTAAAATAAAAGATAGATGGACACTTTTCATTTGCCTCTCTTTTTCTTTTCCATTTTTACACATAGCATGAAAAAGTTACACAAGGTAGTCTCTAATGTCATATTGAAATCCAATTATTCTAAAACAGGTCTTAGAAAGATTTGATAGTGGCAATTTAGGAGCAAGTGAATATCGACTATGATTTTAAATCGTAATGCTGTTTATACTTCAGTGCATTGCAAATTAAATTCACTGAAAAGTCACTAAAATGGCATAAGTTTACCTTCTTCGGTCAAATACTTAATACACATTTTCTTCTAGGTGAATGTTTTTAGGAAAACCGTACTGATATACACAAGTCTAATATGGGAAAATGACTATGTCCCAGCTATAGGTTACAGGGAATTACATATTTTCATGAATTCATTTTATTTCACTCATTACATATACTCATTCTGCAGCTGCTAGTTGAAAGCTGTTTCTATTCTTCAAGTTCCTAAAGCATATTAATTGCATAAATTTATTTTTTCAGCTTTCAAGTATCAAGATTTTTTTAGTTACTCTGAAATTTACCCATGCGACCTTCGTAAGTGTTGTGTCAGGCATTGTGTTTTTTAAAATATGCTTTCTCCTGATTGCTTATAGGAGATTTTTCAAATACTGTTCTGCTTGCAAGGGTCTTTCTACTGCCATATTTGTTTCTTTAATACCTTTAGGTATATAAGCTTATCACTAGTATAGCTTATTCCAGGAGTCTCCCCTCCATCTCTTTTACACGTCACCTTTTAAAATGTTTCTATAACAATTTGCTGTTCTTTCAGTATTTTATATTGTGGTTTCTTCTTCATTTCTGCACTTGCTATTTAATTTCGTATGAGGAAACAGATTTTGTGTCAGACTTAGCACAGTGTTTCATATATAATTACTGCCAAGTTATTTGTGACATATATACATAAAAAGAGAATATCATTGATTATATGCTAGATGGCGGAGTAAATACAACCACAGATGATTGGTTTTTGATTATGCAATTAGATGTGAAATTAGTGTGATAGTTTTTCTAGTCTATATATTTTTTTCTTTAAAGTAAAATGATTCTCAGTTTTCCTTTTGTTTGGTGGCTTCATTTTTCCAACCTACTTTATTGTGGTACAGAATAATATTCCCTTCATTATGTCCTCTAAATCTTGCAGACTTTCAAATCATGACTGCAAAATTAATGACAATGGTTAGAGACTAAAAGGTATTCACCCTATGAGGTGATTTTGCAGGATCATGAGGGCCTGCAAATGAGCAGACCTCGTGCTATGTATGTACACTTTGGCCTTCAGTAATAGCACTCTGGTTACAGTTACAGACATGATTCAGAACACAGACTTTGTTTTAGAAATATCTATAGATAGATCTATATATGTCTATGTATGTAGCACTATATACTAAATAAAATATCTATGTATAGTATTTTTTATTTAATGCTTGAGTGTACCATAAACATACTCTAACTTTTAGAAAGTTTTATAAATGCCCACCATCAAAATGGATATAAATTCATTCTCAAAAAATAAAAAGCAAATTTTTCTGACCTATTCTAAAATTAAGGACATAAGATCACTATTGTCAAAATGTTTCTATGCTTATGGATATTAAATGATGAGGTCTTAGTAACAGTGTACCACATGAAGCAAAATTTCTAGCCTAGAATTATGCAGCCATTTTCCAGTGAAAAGAATTTCTTTGTAGTGTAAAAACATAAGGAATAGAATAAAACTATAAGATAAAGAGTTTAGTCTGGAAATTGAACAAAATTTCTACACTAGATAACATTAAACTTCTATAATATTTCATGTTTTTCTTGAGACATGGTTATAAAAAAGTGCTTCAAAAGCCTTTTAAAATATAAGTTCATTGGCTATGCTTTCTTCTTCCTTTATAATTAAATAACAAACCATATTCTTATGGTCACTATTGAATCAACCATTCATTCATTCAACAAAATACATTTTGAGAATTAAATGTAGTTAAAGTGCCAGAGGAATATCAATGAACAAAAATGACAAAACTCTAACACTCCACATCTACTTATTGCTTTAAGTATTTAATTCATCAAATAAATTTTGTGCATAGATTTACGCTACCTTTTTCACAATAGCATAACTTTATAATTGAGAAACTCATATTAGGGGTTGGGGGTTTAGCTCAGCGGCGTAAGCGCCTGCCTTGCAAGCAGGCAGTCGTGAGTTCGATCCCCGGTACCGATAAAAAGGAAAAACTGCAAAAAAACCCAAAACAAACAAACAAACAAACAAAACAAAACAAAAAAAGAGAAACTCATCTTAATTACTTTACTGTACCTAATAAAATATAAATACAATGAAATATTGGCTATGAAAATAATTTGTGAAAACAAGTGTAGCAGGACTCTAAATTATTGTAGGTCTATTGTACTTACCATAGGATGCAGAACTTTCTAGGATCAGGAAAGTAAAATCACATATGTTTTTATGTCTTGATGAACTATACTGACTCTATAAAATTCATATTTTACACAAAAGCAACTTAAGTGGTTCACATTATTTAAAAAAGTATTCTAATGAATTATACTGACTATATAGAATTAGGTTTTTACATTAAAATAATATATATGATTCACATTGTTTAGAAAAACATTTAAAAATATGTTCTGAAATTAGTCAAAAATTTTTAAAAATTTTATTGTTTGAAAATTTAAATTTTTATGCTCAGAAATGTATTTATATTAAATTAATTATCTACTAAGTAGTTTCAATTCTGCAAGAACACATTTGTAAATACTACTCATAGAAGATGAAGACATAAAAAGCCACTAAACATACTAGGTACCACAACTTTGACTCAAGAAACTTTAAATTTAATTGCTTTTTAAACTTTTGATATATGAGTACATGAACTATTAGCCTCTTGTTTATTAATTTAACTGTAAAATAAGCACTGCAAAATTATTTTCTAATATATAATTTTAGGTAATTTATGCATCTATATTTAATATCTCTTAAAATTTTATATTTTATTTATTCATTTACTTTTTAATGGGACTTTCAGCCTTATTCCAGATCTTGATTTTTGTAAATAGTTCTATAGCAAACATGAAAATACATGTTTTCTTTATACATACCTAATGACTATGTATGCATACAGCTGATGACAATTAGCTAAAGTATAGACAAAGTACAGCTAATTGTATTCTTTATAAATATTAAGATATTGTGTATCACTTTGAATCACCCCAAGAAAATGATCATTCGAAGTTACATATCCACTTACAGATATAGTCATTCCACAATATGTGTATACTTTAAAACACCATGTCACAAAGAATAAAATATTAGATAGATAAAATATTATTTTAAATTAAATTTTTAAAACTAACATTTTTATGGTGAGGCTAAAAATCACATCACCGTAAGATTAAATATTCACATAGATTTCCTTTATAAGCCATTTGATTGCATATCGCAGGTTCTTCTTAAGATCAGGTGGCAGGGGCCAGGATATAGCTCAGGGGCACAGCACCTACCTGGAAAGGTAAGGTCCTGAGTTTGATTTTTCAGTACCAAAAAACAAAAACAGAAACAAACCAAAAGAAAAGCCAAATGAGGTATCAGGTAAAATGCCCATGCTCCAAGAATGCCAATTTTAAGACCTATCCTGCAAATCAAACGTCTGTAGTTGACCTATTTTAATGTGCTTCTCCATTGTGTTTAGACTAGAAATATTAATATCTCACAAAAGTATCTATATCAGCATGAAGGAGGATCATAAAACATATTCTCTCGTATTAATTGGTTTCTTTTCAGTTGGGTCTTCTCTAGTTGTTTTTCAACAAACACAGGTAACATCATGCATATATTAAAAAAAACTAACGTGCATCAAACATTTCCTGAACTCCTGGCTGAGTATCTTCTAGATAGTGCGTTTTTCACTACTTCTCTGTTTTACAGTGTTTCTTACAAAGATGTGATGATACTGTATCTGTAGAATATAATCCCTTCTTCCCAGGATTCATTCCAGTGATTGTTTTCTGAGGTTGAGTTTTCTGAGGTTGAGGTAAATTTCCTATTCCAAGTATTGTAACATTTTCATACTGTTAACTGATTAAATTAGAAAATAAGACACACTGACATACTCTATTTTCCCATAACAAACTGATCACACTGTAGATATGTGATAATTATCATTGAAACTAGATTGTTTAGCACTTTTGAAGTAAACTTGAAATGTGTTGAGCCAAATCCAAATTGTGTTTACTAAATTAAACATATATATATACATATGTATATGTATGCAAACTGAAAAAAAGCATGCCAACTAAGCAATCTCTGACTTTGGTTTGCTTGAGAGTTTGCAATTATTTTTATATCTTCATCCATTTTTAGATTTGTTCTTATTTTGACCAAGTTAAATTTCCACCCAGTAGAATTCGTGATTTCTCTTAAAATGCATTAAGGCATCCTCTGTAAATCTCTTGGTGAACTCTAAATTAATTCTGACCACCACTACTTTGTATTTGTACAAGACTTTATATCAAAGTCAGCAAGGTGATTGTTCCAGGGTTACTTTAATTATCTGTTTTTATTCAATCATGTCTGAACTTCTAAATACGTAATAAACTCATGATAATCAAGATCTCTCTCCATTCCACTATTTATTCATATATAACTATTTCAGTATTACATAATTGTCCAAGCAGATTATCTGTATTTCCTTATTTTAACAAAAAACGCAAATTATATTAGTGGTAATAGTTGAGATTGATTAAGATACTTGAAAGAAAATGAGAGAAAAAAGATAAAATCAAAGAGATATGGGAGACTCTGGTTCCTGCAGGGTTAAACAGAAAGGATAACTTTTTCTGTGTTATTTTATGTTGGTCACATGTAACATATAATTTTCTAGCACTGGTAGAAACAATGAAGAAGGAGGAAAACAAGTGCACTTCTATTTGCAGAGATTCTAAAAAGTGTGGTCTTTGGTTCTTAGGCATATTTAATGGATGAACCAATAGAATGTACCTCAGATACTACTGATTCAGGATGCCTGTCTGACATTAGGGAATGCATTGCTTCGGCCAGCATCTTAACTAATATTTGAGAGAGAATATTGCTAGCTGTACTGCCATGGCTGTCCATTAGGGTGGTATTTCTCTATCATTCAATTGCAAAAGATGGACTCATCCCTAAAGTCTGGATAAGAATATAGCACACACTCAAGGTAAAGGCTGAGATAGTATGAGCGGCCTAGAATTAATTAATAAGGGAATCTGCTATTTGTTTAGGGGATTGTTTAAAAGGGTCTCAGTGGTTTGAAGAGTAGTGATGAATGGATCAATTGATGATTTTTTGAAATATTTAATGGTAATAATTTTTATTAACTTTAGTGGTACATTTTAGGTATAAATTATGATCATTCATTAAAGGGAATTTGTAACTTTACATGATATAATTTGATTTTTTAATCCCCGGTTCCCCTATACACCCATCACAAAATGGAACAAACATTAAATAAACACCTATACTCATCTCTTTATTGCAGCATTATTAACAGTAGCCAAATTATGGAATCAATCTAGGTATTTAGTGTCAAATGAGCAAATAAAAAGACTAAGAGTTAACAGCATTGTGATTTGATTTAATTGTATCCTACCTCAAATCTCTTAAATATCTAACTTTCAATACAACTCTATATGATTATACAACTCTAAGAAGTCGTTAAGATGAGATAATCTTATAAGAGTGCAGTCTTCATTTGATAGTACTGGTAGCTTTAAAAGGAATGGAAAAGTGATTCATATAAAAACATATGTGGCTGTCAGCAAGCCAGGAGAGAACACTTACTGGAACCCAAGTGTCTGGAGTTCAATAGTTCTAGCACCGTAATCTACAATTTACAACCTCCAAAACTGTAAAAAAAAGACATTAACCCAGCCAGCATATGCTATTTTGTAATAGTAGCCCAAGAAAAACAAATAGCAAGAGAAATTTTTAAACAATGAAAAATAAGAATGCAAACTCAATACATACCAGTCTGCCGACTGAACTGCAAAGATTCAGAAAATAAAGGACCACGTGGAAAACACAACCATATTAGCTAGATGATTAGTGTCTGAAAATTAAAGTGCGGCATAGAATAACATTTTCGGATATTAGGATGGAATTTTGCTAGGGAAGTTCTTGGATATTATACACACCTTTGACTTTCAGTTATTCAAGAGACTTTACTTTAGTCTCTAACTAAAATTTTTGTATGGTTTTTGAATACAAATAATATAGACTGTGAATTTTTCCAAACAGATTTGGTGAGGTAGAAACAATGGCAGAGCTATACAGAGAATCTTTGATGATTTTTTTAAAATGTGATGCTACTTGATTGATACATTTGTATTCATTTCAATTTTTTCAGTATTTTTAGTCATTGCATTGAAAAAACATATTTAATATCAAAGATAGGCAAAAACTTGTAGTCATGTTAGCAGACCATTTGGAAATGCTTCATCCTTAGAAAAATTACTATTTCACCACCACTGGATATGCTCTTGGTTTATTTTGCAAAGTATAATTTGAAGTGAGTTTTGTTGTGCAAATTTTGTTAAAAATTCTTTGGTTAAAAATGTCCAAGACTATTCATTATGCAAAGAAAAAGGCAAGATCTGCATATTTCATCCTGCACAGCTAAGAGCTCGTTCATATTTTATTTCTTTCATTTATTTTATTTCAACCAATTAATCCCTTGGTGTTAAGAGACAATTGGAGGTTAACTCTTGGCCCAGTTTCTTAAGCTTGCTCTTCTCCTAGCCTGAGGTTTTCTTCCTCTAATTTATAAATCCAAGTTTGAACAAAGTCAGCAAATTAATTATATCATTATTAACCATTCTATTTTAGTTTGGACTCACTACCACTTGTTTCTTATCTCCTGTACTAGATTATCTCCATAATACTTTTCTCCCCAAAACATATAATGTCAATCACTTACTGTGGTCAAGAAATTCTTAATATAGACTGTAGGGTCTTGTCCTTCTTTTATTTACATATAATGTTTATTACTTGTGAATAATAAATGTCAGTTTTTAAGAAACATCAAAGGATGATAGTACAAATGAGATTATGTCTCACTTATAATGGTTTGATTTTAAGATGCTATGAAAGAAAAAAAAATGATACTGTTATTTTTTAATGTTGATCTTTTCTGGGGTTAGTAATAAGCAATGGATAGCTCCTGTGTTGGTTACTTTTCTTCCATTACTGAGACAAAATACCCAACGCCCAAGGTTAAAGGAGGAAAGGTTTAGTTTGTGCACAGTTCATGGAGGTTTCAGTCCATACTCAGCTGGCTTCAAAGCAGAGTGGCATGACCACTTTCATAGTGGCAGCAAATAAAAAAAGCAAGAGCAAAAAGGTAGGAGAGAGAACATGTCTCTTTCCCTCTCTTATAATTTATACAGTCTAACAAGCTCAAAATGGGCGTAGCACCCACACTCATTTCCCAGCTTTGGATTATTAATAAATCAAAGCTCGAGAAGCCCACCCACATGATTGCATGAGGCTTTGAGGGGAATATCTAGATACAAACCGTAACACTTTCTTATAATACAAGGCACCAAATCAAAGCTCCCATTCAACCAAGTTTCTAGGTGGATAAATAGCTACTTCATAATGCAATTTATTAGTTAGCTATAATTTCTGTGAGATTGCGTATATGAAATATGTTTTCAACTTGTAGTATTTTTAGTTCATGATGGTTTTATTAGTACATAATTCCTTCATATGTTGAGGAGTATGTGTATACCAGAAACAATACACATTTGTGCATGAATGAATACAGGAATAAACTCTTCCTAGACAGCTTTTCTGTGCACTTGCTTATTACAACATAGATACACAGGACTACAGATCACAGAAATTTTAGTATATGCAAAATCAGTAAATTTGAGGTCAAAGCAAACACTACAAAAGCATCTTCAATCTACCAAGACAATAATGATGTGTGTCATTTGGAGGCTTCTTATGTTCTCCCAATGTTCCTTATCAGGGTATTCTCTGCTCATATTTCTGATTTCTGCCTTCATTTCTCTTTGTTCATAAAAGTATGGGCCAGCAGTAGATTTGCACAATCTTTAAAATAATGTCACATAATCTTTAAACAATTATTTTTAATTATGATTTTGTAGATTATGGTAATTTTAAGGAATGTTGCTCTGTATCTGAGATGATACATAGGATGTTCAATCCTTAATACCACAAGAAAGAAAGAAAGAAAGAAAGAAAGAAAGAAAGAAAGAAAGAAAGAAAGAAAGAAAGAAAGAAAAGAAATGCAGTAAAAGATTCCTCTACCTAGTTCTTCTTTTTCTTGACTAAAATATGGTCGATCCTTTTCATAGTATAAGCTCCTGAACAAAATAGTAATAACAAGTTCCTTTCTACTCTCTGTCAAACTAGTAACCAAGAGCCAGAATTTTCATCACAGCTTGAATATAATGTAAAGGATTATTACAAAAACACTCAATATATAGCAATTGTAACTATTATAAAAGTTATTATAAAGTTTATATTAATTATTTTTGCAAAAACGTATAAGTGATATAGAAAATAATATGAACTCCTTGTATTTCTTTTTATGCAGTTTTTGTTGTTAAAATACACATGCATAGATATACATTATTCATATATAAATTTAGCTACAACTAATCTGGTATAGCCTACTTTAAAAATCTTCATCATTAGAAGTTTCTTCTGGCATTCATAAATGGAAATACATTTGGTTAATTTTACCTAAAGGCAATACATCTCAGTGCCTCATCAAATTTTCTTGGAAAATTTTGTTTTGAGTAAAGACAAAATTTGAAGTTCCACTTATGCTAATCTCAGATCAAATTAGGTTTTTGGTTGATGTTTTATAATGTACTAATATTATTTTAAATTTTCAGTGATTTTTTTCTGTATCTGAAATATTTTAGCAACAAAATAAATTTTAGTAATACAGCAAAACTAAAAGACAAAAATAATATCTTTGAAAATAATAAAATAGACAAATCACTTGCTTTTGCGATCCAAGGAAAAGACGATGTAGATTAATGGATAAGGTTAGATAGAGAAAAGGAAAAAATGGCAAGCATGAAAAACCTAGAAAATATTTTAAAATGTAGATCTGTAGATTTTCTAGACAAAACCACTAGAAAAATCAAAATTAATATTACTGTTCCCAACAGACACAAAAAACATAATAATCTCAGTTACTTTAGCAGAAGTAACATGGTTAATGAATCATCAAACCAAGCAGGTAACCATATCCATAGAATAATTTTCCCCATAAAGTAAAAAGTGACGAATAGTAACTCCTAAATCACACCTTTTTCAATGGGGAATTATAGATTCCTATTACTTAGATTTTATTGGAAGCATTGTCCACTTACAATTAGAAAAGGGAATTCAATACAGGACTTGAGAACTGGAAAGAATAACAAAACTCTTATCTGTTTTCAGATGATACTATTATGAACCTGAAAACCTCTAGAGTCAGTGGGAAACACATAAACAAACTGATAATTGAGGAAAGTAGAAAATTATAAAATCCACAAAAAATCAATAGCCATCAAAATGAAAACAAAAATCCTGTTACAAGATGTAACGGAAGAGAAAGCTACAGTACTATAATCATAGTTCACAAAACAAAAGAAACCTAGACTAAAACTGTAACGGAAACCTAAAGTTTTTGTTTTTAAAATTATAAAGCCAAATTTGAACCAGTGGGAAGCCATAAACCACTATTGAGAATATAATGTAGACTAACATAAAAATGTCAGCCTGTGTACATCACAAATTAAACAATATTAGATAAAGTACCATTTTTCAAAATAAAATCACAAAGATTTAAAATTTTCCATAATGAAATTAATGTAGTTTGACCACAAACATAAACCAAAATTAAAGAATAGAAAATCCAAAACACTAGTTCGGGATTTCTTTAAAAATGAAACATAAATTGACCATGTGATTCATCAATTGCACTTCTAGGAATATATTCGGGATAAATGTATGTTCAGGAGTCATTTGCGATTGATCACAAAAACCTTATTCATAGTAGCCAATATGTGAGTACCACGTAAATATGCATAACACAGTAAATGAACAGGAAATGTAATTTGGTAACAAAAACTTCAGTATTTATGCGTACTACAAACTTCCTGAAGTTAAATATTTATTTTCCCTAGGTGGAAGAAGAAAAGATAAAATATCGAATACAGGATGAAATTACTTACATAATATTTTTGATACGGGAAAATATATGACCACAAATAGCAGTCCAGAGGTTTCCTTAGGCTGGCTGGGGGAGTTTGCACTGATGGCAAATGAGAGTTAAAATCTTTACAATGATGAAAATGAGCTAAATTTTAATAAAGATTGCATATTGCAAAAATTTACTGCAGTTTTACTCAGACCATTGAAAAGTCAAATTCCACCCTATGTAAATTCTACCTCAACAGAACTGTGAAAACAATAAAAAGTATTGGAATTCCAGGCATAAAATACATTTAGGGATATAGCACCTGATAAAAGGACCATCGACTATTTGCTTGAATAGATAAACTTTAAGATTATTTGGATCGATCAGAATTACTGAATAGTTACAATAGAAATAATAAAAAAATAAATACTTCATAGAATAAATACAGTGATGGACATGGTATTCCATTACTAGAAAAAACACACATGAATTCCTCTCTGGATATTAGCAGATTTTACTGTGCATAAAAACCAGGTAAAAATAATGGAATATGGTGGCATATTGTCAAGATGAAAAAATAAAAACAAATTACACTGAAATGAAAACTAAATGGATATACAGAAGAAAGTTCCACTAACACAAGAAACACATAGTGTAACTAATATTTAAAAACCTCCTAGCAGAAAAAAAAAAAAATTAAAAATTTGATTGTAACTGGGCAGTAGCCAGGAACAGATAGTTCACAGAAAGAAAAGTAAACGTGAACATTAATTATGGGGAAAGGTGTTGAGTCTTATTCATGAATCATGCAAATGAAAACACTCTGAGTAGCCCTTTCTCCTCTGTCCTATTGGGAGTGACCTGAAGTTTGACAGTCATGTGGAAAAATGTAAATATGTAATAAAAATACAATGGTTTACATTGTTCCAAAGTAAAATTTTGCTCACAAGTGTACAGGTTCTATCCTATTTTAAATTAGCAATCTTACTATTTAGAATTTATTACAATGATACATTGTCTAAAATAAATAAGGATAAAAGTCATAACTACTTGAATTAGACTAAATTTTCTATAAAAAGGGAAAATAGGTAAACATGAATAAGCTGCATTACACACACTCCAAATTATACCACGGATGAAAAAAGAATGATGCATACTTTGGTTTTTTTTTTTTTTTTTTTTTTTTTTTTTGTCTTTTTCCTTTTTATCAGTACTGGGGATCGAACTCACGACTGCCTGCTTGGAAGGCAGGCGCTTACGCCGCTGAGCTAAATCCCCAGCCCCATACTTTGTATTTATGATGGTGTTTCAAAGTGTTTTATCTGATTCTTCCAGAGTACTTCTGGCAACGTTTGGAGTGAGGTTTGTTTATCTCAGCGTAGGGCAGGGGTCCTCCTGGCCATCTGCAGAGCAGAAATTAGAAAAGCTGCTAATCATCCTACAATAAGGAGCAAAAGGAACACACAGAACTATCTGACTTATAACATCAGTAGGGTTGAAATCAAGGAATCTCAATGTGGAATATTCTGGCAAATAAAGACACTAATGGAAAAATGTATATATTATGCTACAAATTCATCTTTTTTCCCCTAAGAAAATGTATTATTAAACAGCCTTGCTTAGTTATATTTGTTGAAAGAGAAACCTACCCATAGTAGCATTAAATAAACAATAAATGGAGAAAAGATTGTTGAAAACACAAACACACACACACACACACACACACATATGTATACGCATGGGTTTTTTGAGAATATATTTCACTATGCAGTTCAGATTGCTCTTGAACTTGCTATGTAGCCCAGGTTGGCCTCGAATTTGTGGCAATCCTCCTGCTTCAGCCTCCTGAGTGCTGAAATTACAGGAATGCACCACAGCGACCAACCTGAAAACTATATTGTTTAAAACATTCTTTGATTATGTGTTTCTCATTATAGCTATGTTACTGTTGTCACAATTACATATTAAAGTTAAATGTATAAAGAAAATCAAAACTAGGAAGCTAATTTGGTACTGAGCAACAGCATAATTACACTGATAAATCATCATAATTTAATTATCCATTCCTTCTAATTCATATACAAAATTACTGACCCCAAAATATTAACTAATTTACACATATTTTTGGCAGCAAGGATACCATACAATTTCTTATGAGCCTAGTTTACATGTGTTAGTACATTGTATTAATTGTCTATGTCTGCCCTCAAAACTTAGCAACTTAAGATAATAGACATTTATCATCTTAAAATTTCTGAAGATGAAACAAATTTCTGAAGATGAGAGCTCTGAGTGCAGCTTTTTGATGTGTCTGAGGTTACCCAGTCTTTCAGATCCAATCAAGGATCAGATGTGAAAGGGTTTTATTCCTAGCTCACTCATAGGCTTGTTGGCAGGAGTCAGTTCTTTACACCTGTTAATCTGAGGGCAGGTAGCTTTTATTTGCATATTTTCCTCAGTTTCCTGACATGTGGATCTCACCATGGGCCAACTCGTAACAGAGTACCAGGATTATCTCCAAGCAAACCAGTGAGAGAACTGTGGAAAGCCAGTAAAACAGAAGCCACATTTTTTATTTCTTTAAACATTATCTAGGAAGTTCTGTTCCATAAGAGTTTCTTCAAATTATACTTATTGAAAGTAACTCAGAAGGTCTAGCTCACACTCAGAAGAATGGGATTAAGCTAGGGCTTGACTTCCCAGGGTGATGATACAAGAACAGCTTTAAAGCCTGTCTACACAAGTATAAAGCAAATGTGTGATTATTACAGGATTAGATATTAACACATGCAGGAGTGAAGAAACAAAATACAAATGTACAGTTAAAGATCAGATAAAAATCTGACAGCCTGTATTTGAACTGGAAATAATGTGTGTGTGTGTGTGTGTGTGTGTGTGTGTGTGTGTGTGTGTGTGTGTGCGTGTGTGAGCAGAAATAAACAGTGAATCCCAGGACTGGGCAGGTCGTGTATAAAAGTGGCTTGGAAGGCCTTGCAGTGGAATGTAAAGCCTCTGGATATAGATAATGATTAAAAACCAATTTGAAGAGATACCCATGTACCCCCCAAAAAAGGAAAGGTGAACGTAGAAATTTTGGATGATGAATTCAAAGTTATACTTTATACTTAAAATTAGGTGTTCATAAAGATATGTTTAAAAAAGTCTGATCTGTTCTTTAAGGACAGCTTGGAATTAATTCATTATTTTGAAAACTGACCAAAGAGACAATTTAACCATGTGTCCCATATTTTGTATATGAATTTTGAAATAATCTTGGTTAGTATCAGGAATATTTTTGCCGCAGTCAAGTCAAGTCAGTCAAGTCTGCAGAGAATTTTAGTTGCCAGCAGAAAGGGATCAGACAACCCACTCAACATGTACCTGCACCTTACAATCCCTGAGGACACGTAGACAACTATCCAACACAGACTGTCAAAAGTATAAGGCTGAGGAAACTTGGAACAGCCAAGCAGTGGAAGAAATGAAGTTTTTCTTTGTAGAAGTATTTCAGTAAAAAAAAAAAAAAAAAAAAAAAAGCAAAACTATTTCAAACAAAACACTGCCATTTCTAACGGTACTTGATTTTTGGCCCTGTTTACTATGACAGCTAATAGAGTATTGACTTTAGAAAGCACAATGCTGCTGTGTCTGATGGAGAGATAAAAGAAATGCCATCAGCAAAATACAATTTGTAAATCCATACTTTGAGAAAATCAGCTGTGCAGATGTAACAGTTTCTTCAATACACAATTTGCAAGGAAGCAAGACAAACCAGAGGGGCTACAAAAAACAATTTCAATAGATGGGATGGGTTTGGTCTCTAAATGTTTCAAAATAGCAGGGAATAATTTTTAAAACCTTCGTGGAAATTGGGAAATAATTCAAATATTTGCTAACAAAGATTCACTTGGATTCTGTTAGAAGTGACAATGATCTGGCTGTTTTTTTTAGAAGCATATTTTTACTTTAAAAGTGTCTAAGGTTTATTTGTTGCAAATATATGGTGTTTGAGAAGTTCATGCCCCAGTATGAATTACTTTACATTTATGGTGGTGGTCTAACATGACAGAAGGCCAAAGCAGGAATGTTTAGCACTTCTTGCTTCTTCTTTGGCCCTAATTGCAACTCCCTTCCGTTAACACGCACAGAGAATTCCAGTCGGTTCCTCACAGGTCGTCAATATCTGCCGCATGCACCACTTCTGATCAGAGGTCATACAACCCTTTGCCTTTCTGCATCTGGTCGATGGAGACAGCCCGGCTGCCATGGGGTGTGTGCTCCTTTCCACATCCTCAACTCAATAAACCTGTTCTCTATTGCACGAGAATACTCTAACAGTGTATGTATTTAAAAATAATGTAGAATGGAAAGAATGTGGAAGAAAACATGAAACTAATCAGATGTGAACACATGATAGCATTATCTCCAAAATTGTGAGCTTTTGAGATTTTGGAGGACAAAAATTTTAAAATTTTAAAGATTTTGTTAATCATTACTGAAGTCATATTAAGACAAAAAGCTGATGAAGCAACTTTAAATAATGTATATGAACTAGACACAAACAACATTATATTTTTTTCACGCAATTTAACCATACTACATATAGTTTTAAACATAAAATTTCACTTTGTATTAATTTTAAAATAAGTTATCTTCTTGGAGAGTCATTTTATTTCTAGATAATAGACCCATAAATAAACATCAATTGTTTAATTTGCTCTTCATTCACTACTTAGTAATTAATTTTCTCTATTTTCAGTGCTATAAATAGCACCAAACTACACACTTTTTGCATATAATTTCTTATTCAAGTCCATTCATTTTGGGGTATATAGGTCTTACATAACTTCTCTTTGGAATAAATCCCAGGTTTAAATAACAAAATATAAACTCTGAACATTGTATTGATTATTGAGAGATAAAAACAAATTACTCTCTGCAGAAATTAAGAAAATATTTGGCTCCAAAGAATTGAACATCATATAACAGTTACCTAAACAGGAGGTTAATTGGTTTTTTCTCAGATAATAAAATGTTAGATTCCAGTACAGTGGCACTATAACGTTATCAATAACAAAAATGCCTTCCAGCCTTCTGAAATTCTGTACTCTACAAAGGCTTCCTTACAGTCCCCACTGGTACCAAAACACTGCATCTACAGACCAGGCTGGAATAATGTGGACCGAAGAAAAATTTTTAGAAGACAGAATTTGGAATGCACATATGTAAGTAATTCCTAGAAAACTACTGATCTCAGTCATAATTCTGCTACAAGATCACACCTAGCTAGAAGTTGTAGGAGGAAACATGTTTCCTTTTCTCCATCCATGAAAGAGATAGTAGAAAATAGATGCTGAGTGACCAAATCACAGTTCTGATTTATAGCTCAAGAATTCAGAAATGTTAAAAGACAACTGATCTTTGAAACAGTTGTTTGTTATCAAGTTGAATTTTTGAGCTGCCAGTTAGGATAAATTCGATTTAATTAAGTAATTTATTTATTTATTATGGCTTTTCAGGGTGTGTGTGTTTGTGTGCGTGTGTGTGTGTGTGTGTCCATTACTAGGAACTCTGCCGATATTTGCAATGAACCGTATCTCCAGCCATTTACTATAATATTATTCTCAGAAAAGTTCAAGTTGTTAAATTGTCCAGCCCTGGGTTTGAATTTGTTATCCTTCTATTTCAGCCTTCTGAATGGTAGAATTATGGGCTTGCAAACACGCCTATTTTCTTACATATTTTCTAAATTATTGACTCATGTATTTTCCACTACTTCAGTAGATCTTAATGAGTTTTTAATAAATCTATGTCAGCATTTTTAGATGGTAGATGTTAGTGTGCAGCTCATCTTCTGAAGGTAAACTGCTGATCTCATTGTGCGTGAGCTCTTAGAAATCATAAGAAGTTGGAATGCTTCTGACTACAAAACAAGACTTGCACACTGTAGTTTATTATTGCTGTTATTGATGAAATAAATCACTAGAAAATCTGATTTTAAAAAATAGACCTTTGAAATAAAATTTTTACAATTCTCCTTGGGGAGTATTTAGACCCTGGACATTGCGCTGTATATTATCTGACACTTCTTTGTCTTTGAAAGTTTTTTTTTTTTTTTTACTTGCTTGTTTGTTTTATTTTGTTTTCTTAATGTTTCATTAAGCAATGGGTTGAAATCAGCTTACTGTCAACACTTTGGAAAAGAAAACATGACCTCTGTCATGCTCAAAACCTAACTGCAAACTGGGAATTATTTATCATTGTCCTCCGGAATGTTTTAATCTTAACTAAGTCATTTTTTTTTCACAGTGAATCACACATTTCACAGTGAAATATTTCTGGTACCAACTTCTTCACAGGTGAAATATTTTAGCAAACAACAATTTTCAGAACTCGACAAGTAACAGCTTATTAATGATGCTTTGTAATTCTTATTGATAGGATTTTTTTGAGATTATAAAACCAAGGATACTTCAGAACAGGTAAGTACACTGTGAAGTTGAGTTGAACATGAGGAAACTCCTGCCTTGCCTACCTCCTACCAATGCAAGTATTATGAAATTTGGTCATCAACACAGGAATACCTGTGGACAGCAGAAGCAAGTAATAAGTTCTTTACTACTGTTAATTGCTTTTATTAAATTATTTCAAAGCTGTAGGAGATGGAAAAATATTCTTTTTTATTTTGAATGCTTGGTATTTTAACCAGAATATGACATATCTTGGAATCACAGTGCCAGCTTCTTGAGGATGGTTAAGCATACTGTCTATTAAAAACCTCTTTCAGTTATAACACATGCTAAATGAAAGTGCACCCATACAATGAGAAATTCAGTGTTTGGTAATCTTCAGTGTTTTTCACTTATTTTTCTTCAGTTTGATTTTATTTGTTCAAAATTATGTAGCATCTAAAAAGTAAGGCCTAAGATACTTCTCAATTACATTGACACACATATTGTGAGAACTCTCTGTATTCTTTCCTTTCATTTTCTGACAGTATAAAGTTCTTGGTTTAAAATATGCCTCTAACTCATCATTTCACTGTCATATATTTTATGATGGTTACTAATCAACATCATATTTCTAAATCTGTTGAATATTTTTTTACATTCCTTTCATTTGAATTATAATCCATGTTCATTTTTAATTACCTAAACTTGTACTTTTCCTGACTTTGTCATTTATCTTTTATATTTCTTATGCAATCCATTCTCTGCTTCTTTTGCAGCCTCACATTTGCATTGATTGCAATTCCTTAAGATTCATTCAGTCTAGCTGTCTGCCTTCTTTTCATTTTCTACAATGCTCTTAGGTATTGACATACATACCAATTTATACATTTAAGTGAATACATACACGTTTTTATCTTTACAGCAAATCTCACTCTTGACTAAAGACATTTACATCAACTACCTTTTTCAGGATTTCTTTTGGGATCAAAGTCTGCATGTAGATTCTCAAGTCAGTAACTAAGAGACTACCCTAATATCTTTGGTTCTTCTTTTCTTCAACCAATTAATAAAATTTTCTTTGAACATACTTTTTAAATCCTTGCTATCTTCATTTACTTTGCATCATCTGTATCAATTACATCGTCCCTAATTCTGCTGCACTTACTCCTGTCTAAATATCTACGATAGAGACTTAGATCATTTAGCCATATTCACACACTTGCAACAGCTTCAGCCCATTATAAACATCCTACTAGAGATACAGATGTGTCCTCTTATATTGATCTGCTAGGGAAATCCCAGAGGTCAAACACTGATGTCTTCTTTTTTCTTCCTGAACAATCAGTTCACTCCCACATGTCTTTCTGCCTTTAAATAGAATCTTAGGTGAATCTGCTACCCTACAGACTCAGTGGCTTTGATTACTTTGAATTTCTTTGTATTAGGTCAGGGAGCAGGAGTGTTTTATTTGTTCCTCCATATCCAGCAAGATGCCTTAAGTTAGATACTAACAGTATCTAAAAGAAATTTGTTAAAAATAAGAAATATTTTCAGATCAAGTATGTCTATATTAATTCTATCTGCCTGAATGTATTTTTATGTATATGAACTAAATATATATAAAATAATGCATTTGTCAGGTTAAATAAAGTATTTGCTCCTTGGAATGCACTCATTAAAGTGAAAATATGTACAAATTTGTATTCATATATAAATACATGCAACAGTCATGTATTTAGCTCAGTTGCTTAAGCACCTGCCTGGAAATCATGAGGTCATGAGTTCAATCTCCAGTACTCAAAAAATAAAATAATATAAAATAAAATGAAATCAAATAAACACATGCAACAATGACCAAAAATATACAACTGAATGAAAATTTTCTTTATTAGCAAATCGAAGCTAAAATACTTAGAGCAATATAAGGTAAATCAGCTCTCTTTTGAAGATGAATCTCACTTATGAAGGAATTTTACAGTTGACTCACTGATATATCACATATGGTCACACTGAGTTATGTGATTTGACTGTCAGAATTCCATAGGGAGAAAATATGAGGAAGAATATTGTATTTTGGGTTATATAATTTTCACTAGGTCTTTATACCAAGACTCAGCTTAGTAAATGAAATTCTTTACTTATTGGTACATAAATCTATGTGACTTACATTTAGAAACTTACTTATTAACCTGTAAAGGAGTGGTGAAGACAGGTATAACTTTGCTATATTTGTCATTTGCCCACTCCAAACAATAAAAATTCTATGTTCTTCACTCAATAGCAATGTCAAATGTAAAAAGGAGCTATTAACAACCACACAATAAATAAACCAGAAAATAAAATCCAGAAGGATGTAAGGATCAGTTTTTTGATTAAAGGAATGCAAGTTTCTGTGTAAGTCCAGTGTATGTCTGCATTTTTTATCTTTTTGCCATGAGGAAACTGACCCTAGTCCATGTTCTGAAATTTGAGAATCACCCATTGTCATTGTCTTAGTTACTTTCCTCTTCCCTGTGACAAAATAACCAGCATTATAACTAAAAGGAGAAAAGGTTTATCTAGGCTCACAGTTTCAGTTTTTGTGTTGTCAGCTGTCAGATGAAAGGGTCTGGATGGAGAAGAGCTGCTTACATCCCAAGAGTCATGAAGCTCATAGGAAATGGAGGAATTGAAGGAAGATGGTATCCTTTCAGGTCAGTCCCCATGGACCTGTCTCCTGGAACCAGCCTCACCTTCTGACTGCAGGACCAGCTATCAGCCCATCGGGAACCAGTGCACCAATGAGCAAGGTGGTCCTTCAACCAATCACTTTCCAAACGCCAGAGACTTAGGAGGGAGACTCTGTAACACTCCGTATATAACAAGGATTTGTATTTCACAGTAAAATATGATGTTTGCACATTCTTAGTAGTAACTCTAAGTAATGATCTACATTTTTCAGATACAGGTTCCAAATGATTTCAGTATCCATCGACTAAGTGTTTAAAATGGAGAAGAAATGTTAAACCTGCCCATGTTTTGTCAATAGGAAACATAGGTAAGGCTATTCATTACTGAAAGGATCAGAACAGTAAATGGTGGACATAACTAATGCATGCTCTTAAGCAAAGTTTCATTACCGAGACTGTTAAAAAGAACAAATAAAGTTTAATTGCCTTGTGATTAAGTAGAATTCCTTTAAAGTCTTAAAATTCATCAGCAAGCCCTGAGTCCCTGGTGTACTGTTAAGCACATAGTGTGCTGCTTACCAAATGGGTATCGATTGCCATGGATAAAGAGCAGACAGAATCAGACAAACAGGAACAGAGCTAAATTAATTCTGTACTGGGTGGGAAAACTTAGCAATGTCACTTCCCAGGTTTGACAGTAATGTTATTTAAAGACTTTTATAAATAACCTAAAAGTGGGAGTACACAGTGAACTCTCCAAGTTCTTTTAAACACAGGAATGCTGAGTCAGTGCTAGCAGCGTGCAGGAAGAATTCATGAAGCTGTGTGGGGGGAGTAAGTGGCAGTTGGCTTCAATGGAGGCAAGTGTTAAAATACGTAAAGGGCTGCTCTGCACAGGGGCTAATAGATTATTCAGCATCATTTAGGATACAGGAAAATGACCTAAGAATTACAATATGCTTTTTCACTCAAAAACAGATCCTACATTAAATGTATGTGACTATATATTTGTTTTAAATACATATATATATATGGCATATATATATATATATATATATATATATATATGTGGCATACATGTATATTTTGTGCATGTATTTAATACTTATAGATTGCATACAAATATGTGACATATATGTATACATATGTACTTGTTGATATATTCGCATATTTATCTCCAAATAAAATAAAATGAGTATTTCCAAACAGTATCAATCCATCAACATTTACTGAAGTATTATTCATAATAGACAAAACATGGCAAGAAGTATCCACCAAGTAATAAGGAAAGTGTAATCACAGATATAGAATGTAATAATATTCAGCCTACAAAAAGAAAAAAATCTTGTGAGAATATGAATGATCTTAAAATATGATCAAATATGAATTTGTGAGAATATGAATGATCTTAAGGAACATTATGTGAAAAGAAAGGCATCAGGCATAGACTACAAATACTGCATTATCTCACAAGTATAAGATAAAACAATTGAACTCATGGGAGTCAAGTAAAATGGTAGCTACTAGAGGCATGGCTCAGAAGGAGGAAAAAGGAGGCAATAACAAAATAATACAGATTTTCCTTTCAATAGGAGAAATAAATTGAAGAGGACTATACTATAATTTGCAGAGTATGGTTAATACTATAGAGTCATGTGCTGGATAACAATATTTTTATTAATAGCAGATTGCATATATGACAGGTGTCCCATGAAATTGTACCACTTAGTGATATTGCAGCTTTGTTTGTATATGTACATTCTAGAATGTTTAAACAATGTTGAAAGAGTTTAATGCAATGATGCACTTCTTAGAACATAGACAGCACTGTAATCATGAAAAACATAGAGTGTATAAGTATTCCCACCACAAAAATGGCAACTGTATAAACCACACTCTTTATTTTCAGATCGAGTCATTCCAAAACATATATATATATATATATATATATATATATATATATATATATATTATTTGTATATGGGATATATGCATTTAGAAACAAATTTAATACATATATCAATACACAATATTGTATATAATCAGAGACAAACTTTATCTGTCAATTAATTTTTTTTTATTTCTACACTCTACATATCAATTAAAAAATATGTTACTTTTTTTAATTTTTATGTTTGCATCTGTCCAGGGCCATTTGCTTAGCTTTAAGAAAATACTTCAGAATCTGTGTGATGGTTCATTTTAACTATACGTTGAATAAATGTGAGAATAACTTGATAGCTAGGAAAGCCTTATTCCTGGGTGTATCTAGATGAAGTCAATGGCACGTGAACCCACGGATTAAGTAGCAACCTTTTAACCCCAGTCTGGGGAGGTACTCTTTAATTGGCTGGGAACCCCAATAGAGCCATAAGGCAGAGAAAGTACAAGCTGATACACTGTCATGTGTTTGGGCCATCTTTCTTCTGCTAATTTTGCACATGAGAACAGCAGGTTCTCAAATTTCAGACTCCAAATCTTTCGCTAAGGTTCTAGCCTTGGAATGAGTGTTAAAGCACTCTCTCTCCTCATTCTTCAGCATGCAGACAGCCATTTTTGGGCCTTCACCTCAATAATCCTTTGAACCAAATTTATTTAATAAATTACTTCTCAGATGAGAGATGATTTAGTAAAGGAATTGGCTTATATATGTGCATGGATGTACATAAGCATGTATGTGTGTATGTACTCATTATTTTTAAAGAACTTTGACTATGCACTGCATGGTTTATGCTAATGCATTGCTCAGTTCTGGAGGTCTGCATAGTTGAAAATCCATGTGCCTGAAGATTTGGTGTCTGATGGGAGTTACTTGCACACATTAAGGATAATGGCTTCTATGTGTCCTCAGTAGGCAGAATGGATGGAAAAATTGTCATTTTTATATGGACTCTGCTACCATTCTTAAGGCTTTCACCTTCATGACCAAATGTCTCTCCAAAGGTCTAGTGTCATAATTCTATCAAATAAGGCATTAGATTTCAAATCATCACTGATGAGGGAACACAAATATTTATGCCATTCCAGCGGACCCAAGTCTTCACTAACTTCTAGAGTCTTATCTAAATATCAGCTAAATTAGATATTAATGAGAGTTAAAGTCTGATTCAGTCTTAGGCGAATTGTTGTCCAATAAGAAACCTGTTGTGTGCTTTCAAAATACAATGACAGGACAGGCCCAGGACTGATGTTCTCATCACTCAAAGAAGAAATTAAAAGGAAGCATAGATAGGGTGACTGCTCCCAAATGAATCCAAAACCCATCACAGGAGAATACATTAAATCTTAAATCTTAAGAAAATTTTGATTTGACTTGTTTCTTTACTCCAGAACTCACCAATTTGGTTTTGGTCTCCAGCCTTCACATGAGCCCACCTCTATCTATAACTTTGGATACAGCAGCACATGAGCAGCTCTCAATGGTTAGAATCAAGTAACAGTGTCTTCCTCAGACCCCCTCAGCTCTTACTTTTATTGTATTGGTTAGGCTCCAACATGTGAATTTTGAGATACAAATGTTTAGATCAATTCCAGCTGTGAAAAATGCATTTCCTCAGGAAAATTTTATATGGTATATCTTTCCAAAGTTCCTTAAACTTTGGAAGAACAGATCATCTTATTCAATTTAGAGAAAATTTCTATATTTGCAGAAGCCAGTTCTCAGCATTAAATCATTTATCCAAGTAAAACTTTTTCTCTGAAAAATGAGGATCATATTTTTCATGAAAATCAACATATGCCATATATCCTTTGGACAAGCTTTTCATTACTGAATTCTAATTTTGATAAATATAGAAATATAGAGATGGATAAAAAGATAAATATAAGTGAATATGTGAGAAGTCCATGTAGAAAAAGTATAGGCAGAGTTAGATTCACATATAGGGATGTGTGTGTATAGATACAGACATACACACACTTCCAGAATGGGTTAACAAGATATATTAGTGCTTTTCATTGCTATGACAAAATGCAGGAGAATAAAAATTGAGAGATGATACGTTTATCTTGGCTCAAAGTTTTCAGTCTATTATGCAGCAGGATGCTTTTCCTCTAGTTTGTGGCAAGGCAGAAACATCACGGTATCAGGAAACATATAAAGAGCTTGTGAGAGAGGTTCTAGGGAGACGAGATCATCCTCAAGGTCACTTCTCCATGATCCATCGCTCCCATCAACTAGACACCATCTTGACAGTTTCCATTCCCATCGGATTCATACCCAGCAATAGATTAAACCATCGAATAAATTAGCACCCTCAAGATACAATCACCTTCCCAAACATGCAGCTCTAAACACATGGGCCTTTTGGGGGACATCTCTGAGATCCAAATTATAAGATTATGTAAAAAGATGGTCTAATTCCATGCTAGCTGTAGCCAAGAAATACCTAAGTAGTCCCACAAAAGGCTGATCCTTTCAATACTTCTTCAAAAAGATTTCCTTGCTTTGTTTTTGGGAGCATTCTTCAATACCACAACCTTCTCCAACTGCCTCTTTGTTTGGTACCTTAGAGGTTTATACATCTCTTGCCAGTGAAAAATAGTGGCTGATTGAGTTGTGTCTTCCTTTGATAAAATGGTAGAAAGGGAGTTGAGAACGAGGATTTGAGGAAAGAAAATCCATAGGCTTTAAATTGTTCTCAAATAGTTCTTTTGTAGGGACTATCATGTATGGATTGGAAGTTAAATTCCTTAAATCTGTTCCTGCCCTTGTAAACACTAAACCTTTTTCCTGTAACACCAGGGAAAAAAATTCATTTGGAATGCTGCCCTACAGAAGGACTTGGGGAGAATTGCCCATTTATTTCCTTAAAAATGGATATAAGGAGAATAAATGAACAGAAACTTATGAGTACAGAATGAGCAAGATCAGATTTTTGGAGAGGCTAAAATATTATATTTTCTTTTAAAAAGAACTAGGAAAGATCAAAGGAGATTTGCAACACTACTCTAAAATGAAACAGGTTTCATTTCAGTGTTGCACCAATATTAACAAACTGAAGAATGCCTAATATATATAATATATAATATATATATAATATATAATAAAGGAAATATAATATTTAATATATAATAAAGGAAAGCCTTTTACCCACTACATAGAACTGTGGGATGTTTGCCTATGTATTTTTAATTCTTGGTTGCCCAAAACCTTTTAGCCATATTGCCAGTAATTAAAGAAGCCATAGAAGAATTTAAAAGAAGACTTTAAAAAAAAAAAGGAAATTCTTGATATTTACATTTTCAAAATGTAAATTACCAATGCAAATCCTTCTCCACTCACCCTTTATGGAAGACAGAGAAAGCATTAGAAAGAAGAATAAATGAATTAAATAGACTGTGAAGTAGGTTCTTGAGTAAAAGCTTTTTGTTTTACATTTCTAACTAAGAGCTTCCTTTAAGGTAAGGCAATAGAATCTGTAAGTGTGGGCATACTAGAGCAGAGCACCTCTGAATCAGATTTCCTGTGCAGGTAAGAGAAACCAGGTTCTAGTTACCTTGTGTGTAAATAAGGAGATTTAAATGTCTGCTGTGACTGAATGCTGGGTAGCCCTCCCTGGTGAGGTTTCCACAAATGCCAGTGGTAAAGGGTAACGTAAGAAGGATCACTAAGAAGGTCATTGTTGGTTCAGAGAGCTATGCCATGGTCATGATATCACACAGACAGAATAAGGTATGTAAACCCCTTTCTCAGAGACCAGATTTAAAAAAAAAAGGAATATCTCCCAAATGCCAAGGCAGAATAGCTCTTGCTAAATGGAAACTAGTTCAAGAAAGTGCTTCAAAAAATTTAAAATGAGCCAATAGTCACTGAGAACCATAAATGTTTTGTAGTCTTTGCTGTGAGTCGGAAAATAGTGCAACCACAAAAATGAAGGAAGAATATAATGATCCTTTATCTGCAAAGAAATTAATACAATGAGAGTTTATCCACACACGGGTAATTTTGTTTTACCACCAGATTGAAAGGGACTGGTAATAGAAGTTAATTAGGGTTCTCTTTAAAAAAAGTGCTATATGTTTTCTATACAATCGATGTATATTCATTAACAATGCTAAAGAAAATTAACATAACAGCTATAATTTATTGAGCAAAGACTATCCAACTTAGGTGTTCAGCATTTTTATGCATTATTTTTATTTTCAAAAGAACCTCGTCACTTAGAAATTGCTACTCAAAATTCCAGGTTTAAAAATAAAATAAAACAACATGGTAATGCTTACCACATCAACAAGTAGTAGAATAAGAAATCAAATTAAATGTACCAGCACTGGCCATTCCTAAAATCTATGCTGTATATTCATACAGATTGAAGAAGTATGGATGAGTGAATTTGATCTGAATAGCCTTTTCATTCTGAATGGCTCTTGTGTACATTGTAAGAACCTTCAGATAATCCCTGAACTCTACTCATCAGACCCCCATTGGATGAATTTCTACCAAGCACATGTGACAACAAAAATACCTGTGGATCATGCCCAGTGTTCCTTGGAAAGCATAGAAGTCACTTCAAAACCACTGGATTATGTTTAAAGTGGCTGACTGACCCCTTCTGTGATCTTTTTCTCTAACATCTATCAGGATTCAAGATTTTAAGCTTTTATGGATTCCCTAACTGATAGTGCAGACTCAAACCCAAATATTTAGAAAAGTTGATGCAAAATCTACAATTTCTGAATCAGAAACTGAACCAATAGATGAGTTTTAAAGTTTTTACACAGCTATTACTTAACCAAATCATATTATTCATCACTTGAAAATTCTTAGGTCAATTAGCTTGTCTGGTTATATCTCATTTCTTAAATAAAGACAATTATAATGGCTTTATATGATTGTGATGATGAACATAAAGCAACACACACAAATCTTGTTTAACTACAGACCTAGGAGGGCAAGGTTATATTTACCTAGATCATAGCCATGGTGGAGAAAAGTCAAAGATCAATGAGACAATCAAAAAACTCATCTATGCCTACATTCATTTTAATTCTTAGTTTCCTATTTTTTTTTTCTAAATGACCACCTACTCCTAGATAGTTTTACTTCTTAGTTTGTGTGGAAATGCTTAAGGTTAGAACAAGCATTGATAACTTCAAATGAGAGAATAAGAAAATATACTAAAACAAGACCAAAATCATTAAATTGTTATTATATGACAACAAAATGCACATCTTATGAACCACTGTAAGAAAGAATGCTCAGAAAAATAAGTGAAATCATTAACAAACTATGAGATCTTAGTTAAGCCAATTATGGTGCAATGTGATGAAAATTAAGTACTAACTGCAAAGTATAACCTGGTCTTCTGATTAAGCTAAGCTAATAGTGCATAGAATTCTAAAAATATGAAACCATCTGACTTTAAAAATCAATGATAAATTTGTTAGATAATTATAAAGTTCAATTACAATAATTGTGCATCTGTATAATATTACTTAGTATTATATTCTTGATATAATTGATTTTATGTCACAAAAGATGAAGTTAGAAGTCAGGGATTGATTTTAGGAGAGGAAGACAGATTAATTTATTGTACAATCAATTACTTCAAGTAATGACATGCACATAACAAATAAAAATGATTCTAGAATGTTTCAGTGGGATTAGCGAATGATAGGTCACAAAACACACACTTCAAATGATAAAATGTAGTAGAGAAAAGGAAATAAAATTAGCATTCTTTAATCTTAGCAAGATTTTATCATCTGCTATCAGTCCTAAAATGATAATTAATTTTCCAATACTTTTGTGTCAGAAATGCTGTTTTATTTGTACAAATAAATCTTTTTTTTCTAAATACTTCAGGTAAACAAATAAAGATTAAAAAATAAAGTTTATCATAAGTTTCAGTCCATTCTACAGACATTTCCAGCAAAAAAAATTTTTTTTGTCAACTGAAAATTCAAACAATTAATTTCAATGTAATTACTAATATACATAATTCATATACAGTAAGTCCTAGGTATCTGGTTAGAAGGATGAGGGAAAAGACTATGATTATTTGCGTTGACAATGATCTGATTAGAAAGAACTCATGATATAATAAGTTTGCTAAGAGTACCTCTTTTAATTAAGGTGACCTTTCAATAACACTGGTGTATTTCATTTCCAGTTGGCTAAGTATATAATTTCTATGAATTTTTGATTAAGTACATTGTTCAATATATGATAAAAATATCAATGATATTCTGAGCTTATATGCCATTCTGAGCAGCCAAGCATGAGAAACTATAAAAATGTTTCACGTTTCACAACAGCTTTATATTGCACAGACAGTCAGTTGTCTAATGAACTCTATTTGTTGACTCATGCAAGAAAACAAGGTAATTGCATTATCTCAACCCTACTGACTTTTTAAGCTAGGGAATTTGAGGTATTAAATTCTCTATTTAAAATGAAGTACATCAAAAAGTAACTAAGTTGCTTGAGAAAAGTGAAGCCTAACTTCCTTGTATAAAAGAATGGAAACTCATTGAATAGGAAAGATTATATTTCTAGGAGAAACGTATTAAACACTACACAAATATAAAATATTAACATTGTTTTATAAAATTTATCAAAGTGGACATAACAAAATAATTGGATCACTTTTGTTATGAAATATAAAACCAGATTATATAATGAATAAATATTTGAAGGTTTTTTGTTTCTTGGACCAATTGATACTATACCAATGCCTTTTAAAATATTTTTTGCCCCAGAATAAGCCATAAAATAAACAAGCACATATATGTCTAGTGTTAGCAATGTACCATTTACTTCTTAAGTCTGTGTACATGAGAGGAGAGGAAAAAGGCAGGGAGGACTAATAATCATAAACATTTTTATTCTTGTGGATGATTGTATCAAATGTTAGAGTTTACATCTAGATGCCCCTCTAAACCTCATGCACTCATAGGTGGAATTTTTTGGGAAAATCAATCACGCATGTGTGATTCTGGATTATTCCAATGATCTGTTTACCATAGTACTGGGGGTGACTAATGAGTTACTGAAAACAGAAGCTCTGTCCTGGGCTCAGGTTGTAACAACCAGCAGGCTGTAGCCCATATGAAATGAAAAGGAAATGCAGTAAGCCAGCTGCTGCTTCCTGCTTGCCTACCATGCACTGTTTCCTGTCTGTGATGCCCCACTGTTAAGTCTTCCCGACTTAGAACCAGTTGACCGTAGATTGAAACTCTTACAAACTGGGAGCTGCAATATACCATTCCTTCTCCAACTTGTGGGTGTTGGGGATTTTGTTGTAATAACAAGAAAATAACTAGGACATTAGACTTCATGGAGATTTAAAGTTTCATACGTGATATGAGAACTTATTTAAGAAAATATATATATCAACTGATGTTTAAGGCTAAACCCTTTTCTTTATTTTCTTGCAATTTCTCTCCTCTTTCTGTTATATATTACTTATAGAATTAAATAAAACCAAATGTGACAAAATACAGTCAAGTATTTATACTATCATGATTTTATTGTTTTCTGTCCTCTTGAAGAATTATAGAAATATTTTCCTCAACTAAATTCAGAAGTTTAAGAAAAAAGAACTATTTTGAGGAAGAATTTTTAAAAGAAATTTATGGAATGGAAAGGAATTGTAAAGATTCCTGTTTTTCCAAATTATTATCTAAATATAGTGCAGTAGAAACTATAATCTAAAATCTTAGAAATTGACAATATTAATATCTTAAATATATGAATTTTCCTAAAGAGTAAGAAGTAATAATAATCACAGATGACACTACTGCTTACTATATCTTGTATGAAAACTTGTTTTATTTTACATAAATATCTTATTTAAGCATCAGAACAGGGTATATAAAATATAGCACACTGTTGCCATTTTACTGTTAAAATGATAGAGAAAGGAAAAATTTGAGCATTGCTTTAAGGGTTACATCTAATAAAAAAAGGAACCAAGCTGGCAGACTCCAGGCATTGCACACATAAAGATTACACTGAACATCTACACATAAAAAGCGATGTTTGCTTTATCAAACAATAAAAGTCATTCAGCAGCATAGTACTTTAAAATAATGTAGCAATGGTTAAGGAAAGTTAGATGAAGTCAAAGAGTTTCCTACCAATCTAATAATCATATCAAAAATCATGAGTGAATGAACACTGTATGTGATATCTAGAAGGTATGTCTTCTAGAGTTTAACGTGAAATTAAATGTTCATAGTGAAAATAATTATTTTTTGAGCATCAATCTCTCAGAATATTGATGTCAAATGAAAGCAAACTCAACAGTGGCTTAAAGTGTGTTTACCCGTACCAATTTAGTGGTTGTGAATTACATAACAAATTTTTGAGGTGAGTCTTGCAAAGATAATGTGAACATAATTTAGTCATAATGCTTATAATATCTTATACATTATTTTCAAAACAAATGATGCTCATAAAGAAATTTTCTTTACATGAGTATGCCCTAGGAAAAATTATATACCCTAAGATACTTTATGCATATTTTAGAATTTCAGTCATATAGATTTTATTTTGTAGGAGTCTGTGTGATATTTTAGTGAGACAATTTTGGTTGGTCATTTAAGACATAAAGAAATGCTCTCCCACATTTGCAGTAGTTTTATCATTTTGCAACTGTACATGTTACAGTTATTTATATTATTCACACAAATATCATTCTCATAATAAACTAAATATGTTGAAATAGTCTGTCCATAAATGCAATTGTGTTAATAAATTTATATATTTTAGTGTATTTCCAGAAAATCTAATACCTAAACATTTCTAGTTCTTATCTCACCATGACTTAAAGATGATCTGGGAAAATTAAACTAAATCCCTAGAACAGAAAGCCCACACTTAATAACAATCCACTACAATGAACGAAGGCTCAGGAAAGCAAAAACTTTTTTTTTTCTTTGTAAACATTCTATTAATATATGCCTAAAAGATGGGACAAGAACTGGTGCCATAAATTTGCACTGTAATACTTGCTGAATAAGTGAAGGATGTATAATGGCTAATGTTAACTGACTACATACTATCTTCTAAATATTGTTATTGTTTAAGGGAATTATTTCATTTATTACTTTATAACCAACTGACTTATACATGTGTTGTTTCACATTTACAGAACAGGGCTTATATGATAACTATATTATTAGATACTTCTTCAATCAATCTCTTTCACTCTCTACCTTATGTCGTTTATAAGATAGACATACTAAGCTTATTTGCCTAGGGAAATAATGACAAAAATAGGTATTAGGAGACATGCATCAGTGCTAGATACATAGTTGATATGTAGAATCACTAGCTTCAGTATTATCTCCAATTAAAAACACATTTTTGCAATCTTATAATTATACCCAATCCAATGCACATGGAGCAGAATTTTCTTAAATATTTGTAAATTTGCTGTTTCTGTTATAGATTACATACACAATTTGGCCTCATTTTTTAATCAATAAATCCTTTAAAAGCTATTTTCAGTAGAGATAGAGGTGATGAATATTGTCTAAATGACTGCTTTCCAATTTTCTGTTAAGTACAAGTAACAGAAAGAAAGTTTTAGAATAATAGTCATCAATGTGGAAGAAAAAAAATCACGAATTGAAACAAAGAGGCAGCCGTGCAATACTCCTCAGCAAATCTGTTATCAGAGGAGTTTTCAGTGACCTGGGGGACAAAATAATATTGGGAAAACATGGTAATTTGTGTCTCTGGTTTGAAATTAAATACAAAAGAGAATGGCTAAATTTTGCTAAATGCAAAAATATTTTTAAAAATTCATTGACAGTTTATTTCACAGATATTTTCTTTTTATAAGTGCCTATTTAACTATCTAAGTTGACATAGACATATTTTAAAGCATTTTTGAAGCACAGAAGTCCCTGAAGAGAAAGTAGCATGACATATTTGCACTGGTGGCATCTGTTCTTAATAAGAAGAATGTAAAATAAAGAGAGCTGTACTAATTGATATTTCAGTTTTCCAAAGTTATGGTAAGATTCTCAGTGTGCTTGGATGTAACTTAGAAGACATTGTGTTTCACACTATTCACAATTGCTCTTCCTTCTAACATTGAATAGTTACAGACAATTATTACTATTACATTATTACAGTATTACAGTATTACTGTATCTATTACAGTATTATTGTCAGCTAAATGAGATATTGGAGTAACAAAATATGAAGCATGGGAAATATTCTAAGGTGAATGAACAAAAATCAGGTAACACAATGTAAACATTTTTCTGAATCACTTCAGTACTTCAGAGAAATTAGGTTTCCTGGAAAACACATTTGATTTGAAATTGCTGATTGCTTCATTTCTAAATTAAATGCTTTCACCCAATGGATTTATCAGTGTAGTACTACCATACGACTGCAAATCAACTTCTGTAAGACTCTTAGGTTGAATAAAAAAATAAAAAGTAGGCAGAAAAAAGGAAACTTGAAGAAAGACACAAGAACACATTGATCACATCTTAGTTAGACAAAAATAATTTGGTTCAGAAGGGAGATGCAGTGAAGTGCATTTTAACAGGTAAATGAGAGTTAATTGAGTACTTCTTTTTTTTGTGTGCTATAGTTTATATCTATATGTTTCCCCAAACCCTCATGGTTTCACAGTTGGTGCTTTTGAAATGAGATTGTATTAAAGGTGTAGCTACTTTGCTACCAAGAATTAGCATCTGGTCAGAAGGACACTGGACCCAGCATCTGGACACTAGGACCCAGCTCTCTCTCTCTCTCTCTCTCTCTCTCTCTCTCTCCCTCCTTCTCTGGATTTTCCTCTCTCTGCTTCCTGGCTGCCATGGGGTGAGCATATTTCTCTACCATGCTCCTTCCATTGTTTCCTCCTACCGTGGAGGGAGTCAGCCAAAGATTAAAACCTCATTCAGTTAGGGAGTGTTCCAATGATAAGAAAGTAGCTAAAACAAGAGTAGGTTCCAAAGGAGACAATAGTCAAACCAGAATGGGCATCTTAGTGAATCTTATTGCCTTCAAAGTAGTTGCCTATACCCTCAAACTTGATACTATCATACAGAATGGAACAGAGTCTAATCAGTCAAAACAAGATAGTGGGAGTATTACAGGACTTCAAAACAAGTTAATAGGAAATCAAAAAGAGTTACTATTATATATCCTATTTTTTTTTAAATTTTCCCCTTAATTAAAATAAACATAAGAAATAACTAAATAATTTTTTTAAAGAATAAGGGAGAGATTGAGTTAAAATAGGACATAACAATATAACAATAGAGGTCAAAGCATGGATATAACAGCAAGTATGTTTAGGGGTGTTAAATAGCTGACTATATTAATGTTTTTGGATCATTGAACACAGCTGTTTGCAGTCTCTCTGTTTGAATGTCCACTTTGTATTCTTTGATACTGTGATTTGAGCACCTATTTCCAAGATGATAATATGTAATCTATTAACAGGTGATTTCTTACTGTTATGTTTTTTTTTTTGTAGTTCTGTATTATGTGTAACCTTACACCGCTTTGTTTTGTTTTGTGTTTTTCTCTTTTTCCTCTTAAATAAAAAAAAAAAAAAAAAAAAAAAAAAAAAGAGTAGGTGTATCACTCAGTCCCTTAATCCCAGCATGGGACCGTGAATCAATCACAATCTCTAGATTCTTCAGTCTCCCAAAAGCCTGCCTCCCATGACTGCATTGCAGGGACATCCAGATACAAACCATAACACCGTGGGAAACTCTTTTCCTTCTCCATTTTCTATCACCAATCAATCATCTTGTTAGTTATTTTCTTTTACCTTTTCTGTCTTATTTACTCTTCACCATTTTAATCATGCTTTCTGCTGAATCTTTAAATGATTTGTGATCTCCATGTGACACAGAGGTGAAAGTATACCAGGACATTTTACTGTTTTCCTAAGTACCAATAAAATACATTTGAAAGAAATTTTAATGTGCTTAAGCTATCAATGTATACTTTTATAGCCTCAAACAAATACCACTTGCAAAGTTGCAATAAATATGGAGTTCTTAATTTTAAGGTTTATAATAATGGTTTCATAGGTAAATCATCTTCAGCTCCCATTTCCTATTATGTGATGGCAAAGCTGTGTGTTTTTTTAATTTCAGTTTTATCGTCTGAAAACCAATAAGAAAATGTCTACCTAATGTATGGGTTATGAGAATTCAATAAAATAATACTTTCAAAAATATTTACATTGTAAACAGCCACTTATATTTATCAATTAGTATCATCAATGATTTTATTTTGCTGATTGAGATATAATCATGAAATATAGTCATGGGGAATGTTTTGAAAGTCTTTAAGACAGGACTAAAAATGACTTTTTTAATGTAAGCACTTTCAAAACACTGTCATCATCATCTTCTGTTTACAGGGAATGCTTTCCTGACCCATGCTGTACTGTACATATCACTCAACACCGACTATTTATTTATTTAAATAAATAAACTTTTATGTTTCCTCTTGCACCTTAACACTGGGGACATTTCAGCTCATATAATTCATGTTTATTGTGTGGAGTTGTCTCTTGTATCCCTTCTAGTTTCTTTTAAATAGACACCAACCAGTTGAAAGCCCTGACATCAGTTGCAACTATGTCTCCATAAATTGACAAATCATTCGGGGACTAAAATTATCTTGGCAAGAACCACTGTTGATTTTAATTTTTAGTAAACACAATATTGGTTGATTATCGTCAATAAGATGACATAATGACATTTAATATTAAGTGGGAAGAAAATTTAGACCATCTGTACAGTTAATTTAGTACAACTAAAATTCTACCATCTTTAGCCCATTGTGGAGCATAATTTGGTTTCCAATGTAAACTCACACCTTTTATGTTTCATTAAGATTTAACATGAGCCACCATTTTTCCTCTTTCATTTTATTGATGCAAGCAACAGTTAGAGTTTGGACTTTAGCCATAGTACGACAGCACTTTAAAAAGCATTCTGTAAAATCATGATACACTCATGTGCACTTTTCATGAATATACTGCATTTTGTGTAATGAAAGTTCTAGGAATCTCTTTAACACGTATTTGGTGAAGTGTTCCACTTGTCTTTATAAATATGGAAAAGTAATATAAATGCTGACTCAGGCTTTGAAGATTCACAAGAGTATCCATAACTATGGACACATCTCAGAATGAACTTGAGTCATTCTTGACCATTCGAAGGAGGGTGTGTCTTTCCAAACTACCAAACTAAATGAAGACTAGTGCAAAGTAAAAATGAAAGGAGAACATAATTGAGCAATGTGAAGGAATTTATCAAATACGACACCAGAGATTGAAGTAAAAAGTAAAGTTTATTTTATGGTAATTAGAATATGCATGAATACATAAATGTTTATGAGGTTAATTATGACAGGACATTCACATCTACTATCAGATTCTCCAATTCTTCATTATTTACAAATATATTCAGTTATACTGTAACACCTGTTTTGAAACAAATCAGTGTATTTGTTCCAAGGCGATTCATTAGTAAATGAGTATGTCAGAAAGATTTTTTTTTATCTCTATAGATACAAATATATTTGCTTAATGTGCAATGTGATTGCATACACACTAAGTGATCACAGAAAACTGTACCTCTTTGAATGTGGCCTGGTGGGAAATACTTCGAATTCAAATGACTGACAACTAGTCCCACCCTTCTGCATCTTGTGCCCAATTTTAATAATCCTTCTTCTGTCAATTTATAGTGATGCAAAAGCTTCAACTATTCTAATATTAATCTTCGCAAAAAAGCTTATGAGCCAAAATTATGGTAGCATGTCTCAATTTCCTAACTATGCAGCATGCATAAGACCATATTACAGTTTTTTTAAATTAGGTTTCTATATTTTTTTCAAATTGTCATTAGTAGTTTTTTGTTGTTGTTGTTTGCTTGCTTGTTTTTTGTTTTTTCCATACTGGGGATCGAACTCATGATCTCATGCTTGCCAGGAAGGCGCTTCTACTGTTGAGCTAAATCTCTAGCTTTTAGCAGTATTTTTAAGGACTATGCATTTAACTTAATTTTGTCACCATTCCTAAGAACTGTATTGCAAAATTTTGTATAGCTTAGTGGTTTTTCCATAACACATATGTCATGTTAACCAAAACCCAACTGTACTTTAACAAGATGGACAAAAATTTCTAATGTTGATGAATTTAGCTTATTATTACCACACAAAAGTTTGGTAACAAATGTTAAGTATGGGAATTTTAGTACTGTATGAGTACAATTTGTCCCTACATTTCCTTTTTTTTTCTTTTTCTTTCCTTATTTTTTTTTAAATTTTGGTACAGAAGAAGCAGAGAAGCACTATATTTTTAAAATTTATTAGATGCAGAATCCTTAAGGCAAAACCAGAAAAGTTGCAATAGAGAAAAAACAAATTATGAAAACTCTCCTTTTCCTTGACCTTGTATAATTAATTTCTCATCCAGCCTCAAAGGACTAGAAAATGAGACATGTGCTGTACTGTACAGAAGGTGGCATGTGCTCCTTTGTCACTGTAAGATTTTGCATATGAATAAGCTGCTAAGCTGTGAATTGCTTGGCCAGTTCTGACCCCTGGTCCCACACCATGGTGCAACTGCAGACATCATGGGATGATTGGCAGGACCCGCGTATACCTGGTATCTGATGGAGGTCAGCCCCTTACACAAATGATGACATTATTACTTGTAATACAGAAGCATTTAAATTATTTTTTGCCAACAACAATAACTAAATTCTAGCAGGTAATAAAATTTCAACTCATATCATTTAATTCTAATTATATTATCAAGCAAAAAATAAAAATATTTAAGGGTCTTCATTCAACTTTGCAGTGTGACTTTTAAAATGGTTTCCTTGTATTTTTTAATGGGAAAAGAATTGATGGAGTCATAGAAGTGTTCTTACACTCACTACATGTTGTTTATGTCTTTAGGTTCATTTTCCCATCAAATGAAAGATATAAGATACATATATATGTATACGTATTTTGTATATGAAAATGTTATCTGTACATGCACATATATGTATATATAAATATATACATGTATATGTACATATAGCACAAAACAAATTTGACCAACAATTATGTTGTTATTACTTGCAATTCCTTTACAGTAACAATAGAAAGTCAAGCAGCTTAGAATGAACAGTTTTCATATTCTTCCAGTACTCAGCCTTCCATTCTTATTCATGACAGCATAAAAAATGTAATATTTTAAAATATCATTACTTAGAGCTAGAAGCAATACTAGTAAACATTTAAACAGTCCATATATGAAGTTACATTTTTCCATTTAGAATGATCTCTGTTTTTCAGGGAGGAGAAAAGAAACAGATTAAGGGACATAGCGAGGAGACTTCTCAACACTTTGGATGTTGCCATTGTGAGTTACATAAGTGCAGATTAATGCTGAAGTTCTTAGGATCATGTTTGGGGACGTTGATTTCTTAGGGATACTATCCAGTCAGAAAACAAGGAATAATCTTGTCTGGGTTTTAATTTTTCTTTTAGGTAACTGTATGTTTTATAATCCCATATACTTCAACTATAGGCATACTGTGTTGTTTGAGTCATATTCACAGACGAGATACCCTGCTTAATCTCTGGAGAGTCAGACCGTACAATTATTACTTTATAATTTGAGCTTGGAAATAAAATCAGGCTGAATATTTGAGTGTAGAATTGCAGATACAGACCTGATTTGTCAGAGGGTTCAGCTGGCTATAAAGTAAACCATGCTTAATAGTTGTTTACTATGAGTCTGAGATGCAAGTAAACCAGAACTACTATGTATTGGCTTGTATCTTCTTTCGTAAATGTTGAGGGTAGAACTAAATGTCTCTTGCCTGTAATCTTGATCATTAAATTCCAGAGGAATGGGTCACTAAAAGTCAAGAAGACTAGGAAGAAGAGGAGGCAGAGGATGCAAGATAGAGAATGCAATATGTACCTTCTCCTATTGTATGCTTCTTTCTAGATTCCTTTCAAATTAAGGAAATATAGAGATCAGATAATTAAATATATCAAACATTGATTGGGTCATGATTAATAATAGGTTTCTTTAAAAATGGGCATCTATAGACATCTTATGTCCCTTCCTTCTCCATCCTTCTCCCAACCTAGGATTCTAAAGACCTCTTTACGTAAATCCAGATCTCCAGAACCTGGATCTACATAACTGGCAAGATATTGATGACATCTCAGCTTTACCAACAATGTCAGTTCACCCCTTCAAGCAATAGTCACACCTCTTTCTTATTTCCTCTCTTTCCTGTTTCATGTGACTGAAAAGGGAGCTGAAGACATTGTATATATTAGTAAGGTCTTTCTCTTATAACTGAGAAAATAATACCGGTTTCCTGCAATTTGAAGGTAAGGCTTAACTGGCTTATATTTTAAATAGCTTTGATCTATGATCAGCTGGATCCAAAGTAGAAACTTCACATCCGAACTGGTAGGGCAAACCAACTGTATCTGTGGCAACTAGTATGCAGGCGGGGAACAGTGCCGGAGAAGAAAATCCCAAAGCATCAGGTCAATGTCTCAAAGCCTCAGCACCATGACCCACCAACATCTTCCCACAGATGTGGTGCATTGAACCTTCAGGACAGATCTTCAAGCCAGGCAAGCTGACGCCGTACCCTATCAGTCACTCATGGCCATCTTTGAATCCCAACAGGTATAACTAAGTGCAGATACCCCAAATCCAGAAATGAACAATGAAGGCTACTTACGTAAGCCTCAATTCTACATAACCTCTAATGACTTGAAGTATTGTAGTGTCTTTCGTATTATTAGAAACTTGTCAAGTGACTCTCTGATTCCCATTTTGTCCTTATTACATGTGTGACTTTTTGAGGTCCAAAGTCAGGAGATATGAAGAATGATTTCACAATCTATTTTAACAAGATTAAAATAATTTATTTGTTTATTATTTTTTTTGGTACCAGAGATTGAACTTGTAATCTTGCACTTGAAGGGACAGCACTTATACCACTGAGCTAAACCTCGGCCCTAAATTCACATCTTTAATGATTAGGAAAGTTTTAATCTTAATTGTGTTAAACTTTTTGGTTTTTAGCCTTTCTAATGTATTTTGAGATTAATATTCTTTTGGCTTGACACAGGTCACATAACTCTGCAGCTAAAGTGCTAGTAATAATTCAAACTATATTAAAGAGGCTAACCAAAACTAGTCAAACATGCGATATTTTCATAGCACTTAAAACTAACTCTGGAAAACTTAGTCAAGGTAACCATCACATTGGACAGATATACTTTTTGCTTCTTGTCATAAAGTCTGTTTCTTAAGAAGCTGTCAACTTTGGCTTTCCTCTTAGATTACCTCTGGGAGGTGCCTCCTATACTTTATTGATTTCTGAAGGTGTTGATGCCTTAATCTAATATAAAGACTGATTAAAACTTTATAGGAAAATTGATTTCAGATTAAATGGAAGAAAAATTTACCATATAGCATTGATTAACACAGAATTTGAGAAGCAAAAATGTTTGCTTAAATAGGCTGGAATAAACACAATGACTCAAAAATATTTAAGACAGTGTTTCATCAATTTTGATGTGTATAACATTTTCATGAAATAACTGATTAAAATATGAGAAGCTCAAGTTCACTTTCAGAAACGTTTGTTAAGCGCATTTGACACTGCGACCAAATGTCCAGTGACCTGAATGATGTAGTTCACTCATACAAAAGAGGAAAAAAAATGAATTTGAACTGTAATATTTTTCTAAATTTATGAAATATGTATATTGAGGAGATGACAAATATAATGAAAAGTTTTGAAACATATATTGCAAATAGAACAAAGATAGTAAGTTATTTATAATGACAAGTCAGTAATACATGTGATATAAGACAAAGGTACACAATACTCAAGGACCAGAGAAGCAGGTCTTATCTCTGGTGGAGGTGAGGGAAAGCTTTGCTTTCGAGAGGACACAAAATCAGCTAGAGAAATACAGAGCTAAGGAATAAATCTCTGTCTGTCTGTCTGTGTGTCTGTCTGTCCGTTTCACTTGTTGTATACGATATATTCTATATACCATGTATATGTATATTATATAAAGACAACAGAAGTTATACAATTATACATTTTTTTCTTTGCCAAAGCTATAATCAAATCAGATCCATGCTCCCAAGCAACCTTCATGTGCAGCGTATGCAGATATTTACCAAATATTATCATCAGTGTCTTCAGACTACCATTCAACTTGCTTTTTGTTCTCCACCACCAAGCCGCTGTCACTGCTGCTAGTACTGGCATCATCATTCCTTGCCAGCACCATAGCCATGTATCTCTTTCAAATATATGTACTGGAATATATTGTTGAGGTGAGAGAGGCTCTGAAATTAAGTATTTCTCACAATGAATGTCCTTTGTGACGTTGTGTCATGGTAATTTTAAATTTGTTTCAGGTTCAATGAAGAATTTTTTAAAAATTGTTACTTAAAGGAATTTTGTCACATTTTGCTGGAATGAAGAGAGAGAGAGAGAGAGAGAGAGAGAGAGAGAGAGAGAGAGAGATATGTCTAAACATACGATAAATTATTTGTGGTCTCTAGTATGTATTCCCTATAGTGCTTATGAAATTCTAGTTAACATAATAATGGAAAGATGGAATTATTTATCTGGTCTTTAGATTTTGTGTGCACATGGTGGTATGTGATTGTAATCTCATCATTCTTAGAGATGAAGGTGAGAAAATCTCTGATTCTAATGTATCCTGTGCAACTTAATGACTTAATGAGCCTTTTCTTAAAACAAACAAACAAACAAAAATCAGACTGGAGATGTAGCTCAATGCAAGGGCACTGGGTTGAACACCCAGCATCCATAAAGTAGAATATAAACTTATGCACACATTCTCACATGTGCATGCATACACACACACACACACACACACACACACACACGCACACACACACACCATCTATAGGTCAATATTAAACGCATTGTAACAGCTACTCTAAAGTCTTTATGAAATACATTAGATGAGTAATAGAACCATATGGTATATCAAAAATACATTCATGAGTTATACTTGTGGGCATGCTAATGGAAAACATTCTTGGTGACAAATTTAAATCCTTTAAAAAGAAGCTATGTCCCTCCTTATAAAACAAGAATGACCTATAAATGCTGATTGGTAATTTAATGCTTATAATTTAATTAAAATAAAAATATAGAGCAAATAAATATACAAGCGTACATATTAGAATCAAACTAAGGTATTTATAATCAAAAAGTCAGCAGTACATTAATAAAATATCTTACAAACAATATAAAATTCAAAAATACGTAGCACTGGTGATTGATTCAGGTTAAAGACACGTAATGAATTAGGTGCTGTGGTGAGCAGGAAGTAAGCTAAAATAATAAAGGCTGTTTCATTTCCCTGAGTGTCAGAAAAGATGTGTCAGGGATGGAGAGAAACATTAAAATTTTAGATTTCTTTCCTGTTCTTCAGTTCAATCACCTAAAATTAAAGCATTAAGCATGTGGATTTTAGAATGAGATATTCATATATAAATGACTTTTATTTGTCTCTTAAAAAATCCAACTACTTTATATTATCAGTGATGAATAAAACTGTACTTTCTGTGTGAATATAATAACAACACAAACACCACGCAGCTTAGAATAATTAAATACTGGCCACTCCCAGTATCATAACTCACAGCCTCTTCCTTGGCAGCAATGTAAATATTTACACAGATGTTTCATTTGTCTTAATTTAACCATTACAGTTGTTTCATAAAATAATGTGGTATTAATTCGACTTACGTTCTTTGTTCTATAGCTTATATATTGAATTATGTAGATTGGATCCTCTTACCTAATTTTACAATCTTGAGATTCTCTTATTTTGCTATATGGAACTATAATTTATCTATTTATCTATATCAAATGGTATTTAGTTCTTTCACTGTATAAAGCAAAAAATCACTTTCCAACTCACTTATTAAAAGTTTTGGTGCCATTTCCTGTTTTGACTATTGAGGATAAATATTAATGCTATAAATATCTGTGTGTGTATGAGCAAGAGTCTTTCAGAGGATATAATTCTTGGAGTAGAAATGCCAGATAATAGAATAATTTCCTGTAACATATTACCTTTTAGGTATGCTCTCTGCTAAAAATGAAAATAGTATATAACTTCTGAGTGTACCTAATGAAGATAAAATTGTATAATATGTTTCAGTATTTAATAAAATGTTCATTAATCTTTGTTCTATCTGTAGGCAATGATCCTCACATCATAAGAATTCTAGATATGGCAAGTTTAAGCCAAACTATGCTTGCAAGGTAAGCTAGCATTTTAACATTTGACAAACTGTAACATAATTTAGAAGTAGTTTTATAATTGTTCTTTGTCTACATGACATACGTCATTAGTATTAATACTGCATAAGAAATAATAATGAGTTGAATGTAAAAATAATTACTCTAATAAAAGTAAAGCATCTATGAAGTCTTACAACTTCAAAATATGTAAATATACATTTAGGATAATTTCTAATATTTTACAAAAGAATCTTTTTATAAATCTAGTAGTCAAAAATAAACATAGGTTCTTTTTCTCCCATTTATACAAATCATGAAACCAAGATTTAGCCAGCTTCTCTATAAACAGAACAGACTACACAGCATAATAGAAAATAAGCCAAAAGTTTACAAATCATATATACCCAGAAAAGTTTTGTAACATATGGTCAGTGGCATGGACTTTACTGTGATGTGATTTGGTTCAAAAGTGGCTTTCCACGTAGAATATTTGAGTTCAATAAGTTTTTAAATAATTTTAATGTCAATGTTTTGGCAATTTTTAGTTAAATAATTTAAAGGGAGTGCAGTATATATTTTAATTTTTGTTTTTCTTTGATTTAGCATTTCCAAATTGTGAACCAGTTTCCTATCTTGAAGGAATCTCCCATTTCAAAAGCGAAAGCATCACCGTCACAGTAGCTGCTGACAGTGCCAGCCACCTCTAGGTTTCCCTTAGTCCTTGGGAACAGTCAGTTTACCTGGACTGTACCTCAGACCTCGCACCAGGAACTAATGTTACAAAACAGCAGAGAGGCACGAAATCCACATGGAAAGAGGAAGCCGATGGCAGCCACGGTGTCCACTTTCCCAGCACAGCTGCTCCATGGTTCGGTGTGCTGGACTCCTGGGGTCAACTTTGCAGCTTCTGGTACCAGGTTGCTTCCCCAGATCATTTCTTCTGCCATGCATTTGGAAACTGATGCAAATTGTGTTACTTCAAATCCTATCTCTGCATCTCAACTGTGAATGAATTTACTCGTATGCAAACCATTTAGAGTCATTTATCTTGCTTTTGGCAATAAAGCTTGAGTGGTACGGCATGCTTAAACAGCATCAGGTCTCTACTGATAATGTGTATATAATTCCGAGGAACGGAGAATGGTGTCTAACTGGTTTAGTGCTATATTCCTAGCAGTTAAGCCAGATTAGCATATAATAAGCACTCAGTGAATGTTTACTGGGGGAATGTTTGCTAAAAAAGTTTCAGAAATACTTGTCAGGTAAAGCTTAGTCATAAAAATGAATCACCGACGTATTTGAAAACATTATTAATATTTTTGGATACATGTTGATGATGGCTGGTATTAATCTTTGGCTTCATATTTACTTTGCAAAGATGATAATAAATTGAGTAGTTTTAAACTGCGCACACACAATGTATTCATAAGCATATATATATATATATATATATACACACACGCATGTATTTGCAGGTATAAATTACAGGCCATTTAATAAAATTATAATACACAAATAAATTATCAGTATCTAAAAATCATGCTTCTCAATGTTTGTTTCTCATTTACATTGAACCTCAATGTAAATTTCAATTTAAGATAATCACATGGGCCCTTCAACAAAATTTTGTTTTTATTTGAAATCTCTACATTGGGTGACAAACAAGACCCTGGCCCTCTGTCCCACACAGACACAAATGTGGCTATCTTTTCCAAGATTATAGAACCTTTTGAGTTTGTGAACTGAGATAGCTTTATTCAGTCTTTAATTCTGTTTTTAACAAACTTCGAAATAAAAGTCAAATAAAAAGATAGACAGGTGTCTTTGTTTTTTACCAAGCTGCCTAAATTAGTACTCTCTCTGGATTGGACTTATTAAAAACTAGAGAAAAAAGTAAATATCTATGCAGAGTAGGAGGAATAAAGCAGGAAACTCTATTTATTCATCTTGCTTCTCTTTATTGTCAGATTGCAGAGAGTTGAAACAAACTCAAGAATTTGATTCTTGTTTTTCCAAAATAAACTATATTTAGACAGATAATATGGCTTGCTATTTCATTTCTCCAGGTGAATTTTCAATGTAAACATACTAGCTAAAGCACTTTACACTTTAGATCTAGATAATTATAATATTTCAACTTTTCTATTCATCTATATGTACCTTCTGACCAAAGTATTTCATAGATTTTTAGATTACATCTTAATTTGTCACTTTTCTTAATTTTATTCTCCTATTAAAAATTATTTATCGTGCTCTATTTTGCTTTAACAATTGAACATTCCAGCATCTTCACAATATCACTAAATATAATCCTAAATTATTTTACATGAGTTTTACATGTAAACTTTGTAATAACCAAAACAATTCACATACTTTCTCATAACATTTCTTTGTAAAAAATTCTATCCATATTTGAAAGACTTGTTCAAGCCAAGTCCAACTAGATACAAGTTTAAAAACTTTGTCTAAAGACTAGTTCTTCTAGGAGCAATCCTCATCACTCAAATCCCAATCTCTTATTAATTTATTTAGTGGTCTTGTTTTTGTTGAGTTATTTCTTGAGACAGGGTATTGCTATGTGGTCCAGGCTGGCTTTGAATTCACAGTGATCCTCCTGTCTCAGCCTTCCAAAGGCTGGGAATATGGGTAGGCTTACAATCACATCCAAATTTTAGTGTTTTGAATGTGTCCTTCCAGCAGATTTTACAAATATTTCATGTAAATCTTTTTAATTTTCCACATCACCTAATCCTGCTCAATGCTGAAAAGAGGCAATCAATAAATATGTTGATTGATTCTTAGAGGCAACCCAAGCACTGATGCTATTCTTCCTGATGAGCTGGAAAATGAAACATACGAGTTTAGCAAATTTGATTAGAGATAAGACTCAGAATACAGAATCAGACATGTACTTCTATCTTTTATTTTTCAGGTAGAGAAATACTTACGTGTACTTGTTTATTCTTTTTTCTTGTAATTCTCAAGGAGCTAGAGAAATAAACTTGCACTTTTTCTTACAATTTTCCTAAATTCAAGATGTTTTTCTCAGCACTAAAACAGCAATGAACATGATACTCTTTTCATAGATCTTGCTTTGAATTAGGTGGAAACCGCACAATTAAATAACTAAACACAGTAATTAACTAAATAAGGGGATTACAGGTAGCGATAATTGCTTCTAATATAATCCCTTGTGCTAGTAGACAGAACGTAATTGGAGAAAGGACATTTCAAGATGAAAGTCTATTGACACAATAGCTGAGCTGATTCAGGGAGAATAGGAAAGAGCTACCTATTCTTAAGACAGAGGGTTTGCAAAAGGTCAGTTGTTGCTCAGTCGTTAGTGAGTTTAGGGTATTTATAGGTAAAATTGTTGATGTGTCTGGTAAACTGTTCATTTACATGCTACTACAAGGAACTGAAATGGTTGAAGAGATGGAGTACAGAAAAGGGAGAAACACGTGAGTGGTTTTTGAGAACACGGAAGGAGTTCATATTTCACAATACATGCAATGGAAATTCAACAAAGATTTTAATCAAAGGAGTCGTGTATCAGAATTATACTTTTAAAGTTTCTATTGCAATTATGTGGAGAGCAGCTTCCTAAGGATGAAGAATGGTTAGATCTGGGGATACCCCTTATTCTTACTTTAATGTACCTAGTACCAAGGAATAGGATGCCAGCAGTGCAGTAGTAAAGAAGTTGACAAATTCAGATACATTAGGGTATTAGTAGGACTTGGTGATGGGTTGTAAGAGTGTTACAGCTTGGGTCTAGATGACCCACCAAGGTTCATGGTGTCATACATGGGAATTTTTGAGGTGGCTTCATCTAGAGTTTGTGACCCTGGGATTAAGGATATGATGCTTGGATTCATTCATGATGTGATGCTAGGATTCAATGTGCCCTAATCGCCCAAAGGAGAGCAGTTTGGGAGAATGTAAGACTGCTGAAAGAAAACAAAAATCAGGGAGTAAATATCTGTCTTGCTGCCTGCTGCTGTTTCTTCTCCGTCAAGCCACTCTAATTTAGGGCCAGACAAATATGGACTGAGACCTACCAACTGCAATCCAAAGTAAACATTTCCTACTTTAACTCTGAGTGTTGAGTACTTTGTCTTAGCGATGAGAAAGAGCAATGTAATGTGCTAAGTAAAGGAAAACACTGTAATCTCAAAATTAAGGTCTGCTAACTTAGTAAGAACTTGGTGTTTTCTTCGAACAATTCTTAGTAAGAATTTGGTATGTTTGCAATGAAAACATTGAAAATTTCCAGAATGATTGTGTCATGAGTTCACTTTCATGATATTTCTAACATATGAAGAACTTCTGTGTATGTTCAGGTAACACAAAATAGATCTGCTCAAACAGCAGCATAAATTAGAGTAAAATAATTTTAATTGATCATCTTAGGAGACCAAAAAAGGTGCTATAAAGCATACCAATCTTCTGGTCTCGGTTTTAGAAGGACCAAGCACAGCATTTAACGCTTGTGGTCACTGTTCTGAAATTCTTAATGCCATTATTTTTTTCTCCTTCCACTTGAGATTGAAACTGGGGCTTTTGCATAGGCTACCTCTCCAGCTATGTTAGAAAATATTTTACTCTGATCTTTGGTTTTGCTAATTTGCTAGACCTAAGCTTAATATTCTCTTGCTTTGGTCTCTTAGAGTGCTTGGATACATGTGTATACTATTAAACTCATTATTAAAAATTTTTTTTTGACAAAAAGTCCTGCATTTTCACTTTATATGAAGACCTGCAAATTACACAGTGATTCCTGTTAAACATATTTTTAATGAACATTTTTTTTTTTTTTTTTTTTTGTCTTTTTCCTTTTTATCGGTACCAGGGATCGAACTCACGACTGCCTGCTTGCAAGGCAGGGGCTTATGCCGCTGAGCTAAATCCCCAGCCCCTTTAACGAACATTTTAAAATTTAGGTGGAAAAAACTGAAAGTCAATCCAAGAAAAATGAATTCTATTTACAGCTGGATGTGATGGTGCATACTATAGGTAATTCCATAACTCTGAGAACCTTGGGACAGGAGGGGAGCCCAGTCTTGACAACTTAGAAATATAGCAAGACTTTGGCACAATTCAAGAGAAAAACTATCAGGAGAAGGACAATGAGGATGAAGACCAAGATCTGGTAAAGAAAGGACTATGTTGTAGCTCAGAGAAAAAGACCTCAGTTTAAATCTCCATACCACAAGAAAATTAACTATGCCACTACATAAATAGATAAATAAGTATATGAGGACACATTTCTATTATTTATCTAATGCTATTTTTTCCTAATCTGAATTTGCCCATTTCCATTGATCTTTGCAATCATTTATCATACAGTATATATGCCCTTTCATACAAAAATTTAATGATTGTTTAGAATCAATTAATAACTCTATTCAATATTTGATATAGAAATTCAAAATTTAGTCAAGAATATTGGCACATTACTGTAATCCCAGCATTCGTGAGGCTGAGGCAAGAGGATTATTGCAAGTTTGAGAGCAGTCTGGGCTGCATAGTGAGTCCATGACCAGCCTGAACTATATAGCAAGACCTTGTCTCAAAAAGGAAAAAAAAAGAAAGAAAGAAAGAAAAAGAAATAAAATTTGAACACAATCCCAATCAAAATACCATTAACATGCCTCACAGACCTAGAGAAAACACTCTTAAAATTCATTTGGAAACAGAAGAAACCCAGAATAGCAAAGGCAGTTCTGGGCAACAAAGGCAAGGCAGGACGCATCTCAATTCCTGAGTTGAAACTATACTGCAAAGCCATAGTGATAAAATCAGCATGATACTGGCAAAGAAATAGAGGATCAGTGGAACAGATTAGAAGACACAAACACAAATACAAAGACACTCACCCACCTGATTTATTTTTAATTTTATTTAAAGAAAGACTGAATAAAACAGAAAACAGTTAGAAATAATAAATACTTTTAAAGAAAAAAATAAACACTAAGAAATCACTAGTTGAGTATTACATATTGTCTTCTTACAAATGCTTGTTCAAAATACAAAGTGGGGATTCAAACAGCAAGACTGCAAATGGTTCTGTTTAACTATCCAACAAAACCTTAGTAATATGGCTATAAATCCTATACCCTTAAACATACATGCAGTTATGCATATTTTCGTTTATGTTGAGCAGCCACCTGATAATTGTCAAAGGGGCGAAACATGTTCACTGGAAGAAGGATAGCCTCTTTAAAAAGTGGTGTTGGAAAGATTGGCTCTCCACATGCTGAAGACTGAAACTATACCCATGCTTATCACCATGCACAAAACTAAAGTCAAATGGATCAAAGACCTAAATATTAAAACAGAAACACACTAAATCTACTGGAAGACAAGGTACGGAGAAGTCTTGGAGACATAGGGGTAGGCAGAGAATTCATGAACAAAACACAAACTGCACGGGAAACACTTCAAAGAATCAATACAGGGATCTGATATAATTGAAAAGTTTCTTCACTTCAAAAGAAATCACCAACAGAGTGAAAAGAAAACCCACAGAATAGGAAAGAATTATAACCAGCAATCTCTCAAACAAAGGATTTATATCCAAAACACAGAAAGAATTGAAAAACATCAAGTCCCCCAAATTCAAAGACCCCTCTCCAAAAATAGGCATCTGAGATGGACACACAGTTCTCAGATGAAGATATACAAATGGCAAATAAATACGTGAAGAAATGTTCACCATCACTGGTCATTCAATAAATGCAAATTAACACAGCATTGAGATGTCATCTCACTCTGGAAAGAAAAGCTGCAATCAAGAAATCAACTGATAATAAATTTTGGTGAGGCAGGCTGGGAAAAATGAACACTGCTCCACTGTTGGTGGGAGTGTAGACTGGTGCATACACTATGGAAATTAGTATGGAGAATTCTCAGAAGAGTAGGATTGGAAGTTTCATTTAATCTTGCCATTCTCCTGGGTATTTTTCCAGAAAAACTGAAAAGGTCATATCACAGTAATTTATGTACACCCATGTTCATAGCAGCACAATTTGTAATAGCTAAATCTTGGAAACCACCAAAATGTCCATCAACCACAGAGTGGATGAAATGTGGTATTTTTATACAATGGAATAGCACTCAGCTATCAAAAAGGATGATCTTGAGGCCATCGGATTGAAATGGAGGCAACTTGAGACTATCCTCATTAGTGAAATAAATAAGAATCATATTTAAAATATCACATTATGTCTCTAGAGTAAAAAGAAATAAGAACTGTAGGAGTAATAAAAACCAAAATGAGTAATTGCTATTGTAAAAAAGAAAGGAAAAGAAAGATATCTACAGGATATAAGTGCATGTATGTTTAAGTATGTAGGATGATAACCATATTATTATGTTTTTGTTATATAGTCGAACAGAACTGTTTGCAGTCTTGCTATTTAAATGCTCACTTTGTATGCTGTACTTTTGTAACTCAAACAACTAATTTGTAAGAAGACAATATGTAATTTTTCAACTAGTGATTTCTTACTGTTTTTTGATATTATGTAATATCTCTACCCTATTTCTGTTTTGTTTTTTCTTTAAATCGAAAAAAGAAATATAAATTTCATTATTACTAATATCATTTTCAACTTATAAATCCACTTTTGTGATTTTTATGATATGCTAAAGAGAGAAACTAACATACTATACTGTAATTTTAATTCTATCAGGTTATGCTTGAAGATTTTTCCCTTTGGAAATGTTTACCTTATAAGATTGGCTTTTCAATGTTTATTGTGGTCTATTTCAACTCTAAATAACACATTTTAATTTCATAAAATATAATAAGATATGGATAATGGTCTTTAAGCCTTGAATTCTGCTCATATGGCTTTTTATCTAAAATCATACCACATTTTGTATGTCTTTATCTTGTCACTACTTTTTAATTTTTTTTTGTTTTGTTTTAAATGATGTCGTGATGCTTTTTAGGTTCTTTTATAAAATGTCTATTGTTTTCCAATACATCATTTCATATACTTGCATTTTTTATAGTCATTATATATATTTTTGATTTTACTTACTTTCTTCCCACTTTGTTTTACTCTTATTTTCCTATCATAGTCTCCTTGAAAATTGTCAAAATTTCTGAATATTTCTGCTCTCCAGAACAAATTTCTTTTTGGGGCACCAAGCTATGATCTAATTGTTACTGGGTTTAAACCCAAAGTTTAATACTCACTTTTTTTTCTTTCATAATCTAAAAGCTACTATATTCTGTAGTTACATATAGTTCTTTTATAATTAGAAACTGGATCTTTTAATTGGTCAGTAATCTTTAATGTGTATTAAATGCAAGGTTTCATAAAATGACATAAATAAATCTTTTAAAAGTTTTAACTTAAAATTTTAACAAATTAATTTATCCTTGAATACTTTTTTCTTAAAAGAACAATATTAATTGATATATGTAAATCATGGATTCTAGAACAAAATTTACTAGTACTGCTACTCAATCACTTACAGTTGCAATGTTCACATTTAATTTCACATAGCAATTATTTTCAGTAATTTTTCATCACCATATTTCTTAAATTATTTAAGCTAGTTTATAGAAAATAGAAAGCTCTCAAGGTTAATCTAATATTTAATTAAATGCTGTTATTACAAAAAGAAGCTCAACATACATAGAATTAAACTTTTAAATAAACTCAATAATACAAATAAATTTTTTCTGACTGCTTCAGGTATTCTTGGTATCCATTGAAAAGTTGACGAATTTTATTATTCAGAGTTCTCTGATCATCCAGTAAATATCTTAGAGAGAAGAGAGTTTGCTGGTTTATTATTTTAATATTTTGAGGGGCATTTAAACTCAAAATGTTTAGACAAGCTGGATTATTTATTCAGTAGAGCCTACTTTCCTTAATAATGTATTATCCAGTCGTGAGTTCGATCCCTGGTACCGATAAAAAGGAAAAAAGACAAAAAAAAAAAAAAAAAAAAAAAAAAAAAACAATGTATCATCTTCATAAATTACACACATCGTCTTCCAAAAATATCTGTTGAATGATCAGTTTTTTTTTTTTTAATTGGAAAGAGCTATATGCATTCTCTTCCACCAATATCCTGAAAAAGTATGGAATGTCGAGGACCAAAAATGACAATGACAATTGTATTTTATATCCTAGGTGAGAATGTCTGGAATCTATAAACTAACTTTTATAGGTATTTCAATATCTATTTCAAAATCAAAATATAAAGATAGAACTCAAGGTCAGCGAACAGCTCTTTTTTATTCAGCCTTTTTTCTCTGCTTAATTTACCTGACATCGGATTGTCCAGGATGACCCTGGTTTTTTCCCAGGCTTTTATAAAAGGACTTGCCTCTCATGTCCCACACACTGGAGCTCAGTGTAGGAAACATGTGCTTTGCAGTCTTCATTTTGCATTCATGTTCTTTTTTTCCCACACGTCTTAGACCTCTTTCTTTCCTTCTTTCCTCTTTCTCTCCTCTTCTACTATTATCTCAGAGTTCCTGGTCTGTCTTGCTTTCATTCGTTTACTCTCTGAGTCATATGATGCTCTGATGCCTGAACTTCCTCTTTTTTCCTTAATCTCTTGCTCCAAGGTTGTCTTTTCTACTACTTCATATTGACTTTCTACGTGTAAGCCACGTCCTCATTTTTTTTTGTTTAATGGAAGTTGGACTTCTGTGAAGCATCATTTTGAAACAGACTTCTTTTTAATGTCACTCTCCGGTGTTACTTTTCTCTTTACTGAGACAAGATAACTGGCACCCAAAGGGAGAAAAGTTTATTTAGTTTACAGTTTGTAGATGCTTTTGTCCATAATGAACTGGCTACAAGACAAGGAGGCTTTGCGGAAGAGAACAGTTCATGGTGGACAGAAGGTAGAGAAACAAATGAGGGACAACCCCAGCTCTCTCAGCCCTTTACTCAAACCCAGACTATTTTAAGCAGGTAGCACTCACACCCTTAACCTAGAGCCCTTGAACCTAGCACTGTACCATGAATCCATCCCAGCATCCCACACTGTAGATAAAGCCACCTCTGAAAATCCTGCACTATGAATACATAAGCATTGGGGAAACATCTAGAAACGAGCCACGACACCCTCCATCACCTCCATGAGCCCTACTTAAGATCCCTTTGCCTGAAATCCACTGATTTTTTTTTCAATATCACCTTTTCATGATTTCACCAAGCTCACTGCCTGTTTTGGTACACACTCCCTAAAACTAGATGCATGCCTTGTCAACATGTTCAGACTCCTTCACTTTGCTCCACCCTGCATCCTTGTCACAATTGCAAAACTATGGTAGTTACATCCAATCACAGCTACAGAAAATCACAAATTCTAAGGACTGAGCTGTCTTCACAGTTCGATTATAAATTTCAAATAGGCACTTAATCCAGAGGAGTGCACAATCCTCTGCTACTGTTTCCTATACTACATTGAAACTCGTCTATAGTCCCCAATACAAATACCTCCACCAAAGTATACTCTACTTCCAGTGTTTCCTGATGTTTCATAGTGAATATCAGGAAATATATCACAGTGAAATATCAGTTAAAATGAAACATTCGTTTGATGTCCACTCTTAATTAAAACATTCGTGAGATGTCCATACTCTTAATTAAAATCAGTCTGTTCTTTCGAAATCTGTTATTTCTTCTTATTAGCCCAGTGCTTACTGCTGTGATTGTCTTTTCTTTTCAGCATTTTCCATCTGACTTTCTATTGTTTTATTCTTGTCTATCTACTGATGCATTTTCATGTTTTGTATCTCAAAAATACCCACTGACACTACCTTTGCAACATCACCCTTTTCAGCTATATTTCATTAAATCATTTATCCTTTCACTGTTATAAAGGTGCCTATCTGTTCTCCAGGGATGTTGATTTGCAAAGCCTAAGGTGTGTGTTCTGTTGTCTCTTCTTCTGCCACTCCTAAAAAGTATTATAGTTATTTACAACCTTGTACTGACATCCTTCCTGCCCCAAATTTCTGTTGAAATTGTTTTCCATTTTTCTAATTCTACTATTCAACTCTCTATCGTCTGTAAAACTGTACATTTTCTTCATTGCAATTCTTAAATGTTCTTTGGTTCTTTGCATAAGTGATTTATCATGCATGATTTTTAAAATACTATATCTATATGTATAGCTATATATACTGATTAATTTTAGTTGGATCAGTCCTCAGAATTTTATGACTCTAATGCTAACAAAGTCATATTGGTACACTTAGTTTCTCCATCAAAAAGTGTTTCTTCCTCACATTTCCATTTTTCAGCAAACAATGCTAAAAGTTATCTTGATTTTCTTCTTTCCCTTACCACCGATAAGCCTCTCCACATACATCTAAAATATTTCAACAATTTTTTTTTTAATTTGGTCCATGGAATCGAACTCATGACCTTACACTTGTCATTTCAACTTCTTTTACATAGCAAACACACAACTCAACTTTGTAGCATCAATTCCAACCTAATTACTTTGACTTCTCAGCTGGGCTAGAGCAACAGCTTCCTGCATTCAATCCTAACTCTTACAGAAGCTATAGTGATTTTTTTAAACAATAGATCATATTACATATAAATGATATAACTGCACATAAATTACATGATATATAAGAAATACATATTCTAATATATTCATGTATTTTCTACTTAAAACCCTTGAACATATTTCTCTTGCCTATGTAAAATCCTTAATGTTGTATCATGTAGTATACTATCTAATGTAATCTTCCTAATGTCTACTGCCTAATTTCTTGAATTTGTTTTATATCTTTATCCCCTTCTGTCAGTGAACTGAATCCATGTTATCTGTTGTTTGCTTTCCATCATGTCTAATTAATTTGTACATTAATGCTTTGTCCTTTTTTCCTCCTCTTTCTAGGGTAGATGCTGAAATACCATCACTTGACACCTGCTCCCTATCCGGCTCCCTGTGAGAGGTCTCTGTGAGATCCATCCAGGGTCAGCCTGTTCTCCAGTCAGAGTTCCATTTTACAGGCTTCCCTCTGGTTATACTGCTAACAATGGCTTTAGACAAATTATGTCAGGCTGGAAGCAGGGAGCCCAACTGGATTGCAGTCAAAATTACCCAGGTAGGGAAATGCCAAATCCGCCTCTTGGGTAACATTGGTTTGTGTCCTCAGATTAACTCCTTTTCTGAAGCCTGATCCTTACATATGTCAATGTAGCTCACCCTTGCAGAGAACAAAGAGGTAATAGCTCTTGTCCAGTTTTAGGTTTAGGATGGGATCTATCAGAGATTATGGTGGTCTCTGTACAAATATTTTAGGACAAAAAAATAGCAGAAATTTTCAGTCGCTCTATTTTTCCTGCCAGGATGAAGTAGCAGGGGAGAGATAGCCAGAAAGAGCAGAGACGCACTGCTTCACCTTTCTGCCAAGTAGGGGTTTTTGTATTCCTCAAAGCAGCAGGCATTAGCTGGGTCAGTGGTGCTCTTTAGAGATGGCACCACTTCCTTCATTCAGAGCCAGCTGTAGCACTGCCCTGTTTTATTGAAATAACATACATGCCAATGTAACCTTGGGGGGGAGGGTTAGGACCATGGCAAAGCTGTACCAGAGTCAGTTGGAGGAGTGTGATGACATCCACTGGCACTTCCTGCAAGCTGCCCAATTCTGACCTTGGCTCAAGCTTGTCCTGAGGGAAATGTAGTGAGGTTCCCTAGGGCAGCACTTGACCTTAGACATAAGCAAGATTTTCCTTCACTGAAAAACTTTGACAGACTAATGATGTGTTTTGCTATAATTTACTCTGAGAAATTTTTCAATGTTTTATATTTATGTCATATCAAAACTACATATTATTAAGAATTTTCCCTTTTTTTCATGATTTTGCCCTTGTATAGAGGGAAGTCAGAAAAGAGTCTGAAAATGTAAGTGTGGAGACTTTGCCATCTTTAAAACACATTGATATAGTGATTGAGAGTCTTAGTACCATTAGTGACGATGTATCTGTTGATTAGTGACTCTGACCATATATCATTTCTATGTGGATTTTTAAAAAGAAGTATAAAATGCTATCTGGAAATTCTTACTCTAGAAAATCTTGAACATATTACATTTATATTTTTTTAAAGTCGTCAGAGATTCATTTATCTAAAATAATAAAAATGCAATAATGAACTCTACATCATAAAATATATGAATAAATTGTTAAGCACCTCTTTAAAATAATCTTCATCTTTGCCTCATTCATGAGAGAAATGTGCGATTGCTACTTACCAACTGTTAATCTTTGCTTCAATTGTAGAACATTCATTTACAATACAATAAACATCAATAATATTTTGATTATTTTGAATCACAAAAAATAATGTGATTATTTCAGTGTACCTAAAACTAAAAAGATTAAACTTAAGGTTTTTTTTTATGTTTATATTAAATGATCCCATATACAACAAACAAGACTATTCATCTTGCCATGAAACTTATTCAAAATCCTTTCTCAATAAAATGCAAATAATGTTTTTTAATTAGAGGTTGATTTATGATTCTTTCTGTATAGTTTTCAGTACAGAATATTCTCAAACATATTGTGTTTTTTTTTTCAATTTAATTACGTAATAAGATCCATGACACTTATAAAATTAACTCCTATTAATATATTTAAAGCCACACACATGTAAAATGCTCATAAAATATATTTCAATAATAGAGAGGACAGAGGAGTGAATTCTTCCAAGGCTCATTTTAAAATTTTTAATCTGTTAATAGAGAAATTGGTCAAATAAAAAAAAAACACCAAACTTTATGCTTTTGAATAATCTATTATGCTGATGTAATTGTGAATGATCATGAGTTAATCTTGTTTTTAGCACTGGCCATCTGACTTGTATTATGTTTGTATGCATAATTTTTATAATAATGACCATTTACTGCATTCTCAATCAATTTTAAGAGGCAGAATAAAAATGTAATCTTTAAATTACTGCCACTCTCTTTCCACTTGAGTGAAACAATTAAATAATTTCATGACTGAATCTTTTTCTAATATCCAGATTTAAAAAAAAATGAAGCAAAATTGGAGAATTGAATGAAAATGTAAATAACTACTTCTGCATATAGTTTTGCATATATTTAATAAATTAATAATCTGAAAACCTCCCACGTTAGGGTACACTGTTACCCATAACTGAAGGTCAACTTAATTTTAAAAATTGTCTTAATCATGTTTAATTATATGCAACAGAATTAATCATACTGTTGGACCAAGTAGAGGCAAAATTTGCACCTTTGTTAGGTATATAATTTTCAGCTTATTGTACTTTTAGCATTCTGTCACCAATGAAAGAAGCTTTGACAGCTACTAGTTTGAAGATAAAGATTATAAATATCTTATAAATTTAAATTTGGCACAAAATTTTTTTGAAAAATGAATGTGAAGAAAAAATATTCCCAGGTGGTTTATTTTTAAATTCACTTTAGTAGGTTCCAATATACGATTCTGAATATTAATTTATATGATTATAGGTATGCTAGTTGGAAAGATAAAAAATGTCTTATATATTTGACCCAGTAGTTAATGCATTTTCTGTTTCTTAGAATGAATAACTCTCTGTACCTAAGTATAAAACAAAAGAGTAAAGAATGCTATAAAAGCCTTATGAATATCTTTTGATATCCTAGTTGAAGTAATAACTTCCAATAAAGTATATTTTTAAAGTCATTTTATAAAACACTGGGAAGTCCCACACATGCCCCTTAATCTAAAGATAACATTTCAGAAATAATTTTCTTCATCATTTAAAAGAGTATAGACTAATTGTTAGAAATCTGAAAATTACAAAGAAGTAATTCAGAAAAAAATGTTTAAAAGCAATCATTTCTAACTAATTATTTGATGTATTTCATTATTTTAAAAGCATCAATGCATTGCGATATAGATCTATTTATGAGTGTTTTGTCTCATGTGTTTATATACTAAGAGAAACGAGAGATACATATGCTCATTTTAAGGTCCTTTTTTTTATCTCTGATTTGAAGTATATGACAATTGTATTTAGATACAATACTTGTCAGCATCTCCACTTCTTGAATTTCCCTGGAAACGCTCATTTGAGCCCTGGTTAAATATTTTCTCAGGTTTGTACCTGGATGTACACACTTTCCTTCCATGTCAGAAATTAAGAAATTCAGAGGTAATAAGGACTGTAATATCAAAATAGTCCATCTGCTACTCATTGTATATTTACCATTACACAAAGAAAAATACAGTGAATGATTATAAGATGAGCATAATGAATATCTTTTCCAATGAGCGTTAATTTTTATGAATTTTATGAAATAGTGAGCTTTTGTTGAAACCCTACTTTTTTATACATATTGCACTTCTGCTGCAGACTTCAGCAGCTTCTTCACAGACAATCCAATTCCTTTTGAAACACTGAAAACATGAATTTCCCTGTGCTAATAGATTTGGCCCATCAACCTGTGAGAACTAAACTAACCTAAGCAAGCAGAAGAAGTTCTCCAGTCAATGTTCGATCAATGGCCTCAAATGCTTGATTGAGAATTATTACTTTCTCAAATTATTTGTCTAATTAATCTGCTGGTTGGGGCACACATTTATTGTTTGTGTGTGTCTGTTTATATACTCAGTTAAATTAGAAACTCGTGAGTGTTTAAATAAAATGTTACCTAGATTTCATTCCTCTTTGAGAATACATTGAAAGCAATTGAAAGTATCTTGAGAGATGTTCTCTCTAGGTATTTATTCATTTAATTCTTCAACTCCATTGACACTTTTTTTGAAAGGCCTTAAGTAAATGCTCCATACTGTTCTCATAATATCCCAGGCAAATCTCCCAAAACGATTTACTGTGTTGTCTCAGAAGAATCAGTTTGCTTGCTGTCTTCCTCACAGTATTGAGAAGGCTTAATAGGAGCTCTGAAGTTAGTCCACTGTACACCCAGTCTATATTATGAAATTTGACTGAGCGAAACCATTCACAAAATGAACTTATTCAAAAGTAATTATTTTTGCTGCCAAAGGTAAGTGATGAGTCCTACAATGAGGGAAATTTTCCATCACATAAGAATTGTTGAGGCTTAGCATCCTGTCCTGGTGAAAAATTCTCAACATACTCTCTGGAAAATGGTAATATGACCTGGAGCCCAGGGTTCTGTTCGTGCTTCATGATCCACTGCTGTCCTCATTGCTGGCCACCACCAATCAGTTGTTAACTGCCTTCTTTGGAAGAAAACAAGCTTGTAAGGAAACATTCTAGCATATGGAAATTTACAACTGGCTCACCAAGAAAAAATAAATAAAAAAATAAGAACAGGTGGCAGGAAAATCCACCAACAGCTCTTTCTTTGATATTCATGCTGTTACTGGATTCACAGTTGATGAAATACTCCCAAGCAAAAGCTTTTAAATGAAAACAAAATAGGTCCTGCATCCACCCTAATTAGCAATCATCATAAGGAGGAATAAAGTAAAAAATTGCCTACCGGTGCAAAAATCAATGCACACATAGTGTATAAGATTTTGAAAGTAGAACAACCCTTCTTAAAGCATTCTAGAAGAGTTTACTTTGCATGTGCATACATGTGTGTGTTTGTGTAAAAGAGTTGAAGCACAAGAACACCCTGAATTAGAAAAATCTAGGTGAAGATTATGAAAGCTTGAAGAAAAAATGATTAAGGACTCAGAGGGAATTATTTTGATCATAAATGCTCGGCCAAATGTTATTTGATTGTGCCATCACAGTAAATAAATAGCAAACACTTACTTATAAGTCTAAATACTTTCATGAATAACCTGTACATTACAAATATTAAACACTGAGTACAAATATGTTCTTTGAGCAATATATAGACTTACCATCCATGTTCTTAATTACTAAATTCACAGTAACATACATATATCAATATAATCAACAAAATAATCATGAGTTCTAAATATATTTGTATTATTGAAATTATTCTCCATGAGAACTACCTGAGAATTGCACATATATTTGTATAATTAATATTTTATAATCATTCTGTGTTTCACAGATCTGTAAGTAATTCTCAGAATTGTTTTTTAGCTCACAGACTTGTCATGTACATACTCGTGCAATATCTTTTTAACACATGGACTAAGGAGACATAAATGAATGTGCATATTTTATTAGATTTCTATTGTGGCACCATCCATAGGGCTACATTTTATGTTAGTATACCCCGTGATTACCACTTCCTCTGTATACTACAGGGCTGTACACAATAAGAGATATTGCCACTATACCACTAGAAAGCAGCTATTTCCACAGTTACTAATACGTAGTGGCTGATTAATAGTTTTTTATGTAAATCAATGAATTGACGAATACATAGTGTTAAACTGTATAAAAATGAAGAATGTTTTCTGGAGAAAATGGGGTTGATGGAATAACAGGATTGTGAAGTATTTGAGATGAGTTCTCATTTGGAAGGACAGACAAGGCAAATGACCAGGAGGCTGTCTGATAGAGAATGTAGCACAGAAGGAAAGTACATGACTAGTGTTGGTAGAACATGGAAGTTTTACCAATGAAATATCTGAAAGGTCCTGCACCATAACAAGTTCATGCTTAACTGTGAAGTCACTTTCTAAAGATCCTTTTGATGTTCACCTTTAAGATAGAATCAACCAGTAAAAAGAGAACATGAGCAATATATAAACTTTTAAAATTTTTGCAGACATGTTAAAATATTAAAGAGATAAAAATAATTTAATTCCAAATGTTCAACATATTTTCACTTCCCTGAAATGTCTCAATGTTATAGCTTGTCTCTAGCTGCCCCCCTTAAGCCTCATGTACTCGTAGGTAGGTCACTTTGGAGCCGCCTGGATCTACGGGGTGTGATACCAGGACTAAGGGTAGGTGGTACCAAATGAGTCTACTGATTATCTTGGAGTTGTTCTTGTGTAATAATGGGAAGACACACCCTGTGTGTGGCTGCACCACTCTAAAGACTTGTAGCCTAGATGAAATAAAAGGGAAATGACGGTGAGCTTCAGTACTGCTGCTGTTTCTGATATTTCTGATTCTTCTGGTGCTTACAGCCTCCTCTCTGCTCTGCCATGAACTGTTTCTCCTCTTAAGCATTCCACTGCCATGCTACTCTGCCTTGGGGCTAGCATACTATGCACTGAAACATCTACAAACTGAGCTGAAATAAACTTTTCCTTTTTAACTTATGGATGCCAGGTATTTTACTTCAAAAAGAAGTAAAGTAACTAAGACAATTGATGTGCTGTGTAATATTCTTTCTTGGTTTTCAACATCCAGCATATATTTTGCAATTTCAATTCATCTCAATTTGAGTTATATATATCAAGGCTCACAAGAATCACATAAATTGAATGAGTGGCTCTTGAATGTGAACTGATCTTGGCCACCATTTTTCCCCAGGACCTTTACTTCTGGAGAGCCATATCAAGATAGACAACCGATACAATTATCCATTCCTACAGGTAATTTCTTCTGAAATTGTGATCCTTATATCAGTTGCATCAGAATCATCTAATTTATTAAAGTAATATTGGCCAAACATGTCTAAATCAGAAACAGAATTGGGCAACAAACAAACAAAACTAAAAAATAGCATTGATTTAAAAGTAATCAGATGTTTTTATATGAATTTGTAATTGAAAACCCAGCTCTTTGTACTTTCCCAACAAAAAGTTGGTACAAGGAGAGATACAATATAAAACCACTGATATTTTACAGCCAAATCAATTCTTATCTCATTTTCCCTGCAGAGGAAGTACACTGAAGCAAAACATATGATATATATCATTGTCATAGTCTTAAAATTTGAAATTCTTAACTTCTTAAGGCACCAGCCTACACTTCCTGCTTCCTATTAACACCATTTCGACTCAGTAACACGTTTATTTCGCCAAAGATTTTACCTGTTGGTGGTCCTGTAAAGCATTTTCTTTCAAAGTACAACAATTGCAAAGTTATAGTTTGTGTTGGGATTTATTTTGCTGAGCAAAACTTATCTAGTTTTCTTGTATATTGTGCTTCTTGTCTCTGCACTGATTAGACTGGTATTACAGAAAAATACACACAGGCGGTTGGCACCTAAGGTAATGATAAAGCAGCAGGCATCTCAAATGTATTATGGGCTATTTTTCCTTTACACGTCTATTTTGAATAGTGATTATAATCTGTTCACAGACATAGAACTTGTCTAACTCTGGCTCTAAGCAACCATGACTCTTTTTATGTAAGGAAAAGATCTTTGTTTTAGAGAAAAACAACAAGATTTTAACTATAGGATACATTTCTTAGAAACAATGGAATTAAATTCAGATCAGCTCTCCACAGAGTTTCAATTCTGAACAAAGCTTATCAAAAAAGGGCATATGGGGACAGTAAAAGCTGGTGAATTTAATTGAATGGAAGTGAAAGAACCCTGCTTCTGCAGAATTCTGTTTTTAAAGACCTTAAATTAATTACTTCAGGGGAGTCTGAATTAAATTCGTCCTGGTTACCACTGAGCAAGAAAAATAAAATAATGAGAATATCTGGCAGCTAAGTGTAAGTATTTTGAATTTTATAACCTCAGAGGTGAGGTTAATGGCCTGGGAGAGATGCCTTAATAAAGGAGTAAAGGTTGCTGGTGTAATTCGCTGGAATCACATAATAAACAATCTCATTCGTTTACTGGTTCACTTTGAAAACAGTCCTTCATATTATATTATTATTAACATTAAATGATGGCATCACATTTTTAATCACTGATTTCATTTTTTGACAGCAAATTCAAGTATGTAAGATACCAAAAGTACAAAATTTCTTTTTCTCATCCTTTGTTTCTGGAAAAATCTGTCTCAAAAAAAAAAAAAAAATGTGGCTGTTATAAGTAATACTTCCAAATTAGAACAACATTTGCTTTTGCTTGCCAATTAATTTATTATTAAGTGAAATACAAATTGTACTTTCTAGCTTTTTAATATACTAACCAAAGCTATTTTTGGTTGTCAGTCTGACTTCTCAGGTAGAGAGTGGTCAAATGTGTTTACCTGACAGATGTAAGTCACTGTCACTACTAACTGCTGGACTTTTCACTGGATCTGGTAGTGACCAGCATATCTGCCTTTAGTCAAGGATTCTTAGATGGGAATGACCATGCTGATGTGTGACATCCATCCCATCCATGGATATTCCGGTTATGATTCCTCTATTGGGTAGAATCAAAAAGGAGAAAACCATGTTGTTCCTGTCCTAGAATCTTAGCTATCAGGAACTGTCAGGGGTGATCAATCCATCGTGTCATTTTCATATCTGTGTAAAGGATCTGGATGAAATGCTGCTACAGTTAGACCAAGAGTATGCAAAAGGATCATAGGATAGCTCTTAAATCATCAATATGCTTATCTATCATTGATAATTATTTTTTTCATTCCTTCAGTTGTCATGTGACAAATGTTTAATCACACATCCAAAACTGCATAGATGTAAATGTAACCTTGTATACTTACATTTAAAATCACCAAATTGGTGAAAGAAATATATTTTAAACATATTAAAATTATACATCCCATGGAAATTAGGGACAAGCACATGAATTTTATTATTAGTTAGGCTGATATTTATTATGTAATTATAACAACTCAGTAAACATTTTAGACATAACTTAAAGTTATGTTTTATTCTCAAAATTATATATTTTAAGAAAAAAGGAAGGAAATTTACATGAATGGGAAGAGTCAAGAAATTTTTGAATAAAATTATCTACATTTGGTGTTATAAAATCAATGTATGTTAACACCAAAAACATTAGGACAAAATGTCACAGGTTTTTTTTAATAGATTTTATATCCCATTTTTGTTTATAACCTTGTTAAAATTAAAGGTTAATATAGAGTTCTCTGGGCTTGCCAAGAGCTAAAAACTGATATGTTATACTAATATATGTAGATTTTATTTTTTATTAATTCCTCCAAAATGTTTATGTTATTATCCATGACCGTGGAATATTCTGCCAGTGGTGGTATCTGTTTATAACCCTATCTTGCTTTTTAAAAAATAGAATAAACAGCAAAGGATCATGGGATAGCTTTTAAATTATCAACATGCTCTTCTATCACTGGTAATCAGTTTTTCAATCCTCCTGGGGTCATGTGACAAATGTTTAATTTTTACTATGAGTATCTTGATATGCTCTTTGGAAGCATACAATGTAAGAATGACTATGAAGACAATGTTAGAGTATGCACAGATTTTGTTCATAAAAAGGTTACAATTGAACAAATTAACTACTGCTTTGGAATGTCCTATAATTCCCAGTGTTTTGTAAGGTAATCTTCGTTAATTGCTAAATACAAAAAACCTGTAAGTACTGATCAATGTGGGGACTAAGTCTTCATTGTGATCAGAGTCAAATGGAGAAGACAGAGACATCAAGAGCCAGTTGCCTGGTGCACTGATCATAGACCAGAACAAGTGCTCTTATTTCATCCCTAGAGACCTATTCATTCTGACCCAAAGACTGGGTATTTTCACAACTACCCTGACTCATCTGCTTCTCTTCCTTTCCTGATATCTTTTGTCTTCACTAAAATATTGGAAGGACCAACATGGTGCCAATATATGACAGAAGACACCGTGTCTTCCATGCACAGTTCCAGTTGTGATTTCACTGCTGAGTAGAATCAGAAAGAACAAAAACCAGCTCAGCTTATCGGGCCTGTTTTGATACTATAATGATGCCTTGGTAGCTAGTATGCTGCCTGGTGTAGGTAGCCACATAAGTGCTGAAATAGAAAGCTAGTATGTACAGCTCTCCTGATAGGAGTGGCTAAAACACATCTCTTTGGTATACATGGTGGCTGGGGTATAGAGTAGTGAAAATGCACTAAGGGATCCAGTTTTGCAGCTTTCTTCCAAGGAAGGAAAGGAGACTGACGAGGTGAGTACAGAGGGGAAGAGCTTGTTTCTGCATAAGCATTTACATTTGGTGGAAGTACTTAGCAGTAGTAATCTAAAATCTGTAGAATATGCCTCGGCAAGGGAAGCAGCAAGGCTTTGCCTCTGAAAGCAGGGCCAGCCAGCAAACCGTAGCCCACACAAAAGCGCCTTTATTTCAGAGAAGGCGACTAATAAACTCCTAAAACAGAAGCCTATTTGATGAAGAAAGACAGAATGTGTCGGGGGCAGGAAAAAAATCCTACAAAGAATTCAAACTGAAATTTAGTAATAGAGAGCTAATGTACTGAAAAAATAAGCTTGCTGCTCACAGGAAAGGCCCTGCCAAGAAGTAGATGGGAATTAGTGCCAGGTTAACACATAAATCAAAATTTTGCAATTATGCAAATGAGAAAGCCAAAGACTTTATTTCATTTCCATCTGATTCCAGAATAAAGGCCCTAATTTTGATGAATATATAAAAAGATTTTAAGAAAGCGAGATGATGAATACCAGCAAACTAAAGATATCAGTCTCTCTCTGAAAAGGGAAGATGATTAATCTTTATACATGTATACAGTATAAGTATTTGGAATGTATATATGAGTGCATATATTATTATAAGTATTCTATATATAATTTACAATTTTTGAACACAATCTCTCTCTGACATTTTCCACAAATCTTGGGGTCATTTAAGGTAGACTTAATTATCTGAATATTAAAGTGATTATCAGACTGATATTATAATAAATTTAAAATATAGACTATTTATAAAAGCACAGTTAATCAGAATCAATTTATGCTCTTATAAATGTAAGATTCTAAAATACTTTGAATGGCATAGTGGGTCAGATGAGAAAGCATAATTTCTGTTAATGTAAGGCATTGTTTCTTACAACTGGCATGAAACTACTACAGAAAAACAAGGATGCGTATTTAAGTCATAGGAAAAAATATTTTATAATACAGAATATAAGGCAAGTAAACTCTCATGCCATTCATGACTACATATCATAGAAAATTAGTAGAGTATGCCACTTAGGAAGTCCAAATTTTCCTTCAACAGGATTAAGAGCCATATATCCTAGTTGTTGGCATATGGACCAACAGATGGATGGACCTAAGAGTTTTGCAAAGCTCACCAAGTTGATGCCAAATGTGTTAAAAATTACATAAAACAGAGATCAAATAACACAAAGCAAGTGTTTGAAAGCACAAAATACTCTAGAAAAGAAAGACTAAAGAATACATTTTTAGAACCAGTAAAATAGCAATCTACGTAAAAGCACTTGGGTTTGTACCCAAAAAAGTTCACACTGAGTAAAAAGGTGACTCAGGTGGATAATGACCAGGCAGAACTGAGGACACGCACATCAGGTACTAAGAATGTACAGGCACAATCACAAGTTTGGTTGCTGACAGCCTATAAAAATGTTCTCCATTAACAGAGAGTGGATTCTGATTGAAGTCAAAGTCTCATCTGATTTTCAAATGATGTTTGTCGAGATTTTATATTTGTACATAGAGATCACAAAATTATGCTCTGTATTCTTTCAAACTGAACTTTGATTTTATTTTCCATTGGAAAATCTTTGGTTCTCCATTTAGATAATAAACATTAGGCGACAACAGAATCAAGGCGATTGACTTGTGAATCATAGGAAACAATTTGTGGGACTCAACAGTAAAACAGATAAAACATTTATTAAAACAACAAATCATCCAGTGATTGATTGTATAGGGCTTTCTCCGAGGACTTCTTCTTTAGTATTGCTTATGTTTAGTGATTCCCTTAGTCCTTTGGATTTAACCATACTGAGTATGCTACTGACCTATGATATCTACTAATACATATAATAAATACTATAAATACTAATGTATATTATTTTCCAGCTTTCCCTCATATTCTAAGCATATGAACTTAGTGTTTACACTTGTGTTTCAGATGCTCATCTCAATGTAGACATGAAATAAATCTTTATATGCCTCTCTCTTGATCACCTTTCATACAGTTTTTTCTATCACTGAATGACATTCCTTTGCTCCATTTTTTCAATATCAAGAAACTATCATGCTCCTCTGTCCCTGTAGATTGCTAACTATAAGTGAATCTTATCAACTCTTTTCAAGACATCTTAATTCAAAAATATCATCACTTCTCAAAACATTGCATTAAGTTCTGAAATTCTAATAGCTTTCATAGATTGTAACTCTCTTCCATTTACTGTGTTGGCCTCAAAATTGGGGAACCTACCTTAAGTACGGCTGATTACATCACTCCTCCTCTCTGTCTTTTTGTTTGATTCATTCTGCTCTCTATTCCGCCGCCTATCTCCTTCCTACCCCACCATATCACACTTGAGCCTGTTAGTGTTCCCCAGCCTCAAATCCATCATACTTGTTTCAAGTAACTTGTTTTTGTTCTTTGCCTTGGTATAATTTCTGAGAAATATTCACATAAGGCATCTTCCTTAACTTTCTTGAGACTTTTTCCAAATGACATCTAATCACAGAAACTTTTCTAACTACCTTAGAACTGAATGCACACCATCATTAGTATCACAGTCTCTAGTCCCTTTTCCCTAATTTATTTCCTCTAGAATATTTTTCCACCTGGTGTACTTAATACACACCATCACAAATATTTATAAATTATATTCAGAAATTTATCTACCTACTAAAATGTATTCATAACCCAAGTCTAATGAACCTCAAATTCTTTCATGGTTATTTGTGGGCAAAGATCTTTGAAATATTTGCATCTCTGGGAGATGCAAACATGTTCCTATTTGAGAGTACAGTAAGCCCTGTCTCTGTTTACATCTTTCTATCTTAATGTAGTAAACAAAAGTCCTCCTCATGGTATACTTTATATTGCTTTTTGCTTTTCTTTTTGTAAATTTGTGTGCGTTTTACTGAAGATTTTGCTATACAAAATACGCCCCAAGTGTAACATTAAAATTCCGTCTAGTGTTCTAATGTTGCAAGAAAACTGTGATGTGTCTTACAGAGAATATATGTGCATTACATGAACTCTGCTCAGGCATAAGTTACAGTATTATTGGCTGAGACTTCAACGTTAGAGAATCAACAACACGTTAAGTGAGGTGTCTTTAAACAAAAGCACACATAAAACAAGATTATATACTTGTGGGCTGACAAAAATATTGTCAACAGAAGCTCACAAATATCTACCCTGTATTTCCCTTAGAACAACTAGGTTTAGCACTTGCTAATTCAGTGTTCCCGGTGACTTTCTAGAACAAAACTATGGTGAATGATGAGATTCAACAATACTAGTTTTTGGTGTTTTGTTATATTTCCTCATAATGTAACAGATCTATAAAAACAACACCTGGTTTTAAATTCCTCACTAACACATCTTCAGTGTTTAAGGCTGCCTTGAAAGGTAGTATTCAGTAGTAATAATTTATTATTACATCGTTTAATCTTCTCCTTTATTCAATGGTATAGGAGTATTATTAAAGGACTCTACATAAAAGCATTTATAAGAAGGAAGCTAACATTTGCTTAGGGTCACACAAGTATGACTGCCCCTGCTAAGATATGAAACCAGGTTTGTGCTTTCCTAGCTATGGTAAGTCCTGTTCCTGATAAAATTGGTGAACAAGTGTAGGGATGGTGGATGAAATGAAGGGAGAGATAAATGAATAAGTGAAGTAACAGTTTTATTTTGGGTACATCTAATTCGAACCAGAATTTATTGTCTTCAAGTTCACAGACAAGCCCGTAGTTTAGCTTTTAAAACTGTTGTAACAGAGATTTATTAATATTTCTAAATTAAAACGCTAAGTAGATTACACACAGAGATTAATCTAAACCCAAAGGTCCCTAAAGCAAACTTGAGGAGAGGATATAGAATCAGAGAATGTGGACAGTATTCCTTTTATAGGGTACATTTTTCTTCACTTTAGGGAACATTGTTGTACACTTTTCTGCCCTGACCACACTCATAAATTGCTAGAAATCAAGGAATATAATGAAAATCAGGGAATTTGAAAATGACTAAATGGTATGATATATTATTAAAATAATGAAAAATTCATATACAACATTAATCACTTGAGTATTTGAAACAAGTGTTTATTAAGGAATTCATAGGGAGGTAAATTTAGGATACATAAACTTACCGTTATAATAAAAAAACATGTAAATTCAAAGGCATGCACACAGAAATTAATACCACTCAGACACAGAGTTTTGCTTTGCTTCTGGATAAGGGGATTGATTTTATGCACAGTGCTCACCTGATAGCTCTACCAGCTTTTTTTTTTTTTTTTTTTTTTCTTTTTCTTTCAAGAAATGTGTGGCACTGGTGCATAGTAAAATAAAAAAAAAGGAAGGACTATTGACCCGATTGCAGCATGACAGTCATGATGCAAGACACCTTCTACTCCCAGTCTCCAAGCTGTGCTTTTCACCTCTTAGGGCTTTCTAAGCTGTCTCCATGACTAAATTGTTTCTTTGGAGAGTACGAACTGATAGTTGACCATGATTTGTGTTGATTTTCAATAAAATTAGTGCCAGGAGTATTTAAGCCAAAACATCTGTCTTACAGCTTTATTGGCATCAGTGTATGTGTCACTAATAAAGAAATGAACAAGAGATTTCCTCCTATTGAGATTTTGGTGCGACTTTCTTTGGCAGGTGGAGTTCTACCTCTGCAACTGTCTTGCCAAGATTGCTTGTATGTTGCTCTTACAAATCATTTACTCAATTATTCCCAACAACTGAGGAAATGTCCTAACATGTTATTTTTCTTGCTTAGAACGTGACACAGGTAGATGTGGGAATTATTCCTATTTTGTTAGCACATGATATTGGTTGAAAAAGAAACGATTTTTGTTTTTCTGATTTTTTAAAATTCTGAATCAGAGCTATGATTTTCTTGTTATTTCTGGGTCACTGAAACAAAAACATCAACAATGGAATTCAAGAGTTTTTTGCTTCTATTTTCATTAATAAATGTCAAAAAATAAACTTTACACATTAACTTTTGCAGGGTGAGTCTAACACAAAGGAAAGGAGAGATGCACAGAGAGAGAGGGATGAAAAATAGAAAGAGTACAACAAAAGAGAAAGGCCACACATGAGAAATGCAGAAACCTAAAAAACATTTTGTAGATTTTGAGGTATTGATCTGGGGCTAAATTTATTTGCATGATTCTTTTTAAAAATAAGTTTACAACCCTATTTGTTGGACTGTTGAGCTACATGTGTGTTTCTCTGATTGAGTCAAACTTCCAATTCTTAGATGATTTATTGAATATAAAGTAGGCTTCTAAGTATTTTGGTGAAAACTTCTCTAGAGAGATGCTACAGTAATGTCAAGACTACTGTTGGAAAAGAATAAATATGGTTGTTATATTTGGTTTAGAGCATAAAGCATCAAAGTTAAATGATGATACCTGCATGATAAAAATTCAAAGATCTTATAAGAAATCTAGTACCAATCTGCTAAAATTAATAACCCCCTGTTGTCCTTTTCTTTTTGTTTGACTTTTATATTGAGCCTCTTTAAATTCACTAAGTTCATAAGCAAATATCAAAGTACATTCTTTTCAGTACAAGTAGAAATGAGCACCTTTGAGTCAATTATGTTTATGAAAGAAGCAGTTTTTCCTACTACAAATTTATAAAATAATAAAGGTATAATATAAGGAAATGTTCAAATAACACATACCTTTATAATTTAAAAAGCATTTAATGTTTTCATAACCTAGCACAGGATAATTCCATATAATTATGTTCATTAAGATAACATTAAAACTTGCAAGTTCAACTTTTAAAAATAAGTTGAAAGTGAGGGATGGAGGTAATCACTGTGTTAGAAACAAGCTGTTTCCTGAAAATCAGAAGTACAAACACACAAAAAAGCAGAAGTGTCAGTTTTCTTCCAAAATGCATAAAAAGATGAAAAATAGTTCTTTCAGTATTAGAGTTGCTCTATTTTACTTACAGAGCATCATACGTTTATACATACACACAAACACAAGTGATATTGGTTACACAGTTCAGTTCATGCATGACTGATCAAGCTAGATTTAATTGGGAGACATAATTTTCCTAAGAAAAGAAAAATAAATTTTCAATCTTATTAAAATAATTTGTGAAATTTTTATAGATCATCGCGCACAACTAGTTATCCCAAGTCAAGAGTATCATGTATTTTAAATGGAAACATAATATTTTATATGAAGAATATATAGTACTTTTAGACTTTTTTTACAGATAATGCAAAGATGAATGTCTTAATTGTACTTTTTAACTTTAGCAATATGCATATTTTAAGGGTTTTGCATTTTTAAACTGTCACCCAGACCTGTTACAAAAATTCCTATTATCTCATGTTTTATCCTCACTGGTGTTTTTTAAATTTTTTTCAACACTGGTTTTAAAAATATTTACTTTTTTGCTTGGAAAAGAAGATAATTAATATATTTCCATATCTTTTACTTACATTTGATTTAAGCATATTCTAAAATACTGCCAACTTATACATTTGTTGCCTTTTTACATTTTTCCTGTTTCCTTGTACTTTTGCTTTGCTTATTTTAACACAATATACAATATTTTATTATAGATTGATTTATCTATTAGCTCACTTTTTTTACTTAATAAAAATTATTTTTTAGGCTGGGGATTTAGCTCAGTGGTTCAAGCATTTGCAGGTAAGTGTGATGTCGTGAGTCTGATCCCCAGTACCAAACAGAGGGAAAAAGAAACTTACTTTTCTACCTTACTGTTCTGCATGATGTACTCCCATTATAGGTTTTCTTATGCTTTTATTGTTCAAAAAGTTAAAATTTGTAGTTCCCCATTAATCAATGCTGACATGTTTTCCTAATACAGGCATATTGGAAATTTTCATTAAAGGAATAAATTATTTACTTAGGAGAAATTTATTCCAAAAGTATTTTCTACAGATAAAAAGACATATGAATCATATGAGCACAGTAATGAATTCTAAGTGCAAAAAAAAAAAGTTCTCTTGTTTATCTTCATCCTTTATGTGTTTAACTTATAATATTTCTCTCTCAACCTAGCACCTACTAGTATATTTTCTTGGTATTTTAAAACTCCACACATTTCTACATATTCACTTATGTAAACAACTATTATTATTTTTGCATGATATGAATAAATATCCTGACTTTCACAAAATAGTTAACCAGTTCTATTTTGCTAATAAATAATCTAGTTGTCCCTAAAATGAAAATATTGTACATAAGTATAATGCTATACTCATAAAATTATTGATTTTCTTCCAAGTTTTTTTTTTTTTTATTTAAAAGGAAAAAGAGAAAAAAACAGAACAAAACAAAACAGTGTAAGGGTACAAGTAATACAGAACTACAAAAAGAAAAATAAAAAACAGTAAGATACCACCCGTTAATAGATTACACTCTAACATCTTTGAAACGGTGATTCAGGTCACAGGATCAAAGCATACAAAGTGAACATTCAAATAGTGAGACTGCAAATAGTTGTGTTCAATGATCCAATCAAAAATATTAATATGGTCTTCTATTTAACACAACTAAATACACTTGCTGTTGTATCTTTTTGGGCACTTTTTTTCCCCTTTCTTTATTAAAATAAAATTTACACATTTTGGGTTTTAGTGCTCCAATAGATCTTATTACTCTTTTCTGTAAGAGAATAAAATCAAACATGATAAAACAAAGCTGTCAGTCAAAATTCTTCCAAGTTTTTAATTGTTCTATTCTTTGCGAGGGAGAATTTTGGAAACGTGAGATTATCAAGAAATTTAATACTAGAATTAAATAAACTTCATTTTAGAGCTATGCATTCAAATATGTTCCATACTTTCCTTATGTGGTCCTGGAATATTTGCCAAACTGATTAGTTAAAAGTATGTCTGTGACCAAGCATGAGAGAGTACATCTGTAATTCATGCTGCTCAAGAGATTGAGGTAGGAGGATCACAAGATTTATGGAAATCTGAGCTCATCAGATTTTGGCTCAAAATTAAAAAAAAAAGCGGTTAGTAGAATGAGGGAACTAGGGATGCACTTTAATGTTTCTTGTGTTCAATTCTCAATACACAGGGCTTGAAAGGGGAGTTAGTACAGGAAAACACAGAGTAAATATGTAAGTCAAGTTATCTTACCACAATACAACAAAAGCCACAAATTACCTGTGGTAGTAAAAAAAAAAAATGATAGAAATTTTAAAATAAGCATTCTTGGGCCGGCACAAGTGCCTGCCTGGCAAGCACAGGTCGTAAGTTCAATCCCTTGTACAAAAAATAAAACAAAACAAAACAAAATAAAATGTTATACTCTTTTTAATTATTTTTAATAAGTCTTATATAAAAAGAAAACCAGAAAGAAACATCTAGACAATCATAATATTATCATAAATGGGATGAAAATTATGATTTTAATTAGAGCTATAATTGAAGCAAACTTATTTGGACAAAATTTTACAATATGATACATTATCTAAACAAAATTGCAATAGAATAATTCATGTTATGAACTGGCCACCATGCTAAAGCCAGTTGCAGAAATTATTTATAGAAGCTGTCAAATTTTTACAAATTAATAATATAATTAAACCATCTACTGCAGTCTATTTCAAAAGAAAAAAAATTAGGGTGGTTTATTTAAGTGGTAAAATTATAGGTGGTTCACTCATTTTTCTCCTCATATGTACTTTGTTAATTTGTCTTCTAAAGTGCTACTTACAAGGGGTAAAAATAAATCCAAATGTATGTGGAATAATAAATTTTAAAGGGGTATATAATGTATTTTTACAGGGATGTGTACCTTTTACTCCATAAATGTAAAAATAAAAACCTATGATCTAATGCTTATTCCAGTAGTAATGGTGTATTAGGCTTTCCCGTTATCTAGAGACATAGGAAAGGGGAATAAAGATAAGAACAGGAGCTGAAAATTGTTAAAAAGAAAGATAGACTGTAACCATACATGCAGCTTTTACAAACATATGCAATTTAAGATCTCCTGACAAATTAGGGAAATAATTTTGAAAAAAATCAAGAGCCAGTACAGAAAATAACAGTGCATAGGAAGATACATCTGAAATATTTTGAGTGATAAAATAAAGTACGGACACTTGTATGTCAAAAAATAAGGCATTTCAAAATAAGAAAGAGTCGACTGCAGAAAATCCTAAAATTAGGTTTGTGAAACATTTGATTCATTTCTCCTTCAAGATTACACAGATTTAAATCGCAATATTAGTTAAAATCTAATGTTTGTGACCTCTGCAGCCAGTTCCCTTCTTGCTATTCCTGAGTTCCTCTTAAATAATTTTCTTTCCCTCTGTATTTTTTCCTATCACACACATTATCAAAATGGATTAGGACCTGCCAGAGGTAATAGAAGCAGTTTTCCAAACTTTATTAACAGTTATAATTTTTTGTAAACACAGAATATGATTTAAACTGGACTTGGTCACATAAACCTATAATCCCAGCTGTTAGGAGACTGAGGCTAAAAACCTATGAGTCTAAGCTACATAGTGAGTTGAAGACCTGCTTGGATTACACAGTGGAACTCTGTCTCCAAAAAAAAATTTTTTTTTCATACAAAAATATTAATTTCAAGTTGAAATTGCATATATAGATACATACAATTATTTATATTACATTATTTATTATTCAAGCTGAGATTTCACATTTCAGGATAGAATGATAAAACCAGTATTAACTCATTACTTCACAGTCTTTTAACCGTTAGAGTTCTTGCAAATTATTCACGAATCTCTATGTATATAAATGTGCTCTCATAAATTAGTAGCCATCTAGTTTTGTAAATATCTCATTTCTCCTTGGGTTCCTTAAAGAGAGAAGCTGTTTCTACAAAAGTGGTCCTGCTGCTTGACTTGCAGTGTTCAGAGGTAAGAGGTGTTCTCCACACGAGGCTGACACAAGCACAGTGATGCATTTAGAGGAGCTCACGCTGCATTTTCAGTCTGATACAGTGAACTTTTATTTGTTGCCATCATTTTGGAGGCAATTACCTATGTAGAACTACAATCGGTCTCTGATGTGAAGACAGTGTCTGATACAATTGCCACAGAGAATTTTACAATTTTTATCTTTGAAAACTGACAAAAAAATTAGTCTGGATCCATCCTATATAGTGAAGAATCATGTTTTCAGCATTCCTTTTTATAGAAGAACTTTCCTGTCGCTGAAGTAATTTAGTTTCCTTGTTGACCTTTTCATTAGTGTCAATTTTTTTATATGAAAATAAATGTAAATGTCTTGGTAGGATCTGTAACAGTCATCACCAACCTGTATAGGAACTCGGATAGTCTAGAAATGAATATTTTTCTGTTAACAATGTACAAGTGACCAAAAAAAAGATCAAATAGGCAGCTCACTTTGTGAAAGCTCTGGAGGTTTCAAAAAGCAAGTCCTCGGGGTTTACTGGACAGTGTGCACCTTAGCAGGATGCTAATCTCCCCAGACTTCCAAACAAAGATAACTAACAGACAGGTAGCTTTGATTTAAAGGCAGTGTGACCTTCATGAAGTTCGCAGTGCATTACTGACTTCCAAGTTCTCCTGAGTCACAGTAGGTCCCAGGGTTAGGGAAAAGTCCTGCCAGTGCGTCATGTCATCACTCGCCCTCTCTCTCTCTCAAGCCTAAAACAACTGTACACTTCATCTTCTCACAAACGGCTACCAGCTACCTAGTATTTGAGTGATACAGAAATATGAAAGCAGTGAACTTTAGAGGGGAAATAAGTACATTTCAAGGAACACTTTACCTATGACACTACATTTTCCCATCCAAGACCTTATTTCATCTTTATTGCAAACCTTTTCTGGCATACGATGGCAGTATCGCTGTTGTATCTGGATGAACAAAGCAAACTCAGACAGCTAAATTGCTTTGTGAACTTTGTTGTTGTAAAGGAGAAATAGGGTCTGACTCAGCCTATGCCTTTCTCTTAAAGACATTGTTTCCCATTATCAACTTCAGCAAATCCTGTCTAATCAGTTGACCTAAGTAGATTTCTACTTTAAAGATGGGCAGGCTCAAGGATCCACAGAACAGGAAAGGCAGAGGCTCTGCAAAACGTTTCCAGCATGATTGCCTTGAATGGATTATTTGCAGCTGACTCAAAGTGCTCAGTCTTCCTTAGAGAAGCTTTGAGCTACTTTTTGCCCTATTTTCCCAACAGAATGTGTTTTTTTCCCCTTCTATTTTAATATGTTAATACTGCAAAACGTGAGCACAACACATAGAAAGTTACCAGGCTCCTCCTAGGGTCAATGTCCAGCAGTTCATTAGAAAATTGTTCAACTCACCATTTTGAAGACAAGAGGACTCAAGCAAATCAATTAATATATTATTTCAATTCCTGGTTATATTCCTTTCTGCCTATTCCATTCTGTCACTATTAAGAAAACAGGTAATTTAAGCACTGCCAGCAGTGGGGCTAAAAATGAAAGTACAAGCATAAAAGCTCATGATTTATAAAAAGAATAATTTATATGAGTCATTCTCACTCTCCAACACTGACATGCAAAATAAAACTAGCTACTGGTAGTACTTTTAGGGTGTGTGTGTGTGTGTGTGTGTGTGTGTGTGTGTGTGTGTGTGTATGTGTGTGTGTTTATGTGCATTATGTGTGTCTCTATGTGTTTATTTCTTTCTCTTTATAATTGGAAACTATCCAAATGCAATAGAAAGAACTAAGTCATACAACACATCCTAAAGTCCACAAGTAATAGAGACTTCAGCTGTCAAAAGATTTGTCAGCTATCTGTAAGAAAACACAATATCTGACTCCTCTTTGTCACTTTCCATGTAAAGATTACTTACACATCCACTAAATATTTTCATCCGTTGTCTCCTTTACAGTACCCGTCAGGAGCATTAACCTTATTGAATGTATTTCCCATTCAGTGTTCTGAACTGTTACATGTATCAGTGCAGTGAATTCTCACTACAATGATGTGAAGCAAAAGTCTATTATTATTGCTACTTTACAGCAGAGGAACAGGAGCCTCTGAGATATAAAGCAACTTGCAGGAATTCATGGATCCAAGATATGGCAAGGCTGAACTTTAAATCAACGGTATCCAGCACCTGCTTTTAAAAATGTGAACTGTAAAGCAAGAGAAAAATTAATGGGTTGCCTTGCTAAAGCGCATGCCATCTTATCCTTTTCTCTTCTGTTACTGAAATAAACTGAGATGGATAGACTCTGCCTTTGTCAGGAACTCAAGTCTTGGGCTTCATAAAATTAAAATAGTGAAAACATATTGGTTTGCTAGCTTGGGGGGCTTGATCATACTATAGGATACAGATGAAGCCAAAGGAAACAGATCAGTGGCAGACAGGCACCATCTGGTGCCTTAGGGACCAGAACTCAGTTCTGGAGTAGCTTCCCTTTATAGGAGCCACTCTGTTTATACTTCCAAATCCTTTCTTTTTGATATGAGATCATGAGATTGGACTTGGGATATTTGTCTCAGGCATCCCTTGTTAATTTTTTTCTATGAATGCATAATAGGGAAAGCATGAATTTCAAAATAATATGATTATCCAAAACAGGAAAGTAAACTTACTATACGTGACTGATGTGAATGTGCTGAGAGTTGTTTGTTTTTTGCCTTTGCGTTATTTGGAAATTGGACAGTAAGATAACCTGTACCAGGTCTCTCTGCAAGCAGGGATTATGTTGAAGTATTTTTTAATGAGCTTTATCAATTAGAATTTTCTTACTACCTCCACAAAGAACAACATGCCCTAAAATTTTAAATTGAATGTTACATCTTCCAGGTAAATAGACGGCTAAAATATTCCCTGCTACTGAATTACTATGGTTTTTTGTTCCTTTTAAAGAGCATACTCAATATAGGAAATATGTTATAACTGACCACTGATGATTCTCACTAATTTGAAGTTGCTGGTGCTTTTATCAATATTATTTGAAGGGATCTTTACTCCAGCTGCAATAGATTAACATGGACATTTTTCCCATTTTATTTCCAGTGTGATATTGGTGTGTCATTTCTACATGAAACCATTAAAAGATCAATAAATAACAATAGGTAGTGAAGAAAAATATTGAAGCATCTATTACCATAACAATATATTTTAAAAGGAAAAAATATCCTTAGGAATATATGCACATTTTTATACAAATAAAAACATAATTTAGTACCCACCTGTGTTTAATATTTTATTCTACATAAATGTATTAGAAAATAAAATTTGACACAAGTTAGAGAATGGATACAACAATTAAATAATATTTTTAAAGAAATTCAAAGCCATTGCATAACATAAAGTTCTACATATTTTTAAATTTAAATAGATACAGCAAAATATATTTTCTTCACTCATTTTAGTAGAAGTATTTGGCAATTATTACTAAAATCTTACTTAAAATTTTATTGATTCTTTTTTGTTTAACATATATTTCATTTACTAGTCACACTAACTGGTATTTAACAGAAAAATTAAATTTTCATGGGCTGGAGACATAGCTTTAGTGGCACAGCCTGCCTTACAGTGGAAGGTTGTGAGTGTGATTCCCAGTATCAAATAATAATAATAATAATAATAATAATAATAATAATAATAATAACAGTAATAAAACTTCCTTGTCCATCCTAAACATGCTCCTGTATTGTCTATAATGCCATGTTTTTTATGTTAATTTCCATGACGTTCTAAGTTAAAATGCATGTGTACACTCCCCTACATTTATTTATAAGTGAGTTCTTCTTAGATGACAATCTAGATGACTAAATAGTATTTTCAGTGTAGTTTATCTGGAAGGTAGATGAGTGGAGAAATAAAATGGTTAAGTCCTGGGAAGAGAAATTTGAGTGAAATTCTCCTTTAAGGGGACACTCTAAGTGACTAAAGAATACAAATGACTGAGTGTGAAATCAGATCTTAAAAAATGGATTAAGAAAATTTTGAGGCCTTAATTTGTAAGCACAATAAAAACTTTGATACAATTAATTGTACTCATTAATTTTGGTTAGCATAATAAATTAATCATCTAGGTTTAGCTGAGTTAGGAATGACCTTTAAATATAGTAGCTTGAACTTACTGATAGTATTGTATATTATTGAATTCTAACATCCTAGACAGAAATATATCTCAATGTTTTGAAGTAGGTGTTTTATTTTTAATAAATAGGAACTCAGTCTTAAAAGGTTCTTCTAAGATCACACATCAGAGGGGTTGTAATACCATTACACACTAGCATAAAAAAGTGCAATAAAATGCATTTTTGACTAGTTTAGAGTTTAACTAGATGATATCCACACAGACAGAAAGAAGGGGCACCTGTTGCCACGTCAAGGGTAGCAGAATGAATGAGACATCAGCATGAGGCTTTTGGCTGCTGGATAACCAATCACTTAATCTAGAAATGGACAGATTCTTGTATATTTAACTTGGGTTCTTTTTATAGCTCAAGGTTAATTTGACATTATTTTATTTCTCTAGTACACATCTTCCTTTTCATTGTGGTCATACTATACAAAATTTCAAAATTATGAAATTATTTACTACTTTCACAAGGCTAACTATCTATATTGATTGATTGACTGTATTTTTGAATAAGATATGGAACAGCCAACCAGTCCCTTTGGGTTCATAATTAGCATGTGCTATGACAACTTTCCTTCCTTTTAAGTTTTATAATTTACTACAAAGGATATTTTTTTGTAATGTCAAAAAATACTATTTGGAGGTTAGCCATTACCAACTCTAATAAAATTTGCTTAAATTTATAATTATCAATGTATGAAAGAGAAGTATGTATTTTGACATCTACAAATAATTTTGAGAATTGCAATTATAACTATAGTTTTAAAATTATTTTCATCTGATTAAATACAAATGTTTACATATTCAAGATTTTCAATTTTCCTTTTTTACTAGAGAGTTCACATCTTCTTTGTCTTCTTTGTCACTTTTAATAGTTAATAAAATATAAACTTTCAATCACTGAATTTAATTACTAAATGAGTTTACCTCATGCACAAATACAAGTTAATATCATGTTCATCAGTAAAAAGCATCAAAGAATATCTGGATTTTGAATCTTTGCTGGAAGATTAAAAACCAGGGTAAAAGAAGTACTCAATAAATCAAGATATTAAGTAAAATTAAAAATTCCAAAATCGGTTTCTGTTCAGTGGGTTATTTGCAATATATATCCCAGCATGCTTGCTTTTAAAATTTACTTTTGGCAAACATTCATGTTTCAGATAATTTACTCTTCTCATAGATATAAAACGCAAAGGCAGTATAAACTTAATTAAGAAGCCCAAATTCAAATACAGAGAATATAATGTAAACAATATTTTTATTTACTATGAATCATTTAATGTGATTAAGAAGAAAAAACAAATAAGCTTTGGGAAAATATAAGACATGCCGTTATGACTTGAGAAATGACTAAAATTTGAAGTGGGTCTTAAATGGCAATTATTTTCCAAGGAGAAAAAATAAGATACAGTACAATCTACACAGAGGAGAAATCATGATACAGTAAACAGAATATCCTTATATAGCTGTGGGCTGCTGAGCTCCTGCTACAAAGAAAATAATGATTAATGGAGATTACCAAGATTTTAACTCAGAGCAAGTTGGAAATCTTATGATAGAGAAGGTAGGATTTAGGATGCTATCAGGAAAAGCAAAGGAGTCAAGATTTTCAAGGCTAAGTGATGCACAAGGGAAAACGAATGCTATCCGTTTGCTTCATATATATGTTCTGCGAGGGACTTCATTTAAAAAAAATAGTTTAAGAACTCACATCATGCCTTATAATAAACACTCAATAAACATTCAGTGATCATTATATAATTGTAAACCTTCTACAATGAGCCGTAAAGACCGATTGATTCTTGTGTCACATTTTTTGGAATATTCATTTTCTTCCAACATAATAAAGAAGTTATGTCAGAAATAAATAGAGGTGATAATTTACCCAATGGAGATTAGAAAGATTATTTAATGGATTTTGGGAATACATTTGAGAGAGAAAGAAGGAATACGAATTTGTAGGTTGGTGTATAATCTATCTTCAGAAAAATAACAAAATAGGTTCCTCAGATTCTTACAAGTAGAATTTTATGTAAGAACCATTATGCAATTATTTTGTAATGACATTAAGAAAAAGACAGAATAATTATGAACTTTGGATTCTTAGGATGAATCCAGGGTAAGCAGGCATTTCTTGTAAGGGAAAAAAAAAGGCCCTATAAATAACCTAAAATCAGTTTTAGGAGGTGAAACAAGGAGGTTAATATCCTCTAGGCATTGTCTCTCCATGTACTATGCTGAGCAGATTCACACGTCAATCTACCTTCACAAGAGCTATGCAAAAGTTGAGAGACAGCAGTGTCCGCTTCTTGTATTAAAAAATGAAAATACGTACTAAAGAAGGCAGAAAAGAAAATGTCATTTAATCACCCTGACCACAACTCTAATGCCCCATAGCATGGAAACAGCATTCTCTGGCTTGGGGAGGAAAGGGAATAACTCCATCACAATGAAATACAGATTTTACCCTGCAACTACTATCACTGGGCAAATAACAGCAGACTGAACCCCTGTAACTGTGGTAACCACAGAGCAGAGACTGGCTTCACCAGCTTCCCTAGGACTCTGACATAAGTGCAGAGAGTAAGGCTCTACCTCCTATGGATCAAGACACAAAAGATAGCATAAAACTCCATGCTGGAGTTCAGAATTGGGTCCTCGGGGTGAGATCCAGTTCCAGGTAGAAACCAAGAACTTCACAAGAGTCCACAGCTGATAGACCATTTTTGCTCCAGAATCAGACTGAGGCCTGCATATCCATGAGACAGTTTTATATTTTTACCTATACCATTGTCACCAGTAAAGAGGACCTGAGCTTGTAACCCCTAGGATCATGCTGACCTCTACTCCTGTGAGATCAAGTGTAACAAAACTTTGCAACAGCCTTGGTCACCAAAAGACTATACCTACCATTTGTTATCCAATCATGGTACAGAGCTAAAACCATGCATGCGCTCAAAGACTAAGATCTAGACCTTCCCTGCGACAAGTTCTTTATGCTCGTGAGATGGGTCCATGTTTCAGGCTGCATCAGTGCCCTCTATGCTGTGGCCTTGATGTGCCCCTGAGACACTGTGACTCCTTGAAGCTGTAAGATGCATTTGCAATCCAGTTTACCACTAGCTTTGGGGACTGCCTTCACACACACTAGCCCAGTGTTAGGTATCATAAAATGAAAAAGAGCCCATTTACTGAGGACTGAACAAGGCAGTAAACACAGACATTTCCCCCTGAAACATAGTGGCAGATGAGCAAAAACTAACACTTGGGAAAACCCTCACACTCCTAATCTCCCAGCATATCTCTGGATGGAGCTTCTGGAAAGCCCTGATCCCAGGGATACATACGCACTTCCAGCCCATTAAACATTAGTTCTGGCCAGCATTACCTCTGTTAATTGCAATTGTCTTTGCCCCAAGCCTATTTCAGTGGTAGGAGGACCACAGCATTACAGGGCTTAGTCTTATTCCCGTATTGTTCTAGGTAGGGTGTGGGCTCAGGCTTGATGGCATCATGGTCTTAGGTAAAGCATAGGAAACTGGAGCATTGGCCTTCCTAGGAGAAGAATATCACCCAATCCAGGGTAGTGACTATGTGCAAGGAATCTGTGTCTATCCTAGCCCCAGAGGGAGGCTTTGAGGGATGAAATATCATTTCTTGTTACTTTCCTTGCTCATTTTAAACAACACAACAATGGATGTGGGATAAAGCTGAGACTGCATTCTCTTCTTGTGAGAACAAAGTGGCAATACACTAACAACTGGCTATGCCAAACAAAATTTGGCCGCCATCTTGTGCAGAAAGAGCAAAGGTAATTATGAACCCAAAGAAAACGAGCAGACTGTTAAGAATTTTCAGAAAGGGAAGTGTAAAAAGAACTTTATTAAAAAACTTTATTAAAACTTATTAAACTTTATTTAAAAATACAATAAACAACTAATCCTTCAACATCCAGACAACAATATGAGCAATAACTAACATGAGTTTTCATATAACTAGGATCTCACTTAGTACTTAAAGCAATCTACAAGAAACTGCCCGGACAGTGATCGTTGTTGGAGAGGGCTTTGAGAAATTAAACCACAGCTTTAATGAAATATGAGAAAGAGTAGGATAAATGTAGAAATGATTCATCCCATGACAAAAATTTAATAAAGACATAGAGATAAGTTTAAAACTCAAATGATAATTTTTGAGGCAAAAACATTAAGTGATATTGAAACTGTGATAGATGGCATGAATGACAAAATTGAACAGATGAAGAAAATGAATTATTAATCTCTAAAGCAGTTATTTGAAAATAAGCCATTAAAACAACAAGAAAAACTAGTAAAGAGAAATGCAATAAAATTTTGCAAAACTTGGGACAATATTAAGAATAATTATTTTGTTTTTTGGCGTTCTCAATGGATTTGTAAATCCTGAAGAATTTAAACCTCCTTTGTAAATATACCAGCATTGTTCTGAGATAGTGAGAATCATATAAATATTCAGGTAAAGGGAGGACAAGTCACCAGTTAGATTTAGCTCCATAGGTTTTGCCCTAAGATATATTCAAGTCACAAAGGTAAAAGATAAAGAGAAGATTTTCAAGGCAGAAAGAGAAAAAAGACAACACATAAGGACAGGCAGTTCACCTGACAAATTTCTCAGCAGAAAACGTACAGGCCAGATGAATGGCATGTGCTTTTTATAGTACTGAAGGAAAAGGCAGCCAGTACAGAATACAATCCAGACAAAACAGCCTTTAGATATAAAAATCAAAACAATCCCAGACAAAAGCTGAGGGAATATATCATCACCAAATCTGACTTGTGAGAAGTACTAAAGGAGGTTTCCAAAAAAAAAAAAAAAAGAAATTAACGAGTAAAAGAAAACATCAGAAGCTTTAAAGCAAACTTATAAATGTTACTATACAGATTTAAAATATTCTATTACTGTAAGGATGATACATAAAATGTTACTATCTTTAGTATGAAGACCATGACTTAAAGCAATTAAAATAATACCAACTTTGTTATGATGTTCAGAGTGAAGTAATATAGGAAAATGTAACATGAGATATAAAAAGTTCAAAATAGTAGCACTGGCGTGCAAGTGTAAAGTTCATATAAGCTCTTCTTTTTGCTGTTTTGTGTGCTTCTATTTTACTTTTATAATCATATTTCCTTGCTATCATTTCAAGTCTTTGTTATCATTCAATTATTTTTAGTCTCATATGAACTAAAAAGCCAAGTCAATAAAAGATAAAAATAATTAAAAATTCAAAAAGTGCTACTAATTAAATCACTTAACCACAAAGGAAGGTAGAAGAGAATAAGACAAAACAACAGAACTATATTAAAACTAGCAAACAATTGACAAAGTAACTAAAATAAGGACTTAACTATCAATTATTAAATGCAAGTGAATTACATTATTCAGTTAAGACATAGAATGACCGAAGGGTCAAAGTAGTAGACCAAAAAAGCAAAAATAAAAAGCATCAACATCTACATCAAAATGGCCTGAACAGCTCACATAAACAGACTACTGTTGTATCTCCAGAAACCAAAAACAAAAGAAAAAAATGAACACAAATTTAGGAAAATGAAATTAAAATATCAATGCAGAAATAAAAGAAATAGAGATTAATAACACAGAAAACTTATAAATGAAGTTTTTCTCTTAAAACAAAAATGGATTCTAGATCAGACAAACTAGAGATTAATACGAACAAAATGGGAAATATTTTTGTAGCGCAAGAAAAATAAACAGGTCTGGGAAGCATGTAGCGTCTTTAATCATAAAGACAAAGAAAATCTGCATAGATAAATAAAAATTATCGGTAATGAATCAGCAATAGAGAGTCTTCCAATCAAGTCCAGTCTTGGACCAGTCCAGACAGCTTCCCTGCTGAGCACTAACAAACATCTGAGGAAAGCTCTCAAACATCGTAAGATTATTTCAAGAAACATATGGAGAGTAAATTGTTCCTAATGCATTTTATGAAGCCAGGATTAGCCCGATATCAAGGGCTATAAGGGCACACAACAAAGAAAACTACTGACCTGTATTCTTGATGAATGCAACGCAAAATGTCCTCACTCTAAGGATTGCAATCCAAATCTAAGAGCACATTGAAAAGACTTCACAATGAGCAAGTGAAATTCATCTTAGCGGGAAGGAGATGGTGGGAAATAGAAAAGAACCAGTAAATGTGACACAACACATCAAGAGAATGCAGGACAATATCTATACCTACCTCAATAGAAACAGAAAGGTCATTTGATATTATATTTAATATATATAATATGAATCAATTCAATATCACTTCAACTAAAAGCACTGTAAAAATTAGGAAGAATGTACCTCATCATAGTTAAGTCATTTTACATAAGAAAAAAGTTAACATTTTACTGAAATCCTAATGCTTTTCTAACCCTTTCACCAAACTAGTGTTAGAAGTACTTGCCAAAAAAATCAAAAAGAAATAATTATTATGTAACTAATGTAATATATAATGTATTAATGTATTTTACTATATATTACATAAGGATGTCTGTAATAGTAACAATAATATATATGCATATATAATCATATATGATAATAAGTATATTTATAATCTTGTTTCCAAAGCGTGTATTCAGCAAGGCTGGACATTATAAAATTAACATACATGATCAGTACTATTGTTATTCAATAGTATAGTGAAACTAGTAATTTTAATAGAACTTTGGAGGTCATTTAAATTTAAAATCACTACAAAAATAAGTTGGGAAAAGCAAGTGAAAGTTATCTGTAATAAAATAATATGTTGATAAAAGATTAAAATGGATATACAAAATCAGAAAGACAATTGTGTTCTTGGACTAGCAAAATCAATATTTTAAAACTGTTTATACTACCCAAAGTGATCTATAGATTCAATACAATCTCTAGCAAATACTAATTTTTCCTTAAAAATTAGAATATTTTGAATATTTTCTCCATATCGTAAGATTAAATCTTTCATGACAGACTGCATAACCTGATAGAAGCAATATACAAAGTAGATAGTTTACAATAACACTGATACACAATTAATATATTTTACTATATTCATTATATACACAATTATATACACAATTCATATATTTTATGTACAGAATTCATATATTTTACTATATTCATTAACATTAAATTAAGTTAATTTATAAATTTCCTGAATCGCAAAATAAGCCAGTAGTGATTAAACACATAATGTCTTTATAAGTTTTAAAAAATTTAGTAAATGTTTGAGAGTACAAGAGCTACTATTTTAACTACTATTGAAGAATCATTATTATTTTAAGCTACTTCAGCTTAGATATAAGTTGGGATTCATCACTGCCCTCATACACTTTCAAATAATTTTACTGAGACTGGTAAATTTATTAACGCATGCTCACATGTCGTTTTTTCTTTTATAAGGGTGATATTGGCCATTTTAACTCTTGTGAGTTGAATGTATATTTAAATGTATATTTAAAATTATCTTAAATGTATATTTAAAATTATCTTCCCTTTTTTTGGCACCAGGGATCAAACTCATGACCTCGTGCTTGCCAGGCAAGCGCTTATGTCATTGAGCTAAATCCCACCCTATCTTCTCATTTTAATGAATTGTGTCAGAGTTAACACAGCATGCAGAATGAGTGAAAAATTAAACACTTAAATATTACTATGTACACAACTATTTAAAACATATGAAAGAATGATGCTTTAATTTCATTGAGATGCCAATTAACTAACAGAAAATTAAAAATTAAATGGAAAGCGTGTTGAAACTTTAATGAAATTTTACAGTGACATAGTTGCACATCTACAAAGCAAATAACAAGTTATTCCTAAGTTCAATGTACAAACAGATATGAATTAATTTGTAATAATATGCCCTATGTAATTTAAAAGTAACAGAACCAATTTACAACTTCTCTTTATTTACTCGCTTAAAATCCTTGCTATATTTAATCTGGTTCTAAGAAGGATCTTACATGAGGCAGTAAACTAGTTAAGAGGTAGAGCCTCTGATAACCCACATCACCTTGTGATCTTCTGAAGGACAATAGAACATTACTCAGAGCTCTATATAACAGAATGAATAAGTAATACATGAAATTATGATCTAATGGTCTCTCTATATATTTTGACATTTCAGTGGTACTCTTTGAAACATACTTCTGATATCATCAGATGACTCTTTTTCTATAAGTCCGATCTAGGTAACGCTGTGAAATGACTACTCTGGTAATGTATAGTGTATGATTATGCTGTGTTTGCACACGTCAGTGTGTACATTTACATTAACACTGCATTATAATTTAACACTTGTCTTCCAAACAAATCTATTTCCATTGCTATTTGTAGAATTATCCCTTGATATTAAAAATATTTAAAAATCATTTCTACTATAGAGTGTCTAATCATTATAGAATCCAACAAAGAAAAGTAACTTATTCACAAAAATATTTTACTTCCTTTTTAATAATCATGCTGATAGGAACAGTCAAGCTTTAAAATAACTTGCATCTACAGAATTTATATTTCAAAAACACAAACCTTTGTGCTTGAGAAGTGGTCACCATTGTCAGCATCGGAACATGTCAATATATTTCAGTATTTCAGAAAAAAACATCATACAAAACTTATAGATAGGTGGGCCAACATAAAATATATGCTTAGATTCTTAGCTACGTTCATGTATCCTGCTCCTCCTTTATCTTCCTTAATGTTCTGTTTGAGATTTGAAGAATTAGTGTCTAAATTCAGATACAATTTTGCACACTGCAGAGGAACAGCCTCTTGCTAGATAATATGCTATCTTGAAATTTATAGATATTCAAATTTTGTAAAATTTGATGGCAATTGTTCAATTGCTATGTAAACACATTATATTATTAAAATGTCATATTATAATATATCTGTTTAATCATCCTACTTTAAAACTGATAAATCAAGGATAAAATTAAGTAGTATTTGATTGTGATACTTGTAGATATAAAATTTATAAGCATAGGGTTTCCTGGTAAAAATAAAATGGCCTATAGCTACTAAGTTTTGATGCATATATATTCAGTCAACTTATCAAAATATACAAAGGTAGTAATGATAAAAAATTAAGATAAATTTGAATATTAGGACAAAGAAACAATTTTTTTTTACAGATACTGCATGTCTTTTTGGAAGTATATCACAATGGATCCAGACACAGATGTTTCTACAAAGGCCTCAACTCCTGGAATACACACGTTTTGCATTATGAAGAAGTGGCTCCTAAAATTATCTAGGCAAATATTTAATCCTTCCTATAGTCTCCCTCTTTTCTCAGACATGCAGAAACTGCACCATGAAGAAAACTGGCTGGCAAATATTTGCACTTACAACATTCACACACATTCCCTGTCTGTAGCTCCAAATACCAAAAATGGAACAGTCTGTATGTAGAAAGAAATCTGTGCCCAGCCTTGCCAACTTATGAATATGAACGAAACAGAAAATAGTAATCATAAAAGTAAAATAATTACTTGAGAGTGTCTCTGATAATAATTGAAGCAAAATGAAGATCTAATTAAAAAATGTAACACGTGCGAAATGAGGATATTAAATATTCAAGTAAATACTTTATTCATAAATTTTAAATGAATCCAAAACCAAAGGAAAATTAATGAAATACAATATCTCTGTAGAAACTGAAGTTCTAATAAGAGGGCATATGTAGTAGTGTAAATGAAATATTACATTTTGGAAAGTAAAGTCCACAAAGAAAATCGTTGCAAGATGAAATTTTTGTCATTACAGTATGTGGGTAGCAGAATTCATAATAAAAAATCATCCTTTCTATCTTAACTGCAGCGTTTAAGAAAATCAGGCAGTCTCATCAAAGGAAGATGATACCATTTTCCAGTAAAGAACCCGGGCGTGGGATGAAACTGACAGAAACTTAACAGAGCACGTAACCCTCTCAATTCAAGTTCTACATTGCTGAAGATTGTCGACAGTCTTTAGCCCCTTAAAGAGAAAACGCTGCAGTCATCCCTGCCCTCGTGTGACTTTGCAAACACTATATCTGAACCTAATTTACTCAGGTGAAGTTATAGTGACATGTAGGTCCACCAAGAACTATTATATAATAAATGGAAAGTGACAAATCGAAATTTTTACAATCTTTGAAAAGGGCTAGTACACCGTTCAGAAAAATGATTCTTCTCTTGATTATGGTAAGTTAGAACACAATTTGATATTTATCAAAGAGGACATAACAGTAAAACTAGAAAGTAGGTTTGTATATAAAAATAGAATAAGAAAATAGAATAAAAGATCAGAAAGAGGTAGAAACAGATAAAAAAAATAAAAAGAATTTAGAAATCAATTGTATCCATGAACAGAGATACATTGATGTACTTTTAAAATGTTACAATTATTACATCTCAATTAAAAAGGAAATGCAACAAATGTTCTTTTTCCACCAAACACACCAAAATATAAGCATATGAGATAAAGCAGATGCTAAATATCTTGATAGAGATGTTCTCAATGTATACATATATCTAAACGTCAAGTTGTACTGTCAAATACATACTTAAGATTGTTTTTGAAAAAAGTTTTTTAAACCAAATTGCAGAGAAAAAGTGATTCTTAGGAGACATTTAAGAGAAATGGTATACTGATAATTAAAATACAGCACGAGAAAAATTTGAAAATAATTCCTAGAAGAAAATATTTAAAGATTACCAGAAAATAAATAAAAATTGATTCCAGAAATTCAAAAAATAAGAAATTAAAAGAAATAAATAAAGTAAAACAGAAAATTAGTCTTACATAAAAATAGTCTTACTTAAAATTTTTCTAAGACGAAAAACAAAATCTGTACATTGAAATGGTTCATCATATTCTAAGTAATATCTTTCCTCGGCAGATCCTAGCTGAAATAAAGAATACTGACAAAACAAAATTCCACACTTTACCGCAGAATAAGCAGCTTCAGTGCTATGAAAAAATTATACAATTCACAAAATAATGAAATTTAGTAGGAAATATAAAAATTTTAATCCATATGAGATATCTTAGTGGAAAAATAGTATTTAAATGAGTATGAAATCTACAATGAAATAGCTTTAGAATTAATATTAATTATATGAATATATTTTTAAAGAACAAAAATAAATACATGTTAAAATCTTTTTCTGAGATAGTGGGGATAAAACTATATTTCCTTGGATTTAACTCACAAAATTAAAAAAGTAAGAAAAAATGGAACAATTTTATTAAACATAAAATACTTTTTTGAAGAATACATAATACAGCATACATAATACATAATAAAGCATCTAAAAATCACAAAAATGAGTAATGATTATAGATGAAGTACTAAATTATACAACAAAGGAAATAAAAGAAAGCCAAAAATTACAGTCATCTGTAAAGCATAAAAATTTATCAATTATATATAAATATAATATCCAGGATCCTAAAATAAAATACTATCAAAATAGATAATACTAACACAATTAGTTTTAAAGAAATTCTCTTAAATTGAAAGAAAGAAAACTCACATTTGAAATGATACACATTATCATTAGGAAAACATATTTGGAAAAACATTTAAGGATAACAGAATAAAAGTTGTAATATGTTAACAATCATATTTTCTATGAAAATATTCTAATATGTATTTCTAATCGGTATCATTATGTAGGACATATGTATGTTTGAAATTTCATGCTTAAGGTAACATAGTGGTACACACACAAACCTAGTCACACTAAAAAAGGAGAAGATGTATATGTAAATATTCATTGTAAAAGTAAGGATTAAATAATAAAAAGTGTTTGTAAAATCAACATATAAATGTAAGATTTGAGAGATCAGTAAACACAATGCAAGCAGAAATCTTACAATTTAGGGGCTGGTGGTTCAGCTTAGTGGTGTAAGTGTCTGCTTGGCAAGAGCAAAATGTTGAGTTTGACGCTTGGTACCAAAAAAAAAAAAAAAAAAAAAAAAAAAAAAAAGGAAATCAACAATTTAAACAATGTTGACATGGTTAATTTATGAATAGCTGTGCTGTTACTTAAAACTTTTTTGCATTAGTCAACATCAACAAATTTCCACTTGTCTCACAAAAGAAAAATAATTTCATGAAATAAAATCACAAACTAAATGAAATTGTTTTTAAAATGTCTTATAACTCATCACATATAACCAAGCAAATCCTTGTATTCTCAGTGATAGAAAAATTTAATGCCAAAACAGAAATCGAAACAATAAATTAATTCTATTTGAAAATTTTAAAAGATCAAAAATGAATCATCAGAATTCATAAAACCCAAAGTCAAAGTATGAACTAGTATTACAAAAATATACTTTAATTATTCAAGAAAAAAGAAAAACATTTAAATTAAGTTTTTTACTCAGTAATATAATTGGTGAAAACATTTATTCGATAGATAAAACAGAATAAAGATTAAATAAGGAAAATCAATCACAACTAAGAAATAGGAAGCAGAATGATTTATTCAATAAATATTTCCTGAAATTTCTAAATCAAGGATAAAGAGATGTAAACTTTTGCAAAGCAAAATTAAGAAAGAAGGGAAATGATTACGACTGTATATAAAAAGATGATTTTATTATACAGTAAAATTTATATGTATATCACACTGTTAAAGCTGAGAACCTCTTAAAATTAACTTCTAAGAAATATAATTTTTAATTATATTTTATTAAAAGAATTATTTCAAAAAAATCCATGACATAGATGTTGTACAGAAAGGAATTAAGAAATACAACTTTCCATAAAATTTTCAAGATCAGAAAAATTATAAAGACAATATCAAATAAATGTATATTTTGTATAGTTTATAGCAGGACACAGAAATAACAGAAACCTCTACAACTACTTACAAAACTCTTTAGTTCAGTAGCAAATATAGCAAAGAAAAAACTGCTAATTGGTTTCCTTTTAAACATTGATAAAGGCGATTTAATATTTTAGAGCCAATTTACTTGTGTCACTCATTACTACTATAGTCCATGAAATAATAACACAATTTGTATATCCTGGAAGTAATATTTAGGCTCAAGGTAATGATGGTTGAAAATTAGGAAAGCTTTAAGGTAAGTCTTCTTTATTAACTGGTCAGTAAAATCATGTCTATAGATAGGGTAGAATTAAGTGATAAAATGTAACATGTATTTCTTATATAGTCTGCATAACCTGATGGAAACAGTTTTTGTATTTAACCCAATATGACCGCTACAGCTAAATAAACTAATACTGTTGTATACAATAGTGGATTCCAGAAGATACATCAAATTTATACTTAAGAGGAAAAACAACTCTTCTAAAGTTATTTTAAATAGTCTTTTAATATTTCCTCTTTAAAGTTAACTCTTGTTAAAACAAAAGAAAATTTTAGAAGGAAGAAAAAGAGATGTCTCTAAAAAGCTTTTATTTTTCTTTCAATTGTTTGTGTTTTTCACTCTCCAGGTACTCAACAGCCTAGTTCACTGTTACTAAATCAACCTTTTTCTTATTCATTTCTGTCACATGGTAAAATGTCCTAGTGACCTTGACAGTTTCTCAATATTTATACACCTCTCCTCAGCAGCATAGGCTAAGACCTGTGGACAGTTAGACTGTGAGGATAAAGATTAGCAGTAGAGTCCCTCTCCTACTGACACAGGAAACACACAATTCACTTCACTGCCTTCATTGTTTATTTATACTTTGCCAGATCCAGCCAGAAGTTTTTTCTTCACAAATGACTGCATTAAAATTTTGGTCTCATGAATGACATACATACCTGCACATATTTAAAATGTTTAATTTGTTGTGTTTGTACAATTGTACACATTAATGAAACTATCAAAATAATCAGGTCTTCACCTAACTCTGAATTCTTCATGAGCCCTTCTTTCCGTCAACAATTTCTCCCTTTAAGAGGAAATAACTGATGTTTCACTTTATAGAATTTATAAAACAATAGAATCATCTAGAATGTTCTTGAGTTCTTTCATTCATAAAACATGTTGATATTAATCTACATTCTGAATTAAGAGAGTGTCCTTTGTTTTTATTTTTTTTCCTCCTGGTACAGTGAATGAAAGTCAGGCCCTAGCACTTGCCAGGCAGGGGCTAATGCCTCTGAGCTTTATTCCTGGACCCAAGAGCGTGTCTCTTTATAATCACATAATGTCCCATTAGACACCAAAATGTATTTATTTGTTAACCTAATCATGATCACTGCGTGTTTTCCAGTTGCTGAATGGTACACATAAAGCCACTGTTTTATTAGGGTGTAATGTTTTTATTAGGGCACATCCTGTTATGTCTCTTGATTAAATATCCTGAAGTAGAATAAATAGGTGACATGAAGAGGTTGGTGTTTCACTTTTTAAGGACCTTCCATGCTTCTTTAAAATGATTTTACCATTTTGAATCTTTACCAAAGTATGCAAGCTGTAAGTCCTCCATTTTTGTCAATATAGGGCATGATCTATATTTTCCTGTTTAACTGTTAGTCTCAGTCTGTGGCTTCTATTTTTCAAGCCCTTAATAATGCCTTTCGAAGATCAGTAGTTTCAATTTCAGTTATCTCCAAGTTGTGATTTTTACTCTTTTATGAATCAGGCTTTTCTTGTCGTATCTAAGAAATCTATGCCTAACACAAGTTTACTAGGATTTTCTCTTAGATTTTGTTACGCAAGATTTATAGTTTAACGTTCAAATGATGGTCACTGAAACACAAAAGCAAATTGGTATGAGATCGGGTTCTTCTGTTTCTTGTTTGATGTGTGGATATGAATAATCACTTATTCAAAAATAAATGTTTGCTTTATCCCTTGAACTGATTTTGCATTATTGCAAATGATCAGTTGTCTATGTGTGGGTGTATTTTTGGACCTTCTGTTGGGTTACACTGGTTTATCTTGATATCAATTTAACAGCATATAGGAGGATGCTAAGTGTTAGCAAATCTTAAAATAAGAAAGTGTTGTCTTTTCTTGAATAATATTTTTTAAACCAGGAATCAAAATCAGTGTCTTGCGTTTGTCAAGAAGGTGCTGTGCTGCTAAGCTACACTTTTGGTCTTTCTTCTTCTATAACTGATCAGCCTTTATTTGATGTCAGTATACACGTGTTCTAAATCAGGTGAAATGTGTTTCCTTTCCTTCAAATGTTTCTTTAATTTCTTTCATGTTGTGTGGAATTCATGTTATTTCTTGCTCTTGGTAGAATGTAATGGTGATGTCACCTGTACTTGTATATTGAGGGAAAGATCTGCAAAACTGTACTAAATATCTTTAACAGACATAAGAATATTCATATAATCTATTTTAGTAAAATTTGTTATTTCATTCATTTAAAGGAAATTTAAAATTTCATCTAAATTCACAAGTTTATTGGAAAATAATTTTACAATATTTCTATATTAAGCTTTCAACAGACTTACCATCTACAAAGATCTTACCTTGCTCTAGTTGATAATTTCTGCATTCATTTGATTTTTTTTTTTGCCAATTAGTATGACTAGAGTTTCACCAGAGGTATTTCTTTCTCAAATAATCAATTTTTTATTTCATCACTTTTCTGCTTTTATTGATAAATTTTCAGTGCTGTCCTTATTATGTTCTGAATATGTGGGTTCAATTTTCTTTTCTTTTTTTCAGTATAAATATACTAGTAGAATCTAAAGTTATTGATTTGAAACAATCTAAATATATATTTATTTTCTACATCTACTACATACATAATGAGGTATTTATGTAGGCATACATAAAGTCATATGCACACAATTAATATGCACGTGTGTATATATTTACAATATGATATATGGATTTGTAATTTTATATGTCTGTATATATTGTGCTATTTTATATGAAAACATATTCTAGAAACATATCACATATTTTATGTTTAAATTGCTGTAAACACTAACAGGCACCTCTGAGAAGGAGAGAAGTAAGTCAAGTCTCAGGCATTATAAGTATTATAATAATTCATGAGCTGGAGATAATATAATATTCTTTAGTATCTGATATCTCCATATCTACCATAGGGTACAAAGAGAATCATTATTTTATAGATAAAAAAACAGATTGACCATGGTTCGACCCTGATTCCAAAGTTTAGTGTGGGAATGCTGCTAATATATGTGACCAGATCCTTTAGACTTTACATTATATCTAAAGAGAGAAAGAAAAAATATATCATTTTCTTTTTAATTTCAGACTCTCCATGTCAGTCGATGGCATTTGTTCTGATTTGTTCAGATTTTATTACCTGTGAGCTTCGAACTCAACTGGAAGAAATCTTTCATTGAGAGTTTAACTATATCTCTTCCATACAATAGAAGAAATTTCTACCATCCGTGAAAATAACTTCCTCCAATAAAGCATGTCATCTGAAAAACTGTCTTCTTAGAGAGTGTGGAAAATTACAGAAGTGTTTCTACCAGATTCCAATTTTTTTTTCCCCTGAGGCTAGTTTCCTTCTGCACATATTATTCACTGTGTTCCAAGCTACTCACTTACTTTTTAGTTTTCCTTTGCAGAACCTCTAACAGTGAAGACAATTCAAGTTCTCTTCTCTGTCCATATATTAAGTAAAGGAATAGATTTCCATTCACCATAAGGTGCCTGAGAAAACTTAAGTGTTCTTTAATCGGGTTAGTGACATTTAAGTTTTACACACATAATTACTCAGGGATTGGGCAAGAAATTGTGTTTTGTTTGTCATGTATTTTCTAGTATTGCCAAACATTGCCTCTTATTTAAAATTCTAGAGCCTGGGGCCTAGGATTTAAGCTCAGTGTAGCTGTGCCAGCCTAGCAAGTGGCGAGGAACTGAGTTAATTTCCCAGGATACATAATTCTATACCTCTGCAATATTGCCGTGGGGGCAAAAAACCAGTTATTTTTGTTCTTTCCTTGAACAAGAGTACTATTACTTTTTTTTTTTTTTTACTTGTAGGATCTTGTCATGTTTTTAGCATTGATAAGTGAAACATACTAGCCATGTTATCAAGAAAATCTTGATAAGTGATATTACACAGAAATGCTCTAAATTTTGGAGTGAACCTGAGTTTACTTTAGAGAAAAAAATACCAATTTCAGAATGTATTACTCCCTGATCATACACATGAAAACTGACTGAAAGTTTTAGAATTGCAAGTGAGCCTTCCTTGGCTACTTACCCCCAAAGACCAAATTCTGTGTACTTTATCAGTAGTTACCAACTGTAGTGAATTTGCTTTTGCTGTTCAAAGGAGTGGTTTTGCATAATTTGGAGACACTGTTGGTTGTCACTATTTATAGACAGGTTTGATGTTAGTATCTGCGGCTAGAGGTTAGATATTTTTCCTAGAAAGTTCACACTCTCTCTCACTGATCATACTAAAATCTAAATAGTGCAGAAATTAAGAAAGTCTTTACTAATTCCTTTATTACTTGAGGGTGTTTTGTTTTTTGTATAGGAACATGCATGAAAAAGAGCTGATTTACAATTTTTGAGTCCTTTGGGAAGGTTTTCTGGTCTTACTTCGCTACACACTTACCTGAGCCTACCCAACTACAGCAGATATTAATCTTGTCTCTGGGATATAAAGAGATAGATATGAGATGGGAAAATAAAATTCAAAAATGAGTTTCAGTAGTAGTCTAGCTCTCCCATTAATTATGTTCCTAAGCCTATTTTTAGTAAAGTGGAGTAGACAATAAGTGAATCACCAAAATTGCTTTGAACACTTTAAAGCCAAGATTAGGTCACTCTAAACTACAGGATCACAAAATAATTTTTTTTTTTTTTGTTCCAAGGATCAAACTCATGACCTCATGCTTGCCAGGCAGGTGCTTAAGCTATTGATCTAAATCCCTAGTCCACAAAAGAATTTCAAAAACACTTATGTTTTGTACAGTGTAGTGTTAAAATTTTAATACCTTTATTGGGACCTATATGAAGTTGTAAGTTTATGTGGTCTCCACAAATTAATAATCCTTATTTATTTACATATACTGCTTCACATATGTGACTTACTGTTAGCACTTGAATGCATCTCACTTGCCTAGGCCTGACTTAATCAGTCTGTGGTCAAGTTTAAATGAAGCACTATTCCAACAATTTGTTCTACACTCACATGCTTATTTTGACTTTCTTGTTCTTCTCATTCCAGAGACTGTAATAAGAACTGCAGAAAGTCTAAAGAAGAGAAAGCTATCTCTCCCTTTAGTTCAGAGCAGCATGTCTTATTTTACTTCTCTAGAATGGGAACAATGCAGAGCGCTTTGTTGCCTTCTGGTCCTGCAGAAGAGATTTGTTAATAACTGCACACTCTGCTCCATCACTCTGAACGCCGCATGGTCTGGGCCCCAGCACTCCACTGCAGTGGTTACCCTCCTTAGAAGTGGGGTGAGCCGAGAGTGGGAACCAGGGGCAGTGTCCGTGCCTGTCACTGCCTCGCTGTCGCTCAAGGGTAATTTATGATGAATGCAAAGTCAGCAGCTTGATTAAGACAACAAAAGAAAGAATATGCGTTTTAGCAATGAGGATGAGTCAGGAGAGAATGGACAAATAAAGAATGTGCTGTTTATTAAACCAAAGAAAACAATTCAAAGCACAGGTATTGATATTTGTTACAATGTTCTTTCTTATAATTAGAAAATACAACCATACAAACACACACAAAATGTCTGAACCTATAGAACAGCAAAGACAGAAAATATGGAAAAAGGAAAAGTCAATATGTTGCATTATGAATAAAAACAGGTTTTCAATACATTTCAAGTTATATTTCTTCTAAGTGTATAAAAGTATAGTATTTTACTTACAAATAAAAATCGTATAAATAAGTAGATTTATCATATCCTATAAAACAATTTAGAATTTAGAAAATATTAGTTCACTAAATGATTCTTTAAAAGGACAATTCCAATAAACGTTAACAGATACTTTATTAGATCACCAGTATCATAATTCTAAACTTTATTTTGATGTTCTGTACTCAAATATCTCACTTGTCTACCAATAAAGATCCATTTGTAAAATGAAAACAAAGACATTTTTATTTATTTACACAGAAAAAAATCCAAGCCGTATTACATGAAAAAAATCCAAAAGCATACAGACAAGATTTGGATCAATGTAGGTATTATTATATAAAAGGAAAATGCATTTACTCACATAGACACAGAAAATGCCTAAATATAGAACAGAGTATTAACAGTGATTTATAGTTAAAAGATTTATTGCTAAATTATGTTTCTGGAAAGAACAGAAGCCAACAGATAACACCATAGTGGGAAAATATAGATGGATGGATAGGATAGACAGATATATAAAATGCAGAAATTAGATGAAGTCAATAACCAAAAAACTTAAAGAAGAATTAAAAAATAATTTAAATTAGTATATTAATTAAACTGTATAAAAAGTATCAGCAAAATTAAAATTTTTAGAGAACAGCATTTGTCTTTACACATATATGCATATTTTGGAGTATATAAATGAATATACAGTGCTTACACATGCCACACAAATATGCATGTATAAAATATTAGTATATTTGCATATAATTACTTAAAGCTCTATAAGTTATTGGTAATAAAAATAAAATGTTGTAACTTGATGAAATACAAGTAAGTTTGAGAACCTTGGGAGAAATTTTTGCAATAAAATGGTGAATTACTGATATTCATTAAAAAAAAAAAAAAGCAACCACTATGGTACTGGTTAAATCAAAGTAAAACCATTTTGTAAATATTTCCCAAAGAGAACCTTGATAATACACAACAGAAAGAGAAAAATAAAATTTAGAATAATAATCATATAAAAACAATTGTCTAATTATATAAGCAAATATTTCCCTCAAAATTAATTTTAACTCAAAAGACATAATCCAATAAAAACAATGATGTTTATAGAAGCTAAAGTATCAGCAAACTAGTTTAAAACCAACTATAAATCAATACAAAAAATGAACTACAGAAAATGAACTACAGATGTTCAAACATACACTCAAACATGGAAATTATATATGTCATTAGTAATCAAAGGAGTAAATGTTAAAAAAATATACACTGACTCCTTACTGAAAAAGATTATTTTCAAAATGTAAAACAAAAAATAAATTACAGTGGGAAAACAGATTTAAATGTCATTATAAATTGCAAATTATTAACTACACTGGAAAAGACATAAGTTCAAAAGTTATCATTTGAAATTTATTTTAAAAATTTGATACAACTAACAAAACAAAACTGGAGCCCATGTATAGAAAGTAATATTTCCCAACAACTAAGATTTGGTGCCAGTGGATACTTACTGCTATAAATACACACATGATAGAGTTAACTAAAATCAAGTTTACAACCATTTGTTTATGTTAATTTGGGGGCAATAAAATATGCTGTGTAGATGGTAATAAACTATACATGGTGTTTTCTCAACTATATAATGTGTTTCTCAGTTTTGTTTTTATATATTATCAAAATTATTTGAATGTGAACTTTAAAAAGGTATATAAGTTTAAAAAGTTTAACAAATATATACATATTTAAAAACAGGCCATGACAAAGTCCATATCATTCTATAGATTTACATTCTAAAGCTGAAATGATCTTATCAATCTTTCCATACAAAATTCTACTAAGAAACTTTTTTTTTTATTTAAAGAAAGACAAAACAATAGAAAAAGGGCAGAAATAGTACACACTTTAAAAGAAAAGAAATATACAGTAATAAATTACTAGTTGATATATACATATTGTCCCCCCACAAATAATTGTTCAAGATACAAAGTGGAACATATAAATGGGAATTCAACCGAGGAAATTGCAAAATATTCTGTTCAAATACCCAACAAAAACTAAGTAGATGAGTATCAATCCTATACACTTAGACATGTACACATTTATCCATATCGTCATTTATGTTGAGAGCTAACAAAACTTATTAGATTAAAATTCTTCTGAACAAAGATTACTAATACTGCTGGATTTCACATCGTAACACTCTGGAATCAGCACTGGGTACTGCAATGCCCCTCACTTTCCTTCAAAGTATTCGTTCATTTCATCATGTGTCATGAGATCAGTTCTCATAAAATGTTTATACATTTTACGCAAGTATGAGTTTTAACATGAATTTCTACCCTTTCTATATCAGGAGAAACAGAACAAAGCAGGACAGAACTAAATATATTCCTATAGACACATAAAACTAAAAAGACATATAAAACTGCTGTATAAGGAGTTCTACCATGGTTAACTTTCTCAAAGAATAGCTCCCATGCAGGGCATTCTGTGAACCCCTATAATCCCATCACTGGGGAGGCTGAGACAGGAGGATCACTGTGAGTTCAAGGTCAGCCTGGGCTACTGAGTGAGTTCAAGGTTAGCCTGAACTGCATAGTGAAACTCTATCTCAAAAAAGACACCCCCCCAAAAAATAAAGAAAAAAGAAAGAATGAAAATAAGGAAAACAGCTCTAATTAAGAACCAGAAACTATAAAGTAATAATATTTAGAAATAAAATAATTATTCTGAGTTACTATCCATTATGCTATTATTTATAAGACATCAAGTGAAATGCTAAAATTCAAAGGTAGTTATATGTTATCCTCACTTCAGTAAACTGGACTCAAGCAGGAATGGCAGACAATTAAATAAATAATCCCTGAAAAGAAAATATAATACCCTGGATATATATTATAAAATACTGAACGGTGGTCTTTCAGAGAAAAACAGGGCAGTATGACCACAATGATTTCAGCAATGGCTTCTTTATAAAATGATACTTAGGCAGATAATAAAGAGGACAGTAACATTCTACAGTTGGGTGTATAAAATTAATTCACATGAAGCAGTATTATAATAGGAAAGACAGGGAAAGAGGCCAGTGTGGTGTGTGGAAGTCTCTTAGATGGAGATTTGGAAGCAAGCAGAGTATGACATGATGATCTGGGATGGCAGAGTCCATTTTCAGGGCTCCTTAGGTTATTGTTATGAGGCTGGTTCTCATCCTATGAACAAGGAATCCAGTGAAAGTCATTATGTCAAAAAGAAGAAGAGGAGACCATCTGTTTTTAAAAAATGTACCTTGTTTCCTGTGGACTACAGATACACCAGTGAGTTTGGTAGCACTAGAAAAGTGAGAAGAAATAAACATATTTGAGAGATATTTCCAAGTAAAAATTAGAAGTCATGATTATTTTTTTTCTTTTTGTAATCTTTTTTATTTGAATGCAAGAGTAAGATGGGGTCACGATTTCTATAATTCTGACCTCCCCAAATAAGAAAGTTTCATTTAAAGCACAGGAAACATGGGAAAAAAATATGTTTAGAAAAGATCTTATAGTTGACTTTAGAAAATGGACTAATGGATCCTCTTAAATGAACTCACATTTCAAATAAGTCATGGCTATGTGAATGGGGACCATAGAGAAGCAGATTTAACAACAGAAAAATACCCTGTTCATCTTTAGTGAAAATATCATGTCATACTATATAATTATTTTTTTGTACCAGGAATCAAATTGTGGACCTTGTCCTTGCCAGGCAGGAGCTGTGCCACTGAGTTAGATCCTCAGCAGGGTGCTTTATAAATTTAAATGAGAAAGAGACAGAGACAGAGACAGAAACTGAAACAGAGACAGAGAGAGCGAGAAAGGGTGACATAGAAGTGACAGCAAAGAAGCAGCCATAAAGAAAACATCATACTATTCAGGTAGAGGGAACTGAGGTTACAAAGGGTATAAGGAATTGTCCTAAGTTTAGAGAATTTAGAGTCTCAAAGAAGAGAACATTTGAAGAAAGAGCAGACCAAGTGTTAAATGTTAACAGAATATCAAAATAAGGAAGAAGAAAAAACAAAACAAAACAAAACACTTTTTTTTTTTTCTTTGAGTTTTTGAGAACATATCTCACTATGCAGTTCACGTTGGCTTTGAACTCACTATGGAGCCCAGGTTGGCCTCAAACTCACAGGGATGCACCTCTTCAGACTCCTAAGTGCCAGGATTATAGGTGTGCGCACATGGCAGGGGCCAGTTTTAATTACAAGTCAGTAAAAAGTTTAGGAAAAAAATGTTTGGATGAACACGTAGGCCCTGATGACAGACTGTAGAGAGTTAAAAACTGAATGACTAATGGGGAAAAGTAGAATAGGGTAGAATGTTTTGGATTTTTTTTTTTTTTTTTTTTAAGGTAAGAGAAGAACATGATAGGGAAGGATAGAAGAGGATTTGGCTTGAGGAGTAAATTCTGCATTGTTTTTAAGAGGTTAAGTGTCAAGTATATTTAGAAGTTCAAGAAAGAGGTAGAGGTTAGGGTCAGCAACCACAGAATATGAGCCTAATGTAGTGTTCAGCTTTTGGGAATAAGATTTTACTAACAGATATATTCATTCTTCCCACATTTCCATGTTTTTTTTTTTTTTTTTTTTTTCATGATACAGCAATAAAGTTGAAGTGACAAAGACCACGTGGCACAATGTCTATAATACTATCTGTTCTTAGGAAAAGTTTGCTGACCCCTGACCAAGATCAAAAGTTAATTGTAGTATATAAGCAAGTGAACCCTAACTAAGAGTACTATGGATTTCAGAAAGTTCTAGCTGAAGGATTTATTGAGACATAAATACTATTATACTATGGGAAATAGAACACATAATTTGAAGATTATTTCCCTCAATGATTTTTTAAAATTCATGATTATATTAGCAATTATAAACAAGGGTAATAAAAAATACTGATAGACAAAAATATAACCACCATGAGGAAATTTACCACCATGAGGAAAAACCTACGTCTAAAGATGCAACAATTTTTTTCTTCTTTACAAGGAAATAGCAAAAAGGAGCTAACAAAGTGTATTACAGTTCCATGTTCAGTGGTCTGTAGAGATTATGTGGACAAATATAAGTAGACAAGATGTTTAAACTTGATAACTGGTACATAAATTACATTGCAAAACATTTCCACATAATGTGTGTGTTTCCAGGAAACTATAACCAATAATCTGACTCAAGTGCAGAAAAAAAGATAAAAACAAACCTGACTAAAATTTATAATTTTTCTCACCATTTCCAAAAGGATTCTACCAAGGCAACATTTGATGGCTGCTGTTGAACATGGTTTCAAAGAAAAACAATTCACATAACCATTTCATGGCTTGAAAATGTTGTGGGTAAATACAATTCAATGATAGAAAATATAACATTGAGGCTCCTTTTTAACAGAGAAATAAAAGTTATAAATAAAAAAAAGTAAACTCAAAAATGATCTATCTGGAAAAGAACAGCATGAAAGAAAAAGTGTATTATTCTACAAATACAAAGAACGTTTAATATTAGAAAATAAAAATGTTTAATTGACAATATAAATACTAAACTGGGATAGAAGATATACCTTACACCAAACAAGAAAGAAAGAAACAAAAAAAGAAAGAAGCAAAGAAAGAGAGAAAATGATAAAACTTCCTTCAGAAGAATTCAGTGTCCATCTTGATAAGTTTCTATTTTATAATGTGCCTGTATTTACAATAACTTTGATAAGATTCCTCAGTTCAATGTTTTCTAAACTGCTACAAATACTAACATCAAGTACAATTTTAGTGCCCCTAACTAAAAATGCATTTTCATTGAATAAATAAAAAAAGAAAAAGGACAAGAATATGATAGGTAGCTTAATGTTAAAAACAAAGAGTTGCTCAACATCATAATAATTATTTCACCTTTTTCTAGATTAATCAGCTGAATATGAAAATAAGAAATGTAATTATGAAGCTTATTTTTTAAATTAAAAATTAGTTTTAAAAAACATAAGAATCATCTATACCTATAAAATTTGAAAATAATGAAAATATTGATAACTTCATATACATGCATTATATTTTATAATATTATAAAGAATATTAAAATAAGTAATTTTATATTTATAAAATAATTATTAAAATAATTTTTATGAGAGTTAGAAGAAAGATGTGATGTAAATGGATCACTGTAGATTTATGTTATTCATTACAAATTTTGAAATAATTTTAAAAATTCCTATTACTCAAAAAATTAACTCCAGAGTTAAAATCTCAATGAAAATGACATTCATCTTTGTTGAAAAGAAAACAAATACAAAATTTTATTTCAAATAAAAATGGTAGGGAAAAATTAAAAGGGATTGTTTTTAGCATGTACTTATAAAACTATAAAACATAAAATGACATGTACTTATAAAAACTAAATTATATTGTAAAACTACTATGGTGTTTGAAGACATAGTTCTGACATTAAGGAATGAATTCATGTGCAGATGTAGAAATATACAAATCACTTGGATATGTGGATATATTATTATGTAAAATATGCTGAAGAATTACAAGTTTTAGTGGGAAGGTAAGTACATGCTCTAATTTGGATAGCATATGTAAGCATTTTATAGAAATTAAAGATTAAATGCAGGGCTGGGGATTTAGCTCTGCAGCATAAAGTTTGGCTTGGCATGTACAAGGCCATGAGTTCGATCCCTGGTACCAAAACAAAACAACAACAACAAAAATCAAATGTAAAACTAGGTGTACACAGAAAATGACCAAAGAATAAAATGCATGTTTGCTATGTCCATAGTGGAAAAAGCCTTTTAAAACTAAAAGCAATGTAAGAAATTATAATGAAAACTCTTTTTATTATTGATATCAAGGATGGTTCGTAAGTCCTTATCTCAAAATGAGAAATCCAATAGCATCAAAGGTAAAAACAAACAAAGTTTCTATTGAATTAAATTAAAAATGTAAAAATTAAACTCAACTTGTAAAAAAAATCAGATTTGAACTGATATTTCTATATATGGTAAAAAAATGGGAATTCATACACATTTGGGAATACAAAAGGAATATACTTAAAAATAATTTTGCAATAGAATTAAAAGATTAATTTTGTGCTTTTTAGAATGTATCTATCTTAGGACGTCAATTAAATCATATTTGCCACAGTGAAACAAACTAGCATTAAACAGAGAAAGGCTTAAGTATAAAATTTCTTAGTAATACAATTGAATATAATAATATTATTATGGGTGTTTCTGTCCAGGGATAGAGGTCTGGGAACATGAGGTAGCCCAGGCAATTAGTGACTTACCAATACTCTGTCTCAATATCTAAAAAAAGGAATTCATATATACATATATTTTTATAGATATAGCTCAATAGGAGGGTCTGGATTGACTACCCAGCACCAAAAAACAATAGCAAAACAAACCAAACAAAATGAAGATGAATAAAACTGACTTAAATGATTATTTATGATAAAATGTGAATCTTAAAGGAGGATTATACAAATGTGCACAGTCTCCAGTACCAGCTTAATTTCATATAATACCCACAGCCATATATATGAAATAGAAAGAAATGTGCCTGGATTTCTAAGGTATTATTATTGTGTATGAATGTTTTTGCTAGTTGCTTTATTTTACTTACAAATAATTACATGATTTAAAAATTTCATCATTTAAAAAAGAGATCATTTTATCTTATGCTTAATAAATAATAGAAAATAAGTGAAATACATTAATCCAAAAATGATACTCTTTCATATTTCAAGATAAACTGTATCTTTTTATTTGTTTAGTTTAAAGCTCATTGAAAATGTCTGACAATACTGCATAATAAACTGATATATTTCCTTATATAATTAATCATGATATTTTAATACATTTTTAGAAAAGAAAATCTCAATGAGAAGGAGAATTATATTTTCTTTGTATTCCAATGATCCTTGTCAATCTTCATGTTTTGTTGAAGAATCATCTACATACTCTAAAGGAAAACATTATGCTAAATTGGAGGGAAACATGTTGTATTGACTTAAATTTATTTATTACCATTCAGATTGTTGAGAAAAAGACACCATTAGTAGACAGAGAAATAAAGGTGTACTATTTTGTATAAAATGAAAATTGTATATTCCTTCTGTTTCAAGCTTCAAGATTGGAAACTAAGATGTTTTTCAAATATAAAATAAAATAAACAGAAAAAGAAATTTTTCTTTATCCAATGAAATGTCTCAAGGACCTGAAACGTTGAACAAAGTAAGGTCCAAACTAGCAGTTCTGTGGTTACTCTTGTCTTTATTCAGCAATTGAAGAGCAGCCGTAGTCAAATGCAATTTCTAAATGTGATACTAAACTGAGAACCAGAAATGGCAGTCCTTGGTGCCACCACTTTATCTCCACAGACAAGAGGGGGATGGCTGCCATCCCAACAGCAAATTCAAAGACATAGTCACAGTTGGCTGACTCACAAGAGACAGATGATGTCAGGGAGTGGATCACAATGCCTCTAGAAATGAAGTAAAAGAATCATGTACTAAAATCTTACTTAGCCTCCCTGAGTAGAAAGGTCTCAGGTTGAATCATCACCAGAAGAGAGTCACAAACATATCATTTGCAAATTGGGCCATTTTATAGATTCAGATCACATGAATGAAAGTAAAGGCAGACCCCTAGCCTCATGCACTAGAAATAATTCATACTCTAAACCTTTCCTTTCAAGGCATCCTCAAGGGATCTGCAGCATTTTACTATAAAGACTGTGTGCAGAGGAATGTGAAATAATCAGATTTTTGATTGCTACATGTAACTCTGACACTAATTCCTGAGGATTCAGAACATGATGTGATCCTACAGTCAGAATAAAGGTTTGTGAAGACAGTGTTGAAAGAAGTTTCATCTCTGACCTCTTACAGGGGTCCAGTGAGTCCCTGAACCAACCCTGTGACAATTTCCTCGATCACAGAATAACAAGTGTGATAAGAAATACTCAGCAAGAGGAAGGTTTCCTATATTGGAGTAATTCTGCTTCAATCACAAAGAAAACCAGTTGTTTTCTCTAGAAACATGGTGGGGTTTTTTTGTTCAGGATATACACCAATATTGTCATTCATCCCTGTGTAATATCACAGCAAGGTTTTATAAGAAATAGTCTACGGAAACTTAGACATATATTTAAGTTTATAATATAACTTATGGTGACAAAAATAAGAATTATGCTGTTATGTTTCTGTAAAAAAAGAGGTCATTTTATATTGAATAAATATAATTATTGTAGAATCAAAGCATTTATATGTATATATACATTTTTATATATGTAGTGATAAATTTGTCAATATATATATATATATACACACACACACACACACACACACACACACACATACACACAATTATATATCACATACTTGTATAACTTTCAGTGATTGGAATACCACATGCATCATTGTGACCTGATAGGATTGTATTCCTTAGTGATATGGTAATCATTTCAGCTTGTGTCAGTACATTCTATAATGCTCACAAAAAGACATTTTTCAAGATGTATTCCTGACATAGCAATGACTACACATATACAGTACATACACAGTAAACTGCATATGTATATATATATATATATATATATATACACAGTGTACATGGATACATATGTGTACATATGAAAACATATGCATATCTGCTACAGGATTATCAATTTTTAAAATTATTAGTTATCTATTCATTCTATAAAGAACATTAATACTTTGATTAAAAGTGGTATTTTAAATATGTAAGCATATGGAGAATTATAACTATTTTCACTTAAAAATGAATTTAAGACCAACAGCTTATGAAATTGGGATTCTAAAATTTATTTCTATAACATATTTCTTCTCTAGTATGTAAATAGAATTATAGACGCTCCTTTCTTATAATGAATAAAATGTTCAGCCAAGGAGGCATTTTACAAATCTGAGATATTACTAAATATAACTCTGTCTGATACCCAAACTGAATTGTATAGGTCAAACAAGGGCCTGAAAGATCGGATGTATTATACACTGCTGTAAAAATGTAACCACAATACTAGTTTCTACATCAGGAATCATTATAAACATCTTTATAACTAATAATAACAATGAATATAATACAACCACATCATATTTTGCATTTTTCAGTAGACAGAAGGTTTGTAATTAATCATCACTTATATTTACACTGAAGCTTTTTATGAAAGAAATCAGAGTGGTTTTCAAATAATAACTCAATGATCATTTCAGTAAGTTACTTGGAAAGCTATTATCTCAGTTCAATAGATAGAAAAATTATATCACAGAAAGGTCAGATACATATTTACTTGTCCAATATTAGAGAAATAAAGTGATTCAGTTTCCAATCTGAGACCTCTTCCACCCTTTCATCTGACCACTGGACCAATGCAGTATTGGTCCATGCTGTGGTTTGGCCATCAACCTAAGTTATTTCAAGGGTGACCTCTATGCTCTTACTTTTACAGATCTATAAACACAAAATACACTATCAAATTAATCATCTAAGGTGACCTGACAAAAAAAGACAGTGACATAATTAATTTATATTTCCATTTAAAGTCATATAGAAATACTTGACAATTGCTACTATCAATTTAAGTTGTAAATATTAAAAGATTTGATAATGAAATGCATTAGCAAATTCAGGACATAATAAACAGGTAATAATTACTGGATTTTATTTGACTTTTAAGTCTATTTAACAACTTTATTAAATTATTAAATCAATCTTTAATTATTCTTAACACCTCCAATATGTAGGTATAAAAGACCAAATCAAAGAACCAATGATTTAATAAATGTTACTAGATGATTAAGTGGGAATTGAGAAGGCAAGCATAGAATGCATACCTAACAACTGTTTCTATTTATTTGTTATAATAAGTAAAATTTAACTGATTTATCCCATAATGCCCAATTATAAAAAGTAGATAAAAATAAGCGTTAACATTTAAAGTGAAATTATAAAGTGATCCTAAAGTAAGTAGCTTTATCTTCCCTAAATAAAAAAATTCTCTCACATATTTTTCTCTTTGTATTATATATTACTCAAGAATTAATATCTGTAGAAGTTTGCATTGACCTTAGAATTTCCCTCCTCAGTTAAATAAATCCATAGTTATACTTCTATTTGAAACTATGCATTTCTTTACTTAGATCCTTAGAATGAATTTTATTATCAACTCACCTGCATTCAACATACTTAGAAATATCTAAATATACTGTTATGAATAAATCACCCTTCCATTTTTTATTTAAATGAAATTTCAGGATTTATTAATGGTAACACATAATAATAATTAAAATTATAAATTGGCATCAGAAATTTTCAAATTAAAATCATTGTTTACACATTTCTCTAAAAATCTCTGATTAAAATATTTAACTTTCTTTTATTAAAATAATTTATGCATAAATATAATTGAGATGTATTATATGACATTTCTTGCTAGATTTATTGAGTATATTTTACCCTTCTCTTTGAGGCATACGTTTTCCGTAGATGATTAAAAATTAGAGTCAAACAGCAAATACAGTCTTCTAAAACATGGATTAAAGGCATCCCTAAACCAAGAAAACAGCCATCCAAATTGAGATATTGAAAGAGGCAAAAATGGTTACTTTTGCGACTTTAAATTCATCTTTTAATGTATTTGTGTATGTGTGGGTTTTTTGTTTTGTTTTGTTTTTGTTTTTGTTTTTGTTTTTGTTTTTGTTTTTGTTTTTGTCTCTTTGAGACAGACTCTCATTATGCAGTTCAGGCTGGTCTTGAGCTCACTGTGTAGCCCAGGGTGGTCTCAAATTCACAAGGATCCTCCTGTCTCAGCTTCCTGAGTGCTGGCATTACAAGACTGAGCTATGATGCCTGACTCTTTTTCTAGTATCTTTGAATTTGAAACAAATCATACAGCTGAACAAGTTATTACAGAATTGTGTGTGTGTACATGTTTTAGTAATCTAGAAATATGTATAAAAGCTATATGGATGTCAAAGTGCATATTTCTCTTGAAATGCAATATTTCAAAATTACTTTGACATTCATATTGTACAATAACATTAATATAACATTAAAATATTAGGATATTTACATTTTCAAACAACTTCCATTGTCATGTGTTTATTGATTTGCTATCTAAGCATCAAGTTGGATTTAATGTTTTGTTTTTATTAATTATAATTCCTCATATATTTTTTAAAATATATTTTGGAACTTTGTAAATATTTTCACCATTTTCCAAAAATATTCTTATGTGCATCAGCTTTGCTGTCATTTAAATCCAAAAATTTACTTGTAAATTTTATAAAGTATTTGCTAAAGTCAAATATGTTATTTTTCAAAGGGATTCTTTTCTCATAGTTTACACTTATCTGGACCTTTATTTCTCTAGATAGTGAAAACGTTTTAAAAATCTTTGTATGTATCAAGCAGTTTTAAGCAGCTATTCATATCAAACCAAATGATTCTCTTACTGTGGAAAGTGCCTAATGTTTCTTAACTTAGAAAAATTGATGGCTTATTGGGAGGCCTGAGAAAAATAGCCTCAACTTATTTCTTGCCTTTTAAGAATTTTGAAATTTTATTAAACTGATTTACTGAATGATGATTCTTCTGGTACTACGAAAAGCAACTTCAGTTTTCAAAATGTATTTAAAATCACTTAATGATTTCACTAATCAAAAGACACACTAATTTTTCAAATTGTTCAATGTCTGATTCTTTTGCAGGTTGGGACTCTTTTATGCTGGGATAATGAATCATAAAACTCTAGAAACCTGAAAATTCAGACGACTCACCATGTCCCTTCTGATAATATGACTGAACAAATTCTAAAGCTAAAACAATCTATAAATGCAATTCTTGGCAGAAAAAAAAAATAACTATTAGATTTTACTGAATGCAAAAAGCTTTCAAAAGAAACATTCTGGAGTTATGTGTGGATTACTGAGATATGTCTAAAGCTATCTATTCTTTTCCCCACAATCAGAATTTTCACATTAGTGTCTTAGATAGCAACCAATTAGCCAAGCTTTGTCCATGAGATGCTAATATCTGCTAATTCTAGAAAAAGAATTGAACCACTTTAGTCAATTTAAAGATCTTTCCTAAATTAGTCGTGTCAGAACCTCCTGGCAGCTGTCACTCTTCACTACCAGGTGTGAATTCTAATGAAAACACTCTTTACAAAGAGATTTGACATGAATCAAATACAGCCAAGCATTTATCTAAGGCAAGCATCCTTTTGAAAGCTTTAAAAATCTAGTAGTTATTTAGCAAAATTTAAAAGAAATGTCCTGGGTGTGTCTAAATGCCTACACTTGTACACCTGCATATTTCTATGTAATATTACATATTTTCCCCTAACGCATGAGGAGTTGTGTAACCGTTCATGTGAATATCCTGAGTTTTAATTACTAAAGAAGTTTCTTCTTTTTTTCATTGACAGTGAATAAAATTGCTTGGATTTTCCCCCCAATCTCATTTTGCTTTTCTTGGTCTGGAAAAAATTACATAAATATTACAAAATGTAGAAATGAGGATTTCTTCAGATTGGGAAGTAGTGTAGTAGTGGAATACACTCATTTGAACAATGGGTCAAAGAGAAGTGAAATTACTAGCCCAAAATCACCCCAAAAATGGTAATTTCCAGTATAGATACATATTTCAATACCTCAAATATTCTTTAAAGATGTTAGAGGATGTACATGTAAGATACTTTTAATAAATGTTAGATGTAATTAAACTTTTACTTTAAGAATTACATTCCTGACTACAAAATCCCACTAATTCTAAAATTCCAATCCAAGATTTTTTCAATAATATGTCAAATGATTAAAATGGATATAATTCTGATGAAAATTATTTGTATATATCATTTCCCTATTCTTTCTGGTATATATATATATATACACACACACATATATATGTATGTGAGTGTACCTAAATTTATATATGCACAGACTCACTAAAAAGTACACACCTGTATTCATGCATGCAAATATAATCCGGAACATGCAAAAAAGAGTTTCAATTTTACATTTTACTGTGATATAGTAATCAATCATCTAATATAATTTATTGTGTGTAGGTCTGTGTTAGTACCATATTAAACTTAATGATACTGGGCTTGTATAACTTAGAATTTTGTTTCAAAATTACTGTCCTTGGAAATATATATGATATATGCAAAATTATCAAATTTCAAATTGACAACAGAGAAATAAATATTACACTTTATCCCACTAGTTTGAACATGGTCTTACACCTTGAATAAATATAAATATACATTTTTAGAAATAGCTTGTGACACTCATATCAGTGAAATAAACATTAAAATAATAAATTCACAACACTTTTCAAATTTTTGAAGAGTATAACCAAGTATTAAATATTTTGAAAATATTTCCCTGTATTACCACCTTAATTCTCATTTTCTTATTAGCAATACTATGAGATCACTACACTTTAGATATTACTTAAATTTTAAAATGCATTGGGTATAAAATTTCTTTATTGATTTCCTTCCTTTTAATATTTCACCAGTTTTACTTTTATTAAATTCAAAAGATACACAGAAATGTTTACTTTTGCCCCGCGTTAATGTTGATTTCTTTTAAAAATTTTCTCGTTACCCTCAGCTGATAAGTGCCAAAAGTACGACATTAAAAACATTTATAAAACTGTACAAAATTGAAAGAAGTATTTGTTGTTCAGTGTTGCAACTTTACATCTTTGGAACACTCTTAACGAGAAAACTATGCAAGTCTTCACAAGCTACTTTCAATAACTTTCAATTTTCTGTAGTTTTACTGACATCCTACTATATTATCGGCTAACGTGTTTTGTAGCAATTCTCTTTTCTGATTTATTTTTGGGGACAAATCAAATCGTTCAGTATTTTTGGGGACAAATCAAATCACCCAATACATTGGCCCAAAGTATGAAGATTGAGATGTATATGTATTTGTTCTATTTGTTAGATTAATCACATAAAATTTTCATGGCTATCTACTTTAGTCTTCTTTTATAGCTGAGAAATTTTACTAAGAAATTATAGTAGTCTCTCTTAATATGATATATGCATGAGGGCTTCTGAAACTCACAATGAGACCATAATGAGCTAAAATCATTTAATTGAAAATTGTGTAGTATATATGTGTTTTCTCACAGATGCCCTTCTAATGAGAAATCTCAACATTTTTATTTTACTCTTGAAAAAAAAGATAAAATGAACAGTTTAACTATATTTATGTCATGATAAGTGAATATAGAATTAGGTGGTAAATATTATTTTTAATTTAAAGCACACTTTTACTCAAGGCATGTCTTAGAAATTAATGAAGCTGCTATGTTTTCTAGTGAACTATTTATGGCTTTTTTCATAGACATAGACTTTTCTATTTAAATTAAAACCCAACTTACCTCACGAAATTGTACTGTTAATATATTAATGGTTTTGTAGCTTATAAGCTGCCAATATTGGAGATTTGTGAGCAAAGATCTTGCTCAAATTCAACTACATTCACTGTTCTTAAAAACTAGTGAACTGGGAAAATGATTTCGATTCCTGGATCCATTCCGCAGAGGCATGTTCTCTAATAGGATGCTTTTCACTAGGAGGAAGTTTAATCTGCGGTTACAAGACAAAAAACGGAAAGGCCAACCTGGAATTTTTTTCTTTAAAATAATTTCTTGGTTTGTGTTTGATTATTTCTGTATCCACATATGACAATAATATATTTAACATTTTGTCAAAGAAGAGTGGTACCTGTAGAGATTATTTTTAAACATATTTTTTTCTTTCTTTTTTCTTTGCTGTTTTTGTTTGTTTGTTTTTTGTACTGCGAATTGAACTCATGACCATGCACTTTCCATGTCGGCCTGTGCCCAATGAGTTATATCCCTAGCCCAGAATTTGTTTTCTTTTTAAACAAGTGACCATTCACTTAAAAATGTTTTTACTGTATTTATTACCATTTCAATACAAGCAATTATGTTAAGTGGACAGCATCCTGTCTTCACTTGTAGGTCAGGGAGTGTGTGCTCTGTTCCAGTGGCTGCCATTTTGGCTTAACAGCACTGTTACAATATTTAATGGAATTACTCATTGTTTAATGCCTTCACAAGACTGGCATGCTCAACAGTGTTTGTGAATTTTATGACCTTAGACTGCATTTCTAAAACATATGGCATAAAAAATGTGCTTTTAAAACACACAAGTTATTGAGGAATATATTTTCAATTTTTTTTTTTTTTCCTATTATGGTGGTACTTAGGTTTCTTGAAGGAGTAATCTGTGTAATTTCCAATCTCTGGAAAAGTTCTGAACTCTCTGCTCTCAATTTCTAATCCTTTAACTGTCTTCGTGGTGATTCTAATAGAAAAACAACCACCATTGTATTTCAGCAGTCTAGAAAAAGAAATAATGAATATACCTGAAATTATTTTCCTTTAAGTGAAACACAAATATTCAAGACTCATACTAACATAGGATAAATATGTGTCACTTATAGTCACACAAAATATATCAGTATAGGCCTGCAAGAAAAACATCAAGCCTTGTTAGACTTTTTATAGAAATATTTTATTCTCTTTATTTTTAAGGGTAATTATTATACAAGTTTCTTTCAGGTGCTTAGTATCTAGAATTTTGTCTCTTATTGTCAATGATACATCCAGAAAAAGAGAGAGGAAAAAAAAAAAAAAAAAAACAAACTCTGAAGAACAATTCAGGCGATCAAATTGTACTGATTGGAGATTACTTCAAATGGAATGTTTTGTCTGAAAACATTTTCATTAACATGTGCATCTAGGAGTATGAAAATATTGGGATATATAGTACCAAATATCAAATTATATTTTCCAGCTGTTATAACTAACATTAGAAAGAGCAAAGACTTTCTAAGTGCTCATTAAAACTGTCTTTTGAAAAAGAAATCAACTAAAATCAAACACTAAAAGAGCATTCTTTCAACTCAACCTCTCTTCACTGGTTTATTTTAGCAACAAGGCCTTGGAGGCCACAGTCTTTGCACATTAAGATCAATGTTACCAATAAAAGGACAACTTACATCCAGTATTACTTATTGACAAGGTGCAGGTTCGTAACTCTTTCTACTCAGCATCATGTTCCTATATGTGACTTTTAAAATTAATCAGAAAATGGAACCAAACTAGTCTTCAGGTAAACAAGAACAGTATAACATGAAATGCATAATTTCATTTGAGACTATTACAGGATTCCCAGAACAAACCTTACTCCTTTTATTTATAAAGACTTGCATTGGTGAATTTTGGATACGGTTCATAAGAATACATGTCATTTCTTTTTGGGATGACAGCAAAACTGACAAACAGTCCCTGTTATGCCTGTCATTATGTTATTGCTAAATCATCCACAACATTGTGACCTGATATTAGTTATCAGGGACAAAGCCAAAACATAAGATTTAAGGTTCATTCAGATTACACACAAATATACACCACTGAAAAAACCACAGAAAAGTGATTCATGTTCCAGTAATTAAAAGAAAGATGGAAAGAAGGAAGGAAGGGAGGGAGGGAAGGTTGGAGGGCCAGGGGAGGGGAGGAAAGAGGAGGGCCAGGGAGGGAGAAGAAAGGAAAGAAGTCAGTACTGAAAAGCTTGATACAATTTACACATTAGACCTCTGACGTTCTCTTTGCTGGTAAATAGCTAACTTGCAGTGACATGGCTGTGAAATCCCTGTTGCATGCTTTCATCAAAACTAAAATTTACAACAAAATCAACACTTGGGTAAATTGCTCTTTGGTTTAAATCTTTGTTACCTCCTGGAATTTTGGTAAACTCACTGTTTTTAAATTAAGCCAGCCCCTCCTTTACTCCGTTACAAAAGTCAACACCAAGAACCACACAAGAATTTCAGAATGAAAAGAGTTTTGTTTGTGTATATGCATGTTTTTAAGTCCAACCCTTGTATACAAACTGTTAAAAAAAAAAGAAAAGAAAAAGAAAATAAAAACCGATGTTTCAACATAGTGCTTTATTACAACTTAATCTCATCCTTGAATGAACTTACTTCAAGTTTCAACCATTAAAATTTAAAAAAAAAAAAAAAAAATAAATAAAGCAGTCAATTTCCCGGTAGTTGTAATTTAATTAAGTAACCTTTCACACCAAGAAAAACCCCAAAAAACGAAAGCGTCATTAATCTGGCTAGTGATTAGAGACACCTCTAGAGCTTCAAACATTTACCTCTCCTTCCCCGCAGTAGAAATGCTTTTAGGAGGATCATGGTTCATACCTCACATTCCCTGGAGCCAGAGATGGTATATGTGCAGGGCCCAGATCCATTGACCGATATATCCATGGTCTCAGAGTTTGTAGGCTTGTAGTCCACATAATACTCCTGCAAAGGGGAGTTCATTTGTCTTTCAGACTCTCTGGCCTTTTTCCGCCGCCTCTTCATAAGAGAGTGCTGCTGGAGTTGCTTCATGCTGGCTGGGTAGCGTTTCCAAGACACATAGATAACCAGGAGGATCATGGCCACGGAGAGAAAGAGAGCCACACTCCCAGCAATGATTTTGTGAAATGAAACATGCTCATAATCTTGGTCTGTGCCAGGAATCTGAAACCCTGGGGAAGGGCTTGGTGTCTCAAAGCTGGACTGAGAGGCATCAGATTTGAAGATGGTAGGTTTTGGGATAATTAAAGGCTTCTGGGGAGTTTGGGGCGCCAGGTGCGATCTTTCTGTATTGACCACCTGGACTTCAGAACAGATGTTGTATGTTTCCACTGCGTCACTAACCTTTTCACCCTGGATGTGCTTAGGTCCTGCACATATCATGGTGCTCTCCTTATTTCCTTTAAAATTCTTCAGCCAGTAAAACAGAGGACAAATGCTCCGGCTGCATTCCCACATATTTCCAGACAAGGTGATGGATATGAGTGATATCCATGCATTGACAGTTTCCTGTGAGATGTTGGTGAGCTTGTTGGAATCCAAATTCAGTTTTTGCAAATTGGGGAGGCATTTAAATGTGCCCGGCTCAATTCCTTGGATGTCATTCCCTGATAAATCCAAGTTGTGTAAGGAACTCCAAGTCCATGTCAAGCCTTGGCTAATGGAGCGAATCCTGTTCCATTGTAAGTAAATTGAACGGAGATTGAAGAGACGTGGAAAATGAGCAAAGTTAATCTTGGAAAACTGATTGTGCTCCAAATGGAGCTCCTTTAATTTCAAGAGGCCAGCAAAAGCATTTCGGGATAAGCTCCGGAGACGATTGTAGCCCAAATCCAAAAAGTCAAGATTCCGACAGTCTTGAAAAACTCTTATGGGGACAGTCTTCAGTGAGTTAGACCTCAAGTGCAAAATAATAAGTTTCCGAAGTCCTTTAAATTGTTCAGATTGCAATGTCTGAAGTTTATTGTAGGAGAGATCCAGATTGCGGAGATTGGGAACTGGATGAAATGTTTTATTGTGCAGATAGGTAATTTTGTTGGAGCTTAGAATTAATTCTTTCAGTCGACGGATCCCTTGAAATGCATCTTCATCCACTGAGCTAATATAATTGTGGTCAAGATAAAGCCATATAAGCTGGTTAAGGCCAGCAAACTGATTGGATTTGAGCTTTTGAATACTGTTGAACCTTAAGGATAAGCCTTGTGACCCACCAGAAATGTTCTCAGGAATATCTGCAAAAGCGTGAGACTCACAGTACACAATTTTGCCATCACATCTGCAGTTCTTCGGGCAAGCTCTCTGAGCCCCCGTGAGCATAACAAGCAGCAGTGTAGGAAGCAGCACCAGAACCACACTCATGCCTTTCAGCTGCGTAATTAAATGGAAACCTACAATATTAAAAGAAGACAGATGCACATTGTGAAGCTATTAAGCTGCACCACCACCAGCTTACCCATATTGGGGGCATTTTGTCTAATGCAGCAATGGGACAGTTGATTTAGGAATACATTCAACAGTTAAGCATTATTTTCTTCAGTGTTGTATGTTTGCTATTTAGGCTTCGTTGTTTCTTGCTTGATCTTCAAATCACCAGAGTGTATAGAACCGAGAAAATTCTCTCCAAGTTTTGGAGTTTTTGTGTATCTCAGCAGTGAGAAGCACAGAACCTGTCTTTCACTGAATGCTGCCGGTATTTTAATAACAATAATATTTGACTAGTCACTGTGCTGAAAAACAGTACTGAAAGAAAGTATACTATCTCTTCTGAAAGAACAAAATTGTGACTTAGTAAACCTGGTACTTTGACATCTTTGCTAGTTGGGTAAACAGGATGTGATATAGCAAAGGAGCGTCAGGAAGCTGTCAAGGTAATACAAGTTTGTCCTGCTTGAAACTGTATGCTTATTGCATAATGGGATAGTAAGATACAAGCTCCAAAAAATGGCACTGGGACTAATATAGGCAGCCCGACTAATAACCATGTGAGTTTCTCTCTGTTTCTTAATCATCATGTACAATATTATTGTGTACTGTGCTTCTATGTCCAGTGATATATGACCTAAAGGCATATATACCCTTATGAGAGAACATTCCTAAGTTAAGATGGCCCAATTCTTATTAAATATCACATAAAATCCAAAACAGTCTCATGTATCAATTTGCTGTTATTTTTCATACAGGTGCTTCTACAAATATAAGAGACAAATAGGAAAAGAAACAGCAAACCCCTGCCCCACCATCCCTACCTGTTCAAATATCTCATTGACTTTTTTTCCCCTGCGTACATTAACTTCAGAAAGCCTGCAAAGTTGCAATTTATTGGCACTTATACTGCATTTCCAAGTCATTGCATGTTAAGGGATTTCTTTCCTCTGAATAGTAGGTTTATTATTTCTTAACACTACCATATACTGCAGTTCCCTTTTTTCTTTAATATTCATGTTTTTTTTTTAAGAGGCAATCAGCCAAACACCTAATCTAAAAACCCTCCTTCTTAGTCAAGTTTTATCTTTCTTTCTTCTTTCTTTTTTTAATTTAAAATTCAATCTTGCTTTCTGTCCTTTTGCCAGTTACAGACTCATTAAAATACATTCCAGCTCTCCCAGACAGGAGAAGGGGGGAAAAAAAGCCAGTCACACTTTAAAAAAAAAATAAGACTGGCAAATGACTGCTGGAAATTGGGAAGCTATGTTCGGGATTCAGCTTCAAAAATAAAACAACTTCTGTACAATCTCTTAAAAGTAAGGACCCCACCCCTGTGCACACCGGGTAAAGTGTTAACAACCTTTCTGACAACAACCAGAAGCGTAGCTAATATTATCAAGAAACAGAAACAAACACAGCGTTTATCTCATGCTCAATTCCCAATCTGTGGCTACGCAGACGGCAGAGACAGTCTTGAAGATATTTCTTTAGAGTCTGTGTAAGTCCGTGTTATGCATTTATGGATTTAAAAAAAACCCTGCAAAAAGGAAAATGATCTAAAAATATAATAGCAACTATAGTGAGTCGACTGGCAAACTCAAAGCCTGCTTTTTGCCTGTTTCCTTGTCTTTTATCAGCTAATGCCACAGCTTAAGGATAGGAAGGAAGAGGATCACTTTGCCAAGAAAAAAAGCAACAAAAGTTCACTTACCCATCCTTTGTCATCCAAAAAACGTCTCCCCCCTCTCTCAGCTTTCTTCTTATTTGGTCTCTCGCGCTGAAAGCACCACCACCTTCATGACACAGTGCGGCTGTCATTCACACCATTCTGGTCCCGCATGTGAGCTAGTAGCCCCACACAAACTTCCCCGGAGAGGACACGCAAAAATATATTTTAAAAAATCAGCACCGGGTGGGATGGAGGGGAAGGGATAGAGGAAGCTGTCTGGCGGGTGGGGGTCTCTAGGCTCTGAAGACCATTGTATAATTCACCAGAGACCCATCAGCAGTAATTGACAATCTGTGCAAAGAGCTACAGCCCATCTCGGAGGTTACCAACTTCTCTGTAAAAAGACAGGAAAAAAAGAAAAGAAAAGAAAAGAAATTCTTCAGAATACCTGGCATTCCTTATTCTGCTGGCTTTTGACATTCCCAGATAAAGCAATTCATCCTCTGGCTTTTCAGTTCTTGAAGCAAGTAGGCCTCCTGTGCTGTGTGAGACCCCAGTTTAAAAGCTATGCAGGCTAGGTTTATCCATTTAGCTGGTCAGGTTTAAAGTGTTTTGTAGCTGTGCTGAGAGGCAGCCCTTGTCTAATTCAGAAGGCTTTCCAGAGACTGATGAGGCTCAGAGCTTGTTGGTGCTAATGCTTGAGTTTGTGATACACTGAGTGCCCTCCGCTGGAGAAAACAGATTGCACATTAAAGACGGGAACAAGTGAGCTAGTCAGTGGTATGCAGCCTTCCCTTGCTCAGAAAGGGAAATTAAAGGCACAGGATCACATTTTTCCCCCTCTCCAATAGTATCAATTATGAAAGGTTTATGCCAGAAGGGTTTCTTCTAGAGACAGTATATAGTAAGTAAAATATTCCTCTAAATGTTAGGTGTTATGCAATTAATAGATTTTAAAACTCGCCTTGACCTCATTTATTTTTTTTTTAGCATGTCACAGGTGATTCAACATGATTTCAGTGACTGTAATAATTTCAGTTTTATTTGTTTTTACTGTTGGTTTGTATTGATTGACTTTTTTGAAGCCAGCTGCAAAGAGAAACAATCTTACTCATGGGAAAAATTTGATTTGGCCAATATTAATTCTAGTTACCTTTTTAAAAAATTAAATTCTCAGCCATTGAGTGTAGCACACCTTAGAGTCCATGTTTTTGAACATAACAGTTTAGAAAATGACTTTATAAAAATGTATAATTTTAGGCTTAAAGCATGTATCATAGCTACTATTTTACAAACTGTGAAGGTAACTAAGACAGGAAGAAAGGCAGGATTCCTGACTCAGGTTTTTAATGCAGTCACTTTTCTTAAACTCATACACATTTATATATTTTCCAATGCAAATCACATATTATAATATCTAATATCAGAGAAACAAAAGCAGTTCATCCTACATTTTCATAGACTCTCTCTAGAATTTGCACCATATCTTTAAAGTATGGACTAATGAACTTAAAGTATCTGAGATATATATTTTGTAAAAAATTTCTAGTTTCCTTAAACTTGTACCGAACGCATAAAAAGTATAATTCATTTTTTCTGTTTTGTTCCTCATGTTTATTTATTTATTTCTTAATTCGTAGGGAGATTAACAGCTCTTGGGATAATCCAGAAGAATGAACTAATAAAATTCAGAGAAAGATTCCTAGGTCAGCGAGCTGACTTAATTTAGCAGCTATAAGAACTTTAAGTGGATTTCACATAAACATACAGAATTCCTGAGGATCCTTGGAAAAGCATATTTCTAAAAGTGTTTTGGTTTTAGGTTATTAGCCAAAATATTAATAATTAAAAGAGGTTTATAATCTGAATAACACACATAATTTGACTCAGGTTTATGAGCAGGCAGTGAAAAACAATTGTCTAATTACTAAGTTTTCTCTAAGTACAGAAAGGGATAATATATCCCTCAAATATATCCTTTTCCCATTAACTGATACCTGAATTTTTACTTTAGAAAAATGTGCCTTTGGCTTACAGCTTAATACCTATTAAAATGCAAATGCATACCACAAGGGGTGACATTATTGTGTTTACTGAAAGAAAATATATCAAGGTAAGTGATACACACAATTTGTTCAATGCAGTATAGTTTACATAGAAAATAAGCTGCACCTAAATACATAATTCAAATGATAGATAATAAATTAATAAAATAATAAAGGATTAATGGTAAAGTCCACATGCTGCTCTTAAACTTGACAAAAAAAAGTTTAGTATGAGCTGACAAGAAAGTATGACTAATATTTATTAAGTTAGAAGATTAGAGGTAGACAACTCAAGTGCCAGAGGAAGATGAAAGGCAGTCAATTTCTCTACAGATTTTCATTTTTACATGGGTAAAATAAAATATTCAGAGCAGATTTGCCCAAAAGATGGAATTAGGATCCATTTGATTTTATCTTCTGTGGATTTTTGATCTGTGTTTTCTAATTTCTAAATATAATGAATATGTAGTAAGAATGATATTTATCCACATATGTGTATTAATTTCCTTTTGTTTGCAAGATATGAGAACAGCTTTTGATAGTAGATCAATATAATTTCAGGATGGCACCCACATTTTAGAAATTGACTAAATGTGTGTTTTGTTTAAAGTATCAAGATGTGAAATACACTGCATTCCAAAGTAGATATTCAATTTATCCAAGTTTTTCTGAAAGATACATCCACAAATCTATTACAGAGTTCTTCACTACACACTGAGAGTAGAGTAGGGTCAAAAACATTGAAAGCAACAAAGATTCTGTGGAAATATGATTGGAGAAAGCTGTCCTGTAACTTTGCATACATATACATACACATATACACAGGGGCACACACCCTTCTCCTGAGGGAAAGTAGACAGGGAGTCAACTTCACAGAAGAAGGACTGCTATAGGTTCCTCAAAGAGCCTCCACGGACAGTCCAATAGGCTGCAAGGGTGTCTGACCTTTGTGGGTGAAAACCAAAAGAAAATAAATAGGTTTTCAACAACAAAGGGATAAATGAGTGTTGTTATAAAACTGGCTTTCACTTTCAAAATCTGTCAAGGTAAATACATGTACCCGGAAGGGAACCTGGCTATAAGAGATGTCAGTTTTTAAATCTAGGGGAATCTCAACAAGAAGAGACTCTGGGAATGCATTGCTAAAATAAGCACTCAGATCAACAGGAAAGCATACTGATTATGTGCAGACAGGCACCAGGAAAACAATGCAGAAAAAATCCATCATATTTGTCAATTTTTATTAATGGAAGTCTACCAGTGCTCCCATAAAAAGAAAACAGAATACCTTTGAACATCCCTGTGCTCCAAGATCACAAATGCTTTTTGCAACAGCTCCAATCAACTCAACAGGTTTGTTGGAAGGTCAGAAGTAACAGTTAATAAGTGTGCAGGAGTGAAGCTAGGTTAAGTCTGTACATTTTTTTTTTTTTTTTTACATAATAGATGCATCCGAGCAATTGGTGCTATACGGTATATAGGAGAAAATATATTATTTTCATAGGAACTATGAGATATTGCCTGATACAGTGAACCTAATACTATTATTTAGTAAACTGACACTTCATGAACCAAGAAGATGAACGAAGTTCTTGTTACTTTAAAGAAAATCCCAGGGACCTCGTTTTGGTAATTTGAAATTGATTGCAATGCTCTACAACACAGATATCAACAAAGGCGATAAATTAAGTTGTGACTTATTGTTTTGTTGTGTATTCAGACGTAAAAATGTGTTGGAGAAGAAAATATTGAATAATGTAAAAGCACATTGTGTCGTTTTTGTAGGTATGTGTGTATACTACAAAAACTGGGACATATTCTACAAAAATTTGAAAATTGTAATTCGATTCAAGAAATAAGTCATTCTTGTCATTCATAAATAAGTGATGCTGCAACATATGTCTTCATCGTTTCACTTTTGTCTTGCTATTATGAAAGACAGTATTCATGTTGAAATTAAATTGGGCTAATAAATAGCTAATAGACATCTCTGCTTACATGTGTGTTGCTTTAACAGCAAATCGCATTTAACAAATAAATCTTAATAATGTCCTGGTTAGAGGAATCCATCTATATTCTACCTCAGATTCAGGTGAATATTATAGAAAATTAAGACAACTAAAACACCTATTGGATGTAAGAACATAATACACCTTTATGAAAGAGTTTGGTCCAGACAGGACACTGTAGCTGGTAAAGCCTCAGGCAGAACCCAGGAGCTCCGTCTCCCCCACCCCTAGGAATTTACCTGTGACTCTGTCTTCCCCAGGCCTAGGAATTTGTCTCTGGCGCCAAGGAATGCCAATGGGCTACCTGTGCATCACTAATGCCCCTTAGGTTCCACCCCAAACCTAGGCTACTTATATGCTTCCACTCCACGTGTTCCACAGAGAGATCTCCAATCCTGGGGGCGAGATGCCACGCCCTAGGGGATAAGGGTGTCTCTCCCCGCATTCTCAAAATAAAGGTCATTTATATTTCATACTTCTTATCTTTTCAGCTGCCCCCGGGTCCCCACAGTTCTATCACTTTAAGGTTCTGCCACTTCCATGCTTTCTTCTTTGTGATATAATCCTACAATATTGAAAATATTGTTTGTTTACCTCGGTAGAGCCATGTGAGTTCTTCTGTTCGGTATGCCAATATTTTACAACTTACACAATATTGAAAAAATGTACACACTCTCTAAACTGTTTTAAAATAGATGGCTTAGTAAAACTTCAATGAAGTAAACATGTAACCATCAATCATTAAATCAAGAAACCAGTTGTACTTATTACAGTCAAGCAAATTTAAAGTTACCAATGAAAGAAATCTCAATCCAAATTGATAGAAAGGAAAATGAAAACTTACTTTATGTAATTTAAATGAAAATTTCATAGTAAGGTTTAACTTGATCTACTGACCAAATGGATCACAGATACCAAGTTTCATTTGACCCGTTTCTCAAGACTAATTTCCAATGTGTTATTTCCAATTTAATTAGGCTCCAACTTACCTCCACTAACGTTAGTCTCAGTTATATTTAGATTAAAAAACAATGAACATTTCATTGCACCTGGAGCCTCCCATACCGTGACTCCCTACTTCTGTTTCTTCCCTGAATTATTTACCCTGCCCACAGAAATGAGAATCCCCGGTAATTTACTCAGTTTTGGTATTGGGAACAATCACAAAAAGCTATTGGCCTGAAATTAGGAGGAAAAAAATGTATACATCCTTTTGAAGTACAAAGAAAGTGGCTGCTTTCCCAAGGCATGACTGGCTTCAATGTGAGAACTATGTAACTAATCCTCTGCAGAAGACTGTGTATTACAGTCAAACCAAGATCCCTAAGAGAGAAGAGGTCTTTTCTCCTCTTGCTAAAATCCATTGTTTTAAAGCCTCATTAAATTACTAGGTTTCAAGGGATTGCTATTGAGCTGTATAAATGAAATAAGGGATACTGATGGATGTTGCAAAAGAAAAAAGAAAAAAAAAATACACACACACAAAACATGCTAGTAAATAACAAGCCAAGCAAGTGTGCGAACAAAAATAACCAAACAGCAAAAAAACAAGTATAACAAACACAACAATCTGCCAACACCTTTCTTTTCCTTTGCTTTACCATGAAGTCAGGTTTGCAAAGTTACTTCTACTTTCTTACTTTCTGCATTTAAAACTCTCCCTGTGTTGATTTACTAGATTTTCATAAGCATCCTAAGCTTTACTCTTTGCCTAGGAAAAATGCATAATTTTAGTAGTGTGTGCCTTCTCTTTTTCATGTACAAACACACTAACACACACAGACACTGTACAATGCAAAAATAATTTGTTCATAAAGCTATTTTAGTTTTGTGTATTATTCAATTTCAAACTGAAGAGAAATCTTAAAGCTTTTCAAATCTATGTCATTTTCTCCCTTTTATATTTACTTTTCACAATTTATCAACACTTCATTTCTGATAGTCATGATAGGTAGTTACTTACAATGTTAAAATTCTAGAAAAACTATATGTTGTGTTTTTAGTTGTGATTAGGAATTTTGATATTTTTATTCAAACTTATAATTTTAGCTTGATTTAATTAAGACAATGTTCATACCAATTAGGTGGTAGCAATACAAATTATATTGAAATACAAACACATAAAAGTGGACTCTATCATTTTCTTATGCAGTCATAATTATGTTTACAAGTTTATTAGTGAATTGACAATCTATGTGTGATATTCTACATTTAATGGATATTATGAATAAATATTGAAATTTAAACCAATAAAAGTAAAATAATATAAATGAGAGATGAAGAGAGATTTAATAAGGAAGTGAACAGTATACTTCAATACAACAATGAAAGCAATTAATATCAGAAATTTAGATAAGGGGTCGTTGAAAGCACATAGTAAGGGCTACCCACATAAATTGTTCTATATTTATAGAATGAAAATATTGGGGCTGGGGATTTAGCTCAGCAGCATAAGCACCTTCCTTGCAAGTGTGTAGTTGTGAGTTTGATCTCTGGTACCAATAAAAATAAAAAAGACACATACACACAAAAATATTATCGGCTTTGTGATCTACAAGATGACAAACAAAAGATAAGAAAAAGTGAAGTAGACAGGGGGAGTGCATATAGAAAGAAAACAATTAAAATATACTTTCAAAGAAATACAAGACTATTCTTTTCAAAAAACACAAGAAGAAAAACAGACTACAGAAATAGACTTAGAGATGATTCATTATTGTAGTTATCAGAAAAATTTAAAAATAACTCATTATGTGAAAGGTCATAGACTACAGCAAGCAGAATTTCAGCAGTGAAGTAGAATCTCTAAGCAAGAATCAAATCAAAATTCTCAATTTACAAACACAGTAATTAAAATCAGTAAATATAGAGATAGATTTAAACATGGCAAGTTTACTAGAACTGCACAAAAAGGGAAAATAAATTTTGCTTCTGGTCTTCATCATAACTACCAGAAATAAATGTATTTTGCTGAACAGAAAATATTTTTCATTAATCAATACTCTGATGTGTTACATTTTAATTTTATGCAATTATAAGCTGATAACTCCACATAGAGTTAGCTAATGTAATATATGTAGTATAAGCAATAATGACATAAATACTCAAATATAGAAAATAAATTTAAGTTTGATAGCCTTTTCAAAATCTCACAAATATAGTTGAACACAAAATTCAATTCCTGTACAATATAATTAAATTGTTTCTATAATAGAAACTTTTGTATATTATAACCAGTACTTAAAATATCCATTAGAAATATCTTTACCACAAGGAAACTCTTGGCTTATTTATGAATAATTTTTTATCTGACTCCAAGATAAGTTATTCTCATGCAGTAGTAGATCATCAAATATAAATTGAAATAATTATTTAGTCATATATATATATATATATATATATATATTATCAACATGCATCATGATTCATAGAAAACGTCTTAAACTTTAGCCTAGTGTTTACATCATAGAATGTTTAAATTTTTTAAAAATGGAACATTCAGACACATGTAGTGTTACCACAAGAAAGACAAAAGTCAAAAAGTGTTCAATAAATAATATTTTACTGAAAATACTACATCTCAATAAAATGCCCATATTCAATAAAATATGAAAACAATTTTTTACAATAAAAGCAAAACTGTATAGAAAAATTATGATCATTTTAATGAGTACAATTATGTAAAATTTATATTTATACAAAGAGGAACCACAACATAAAGTCATTCATGTGATTAATTTGTAACTATTTTAGTAATTTCGCTAGCATAATTTTCTTTAATACCAATGAATCTGAAGATGGGAGACTGTATGCAGAAGAAATTTTCACCTTGATTTATAAAAAGTTACTTTAAGATATCATTCCAAGTCCAAATTTCTGATTTTATCAAGGAATACCTAGAGTAAACTGTGAATGACATTAAAACAATTGTCTCTCCTGATTTACACAACATGTAAAAATCTATTAGTGGTGTTTGATAGAGTAGCTATTTTACTTGTATAGGTTGCTATCTAAGCCAGGCTGACAAATCTCTTTAAACATTACTTTTGTCTTATCTTCTGGAAATAAGAAGATGATTACACAAATTTATATTGCTTGAGGATTAATTAAATAAAAGACAAATATATAGATACTTAAAAAATTCGTAACATTAGTATACTATTATCAGTAAGATTTATATTTACGTAGGTAAAAATATAGGAACCCAAGTGCTTTTTTTCTTTACATACAGAAATATTTTGGTAATGTAATCATGCTACTAGTGTTGATTGTTTTCCCCTTCCATTAAGTATGATTATAATATGTCTTCTATAAACAAAGTTTTATAACTATTAATGAGATATTTATAGTGATTACTATAACATGGTATTGCCTGCTTCTATCTTGTCCTCTATGAAGTACTATTCAGAAGAGTTTTGATTGAAATTGCCCAATCAGTTATTCATCAGATAACATATTAAATTGTAAACATCAGAAAAAGTTTCCTTTCCTGCCTACCGTACTCATACATTGTTTTCAAATATAAGCAAAACAATATATCAATGAACACTAAAATAAAAAGGAAATAGTCTTGCATTCTAATGTGTCAGTAGTAGCTGTTTCTCCACATTACACCATGTATTGGGCATGAATTGGCACTACTGATCAAAATGATGATTTTTTGCCCTTTTGTAGATTGACATAAAAAGGTTAACTACTCCTAACTTAATTTACTTAAATGTAAATTGGTAGAAATAAAATAATACATACTTCCATAGTAACTTGACGACTATGTACATATATCTTCAGTCATCATCTATGTTGATCAAGATGTCACTATACATATTCATTTAGTGCATTTTCAGGTTTTTACTTGATAAATTTAATAATATTCAATGAAGACCATATATATTTTAGCATTTTTAATTGAAAAAAAATCAAGTTTTAGTTTCTTTTCTATTGCACATGATTACTGGTACTATCACCATACCTCCTCAGTTCTTTTAGTCAAGTGTGTCTTGTTTATTAGCATTAATACAATGGTTATGTCTATGATAGAAGTTCAACTACCATAGAGCAAAGCAACCACAGTGACATCACACTTTAATTTCTTTTCATCTCTAAATGAAAGGACCACATTTTATCAGACATTAAAAATTTCAAATTATATACTGAGGTAATATACTTATATATTACAAATAATATATTATGTGTATATCAGGAAAAATCAAGGGACTACTTGGTTATTCTGCTTCTTTGTCCATGTTCTGAAGAACCTTGAAAAAACTGTACATACCATGGGATATTTCAAGTTACTCAAATATCCTCTATTTTTAACAGAAAAAAAAAAACTAGAAAAGTATTTTTAAATAAATAAACCTTAAATTTTCACTTTCTTGAACTAAAGTACAAATTCATTCATTGTTCCACAAATTTCCTTTGTTGGATACAAAAAAAGCTTTCACTGAAAAATAATTAAATACGTAAGGTTAACTAAGGAAATGAAATGGGATACAATATCCACTTGAAGTTGATATTTTATGTATACCTTGCAGCAGCTTTAGAGCTTTTATTTCATTGACTTGGGGAAGTGAGATAAATAGAGTGATTGATGTCAAAAGACCCCAAATGATCTTGAGCCTCTGCAAACGAAGGCAGAAAGCATGAAGTTAATAGTGACAGTGGTAAATGAGCAAAATGTACATGCTTCACTAGCAGAGTAGATTTTATTCCATTCTGCAAGAGGATAAATTACATGGCCACATGTTTATCACTGTAATGCTTATCTGTTCCGGTTTTAAAGAATAATACATTATTAAAATGGAAATAAAAACTCTCTAGGTATTATCCTGAAACACAAGTCCATTAAGAAAGTAATTCCATACTAGAAATGCTGACTTCTGTATATATGGATGTGCACAGGCATTCACACACACACGCACACACACAACATACTTACTCATCTCATGCAGATCTTTGTTTACCATAAATTATGTCCGATGAAAATACAGCAGTATTTAAAATGATTTTATGCAACATTGTTCAAATCTAACTTAGCCATTGATGTAATGAAAAAAATTTGAATAGATCTTGAGATACATAGTAACTAAGAGTAAACTGAAAAATCCTACCATGTTGTGGTATGATTTAAGGATGATTTTAGTGCCATCTAGATACTGATTTTTCCTTCCTTTATAGTCCAGGGACACAGTTATGGCATCTATGTATAACCAGTTATACGTGGGCAGGCAGTCAGACCTGGGCAGTGGGGTATGATCTCAGATGATCAAGTCAGTATAGGGTGTACTTTCTGCTGTGTGAAAGTGAGGCATGGGGCTAGAGTCTCAGATGGTATTGGTCCATTGAAAAATAGATCCTTTGTATAGAGGTAACCATGGGCTAACCACAAAGAGAATTACGGACATTCTGTCCAGTGGGGCATATACCCTGACTGCCCTGGGTGACTTTAGGTTTACCATTCCTCATCATCATAAGCTTAAGGCTTCATCTCTAGGCACTGAATCTCATGCACCCTCTTAATCACTGAGGGATGATGGGGAAATTTATGTGCAATTCAAAATTAAAAGTAGTGCGAGGATGCATAACAAATATTCATGAATAACAAAGGTTCATTCATGAATGAACCTTGAAACAGAACGTATGGTATAGTATAAGAACACAAAACAAAGGGACACATTTCTCTCATTCTCACTGATGCCAGGTTTGTCCATAGCCTTATTTAGCTGTGCAAAAAACTCTTGCACATTGAAATCACTTCTCCACTTATGCATAATTTCAAGAGGGTGTCTATATGAATTCTTCTCCTTGGCTCAACATGAACTAGGAAAACCCAGGTGATCCTGTTCTTTATAAAGTAGGTAGGGCCTCATTTTGTAGTGTAGACCGACCTTGAAGTCATTTATGTAATTCAGGGTGGTCTCAAACTCACAGTGATTGTCCTGACTCAGCCTCCAGAGTGCTGGAATTACAGGCATGCACCACCATGCCCAGCCCTAAAACAGAAAATTTATTTAAATATTGTGGCAAAACAAGTAAATATTAATAAAAAATCAAAGCATATCCACCTAGAAACATCTATAAATTAACCAAAAATTGTTTTAGGGGGTTAAGACTTGTTTTGCAAATTTAGAGGAGAGGATTTATCTGTGAAGGTTATGTGGCAGGAGGCAGTCTGGCCACTCTGAGTACCTTAGATTTTGACAGTAAGAACTTAGAGCTTCCTTCAAGAGACAAGTGGGATGGGAAATGTATTCTCTACACTTTATGTGAGATTCCAGGACTCCAAAAATGTCTTGTTCAGAGGTTTGTGATTAGGAATCCGCACTTGCATGCATAGATTTCTCTTCTATCTTCCTGTTCAGTTTTTATGTGAAAGACACTGCCCTTCCCAGTTTTCAGAAAACAAAATCTGTAACTTTTTAGAAGCAGCACAGTGCTCTCCATTGTCCTTCTACTAAAGAAAAATGGACCTGGTACACACATACTCAGAGAGGTTTTGGAAGAGCAACACATCAGCCTCCTGTCAGAGATGAATAATCAGAATTCATTGCAATTATCATAGTAAAAGAAGACACTAAAATCACTTAATTCTTTCCTTTTGCTAAGTGATCCACTCAAAATCTATTTTTCCCCAAAAATAAATGGTATATATCAGGATTATTGGAATATTTTCCTCTTCAGCAAGGTGAAATTAAGGTATGATTTTTTAAAATACAGTTCTTGGGATCAAAGATACTACAGGGTAGAGGAGTGTCCCTAGACAGGCAATGGATTGCAAAGCTCCCACATTTCAATTCTGGGCAGACTCATGATCCCAGGCTGTCCTAGACCAACTGGTCCTGAGAGTAGGGAGAGCAGAAGCAGAAATGTTTCTATTCAAGCTAGACATAGACCGAGTCCTGCCTGCATTTGACAGTTAAAATAACATTTTGTGGACCATAGACAGTAACTAACTCACAGTGTTAGATGGGCAATTAACTTACTATGAGCCAAGAAAAGTGTGAGTTCTACCTTGTGGGATTTGTACGTTGTATCCTGACCTTGTGTGGACTGGAGCCCTTGACCTCCAGTAGGACAATGGACAGTAAGGTGCTGCTTCTAAAAAAGACTGATTCATTTTCCAAGAACAGGGAAGGGCAGTATCTTTCACACAAAAACTGGACAGGAAGAGAGAAGAGAAATCTATGGAAGGCTCCTGAACTAAAGACTACCAGAATTTGCATCATATAACTATGTAAATTATTTAAAGGCATGAAGACTGCAGAGAAATTTATCTTCTTTATCTCAAGTTCTATAATTCTCATTCCAGTAATATACCTTTAAAAATATAACTACAATATGGACCAAGGAAGGCAAGTATATCTTACTCTAAACAAATGTTTACTAAATATCTATTATTTGCTTAGAATGTCATTACACATAAGAAAAAATATGCAATACATTCAAATTCCAACGAGTTCACTTTCTAAAGGAAATATATGTATATATTTGTTTTATGTTCTTTCAAGGCAGTCTTTTGCTCTATAATTCAGGCTGATCTTGAACTTATTGTGTAACTCAGGCTAGCCATGAACTCAGTGTGATCATCCTGTCTCAGTCTCCTGAGTGCTGGGATTATAGGCATGCATCACCATGCTACGTAGAAAATATATATTTTATAAGATTATTATCATACTTAAAAACCTAAAAAGAAAAATGGAAGCAGGTGATAGACTAACAATAAAGTATGGAATGAATGTAGTGAAATCCTCCTGTGGTTTGTGCAAAATTTAGTAGAAAACTAATCTGTAAGGCTGGTAGACATTTGTCTGTCAATAGAAAAGACTGCAAAATTCTCATAACGTGATTCTTTTCAGATTTGTGCCAGTGATTGAAAAATGACCAGTTTGGTAGCATATTTAACAACATATCTAATGTTCATACTTACTTACTAGTAACAACCTAAAATATAGCAAACTTTACTAACCATTGCCTTGGATCAAACTGTACTGAATTTCTCCTTAAGTGCTCAAAGACTGGTGAGGAGCCTCAAAGATCACAAATCAAAGGATGAGTGTTAGTATAATAATTTTATAGAAAATTCTTAGAGCAAAGTCAGTAATATTTAGTATAGTATTAAAATATTCATAGTCAATGAGTTTTATTATCTTAAAGATATTAAATTATATATGATTAAAAGTTAATCAAATTCAATTGAAAAATAATTTTCTTATACAAAAATTAAAATAAACTTTCCAAATTAAGAAAGCATAGTAAATGAAGGGATTAGCACTCTTGGCAATTTACTTGGTCTTAACATATCTGTAAGAAAATGTCTATCTTTCAAAATTTTTAAATGGATAATATATTCTTTTACTTATGAAAGTGATTTATGCTTTCAGAATGAGTTGTTTTTCACATTGTAATGGAATCATTTTCCATTATCAGTCATTTAAAACTAAAGACTAATTGAAAAAATCTACCATAAAAAAGAGATTTACTTGGCTATTCTGTAAACATGTGAATAGTATTTTAAAAATTAGTAAAACTAAATTGTGAGATTAGTCAACCCAACCATATCTTAAAACCCATAAAACACATCACTAATATTAAAAAATATAAAGAATAATCTTATTACTGACAATTTCATCAAACATTATCTTTAAATAAAAATATACTAAATAAAACATGTATCTCTTTACTAGCACATGTTCATTCTGTACTTGAAAAACAGAAAATATCATTTATATTCAAGATTAAATTTAGTTGTATCTAGAGTGTCATAAAATAATTGAAACGGGAATTCATAAAAATTTAAGTTATAATTGTGTCAGCTTTACAACAATTCTATAAGCTAAAGAGTCACTAGTCCTTATTTCTAAAAATGTTAAAAACCAAATATTTAATGTCTGATTACATTAACATGCACATCTTTATGCTTTGGAATAGGAAGTGAAACTTCTGGCATTGTTAGAAACCATAATGTTTCTTGTAAATACTGCAAAGATTTACTAAATTGTATATAATGTATTACAGATCATCTTGTGTGCTTCAAGCGATTCTCCCTTGGTGATGTCTTAGATATTTAAATGTACAACTGCTTTGGAAAACAGAATATTACACAATCGCATCAAGGGGTTTCAGGGATTCTGAGGCAGAGTACCCACATACCACCAGTGGATTTTCTATCCGTGGGGCATTGACCAACATTTGATTGCATCATTTATTCAATATAATATGTTAATTCTACAGTTGCTTTTAGACATAGTCAAGCTGTGATTGCAAAGAGGGCAAATAATAAATACAATTTATGGAAAAACATTTCTGTTGGAAAAAAAACATATAGATTGCTAAAAACATAGTGACTTTTAAGTACTTTAACTTTTTTTTCTAGTGTTTATGTAAAAGTAAAAACCAGATAAACACCAATTTTCTCTTAAACAGAGAACTCCTCTTTGTGTTAAGTAACTGCTCTTGATGAGACAGTATCCGTACCTCTTGGTAAAGCCACAGCTTTATATGGCTTTTATATGGCTATAAATCCTACACATCACATTTCTTTCACCAGTATTAGAGTTTCTCTGCACATTTGAAAATTCCACTTTGTTTTAGTAAAATAAACATTCACATTAACTTCAGAGAATCTCATCTAAAAACCAGAGGAAACAAGGATGGGCACTTTGTTTAGCATGGCAGAATAATCATAAAGAAGAAACTGAAAGAGATAAAATGTTTCAGTTATTTTGCTGAGGTCTCACGTGCATTGACTCTGATAGGAATCTGAGTGTTTAAATGTGAAACAGACAGACTGTCCTGAGTGTCCAAGATGAAAAATCATCAGTGTCCCAACAGAATGAACATTGCTGCAGACATTGGCAAGGCAAGGTGGGGGCACTTAGGAGTAGGTGGCTTCAGTGGAAGACTGGAAAATCCCTATTTCTCTTGGTCACTTTCACCCACTAAGGTGATCTGGTCTCTGTAAACTGGGTCTCCACAGAATAGAGAGAAGATGAATACCAAACATGGAACATTCAGGTCTGGCTGCAGTGGTCTTTTGCTTTTCATAAACTTTTAAATCATTTTGTTTTATTACAGTTGCTGTAATCACTATTAAAATTATATCTTGGACTGTATCCACGTTTTAGATGAAATGCAATCAAGTTGTAGGATAACAAGAGATAATCAAGAAATATTTATTAATTATTGGAATATTAGGAGAAGGTATAGTCATTTTCTGAAACTTTCAATGCTTGAAAATGAGAACCTACTTCAAAAAATTAAAAAGAAATGAAGGCTGGAACAAGAAGGGAGGGAAGGAAAGGAAGCAGGTAAGAAGGAAAGAAAGAAATAAGTATGGAAGGAGAAAAGGCAACAAAATGGAGAAATAAAGAAAGGTTGAAAGAAAGAATAGAAAAATAAAAGAAAGAACAGATATGAAATCCTTGAAGGTACAAAATTTAGAGGTTTTCAAAGAATTACTAATTCTGTTGTATATCAAGCCATGTGCCTATCAGTATTCCACATAAAAAAGAATGCTCAAATTATTTGATCTATTTTACACTTTGCATATGAAAAACTTACCTTGTTCTGTTTGCATCATAATTAAGTTAGGCCTCTTTTTCTCATTTATTAGTGATTCAATTTGTATTCTTTAAGATTTCTTCTTTTTATGACAGTTAACCTTTCTTCTTAAGTTATATAACCTTAATAGCTACAACTTGAAAATTTAAAAATACATGCTTTGCATAATGCTATTTTCCCTATAGATAACACGTAATAATGCCTTCAGTAAAATATTCTAAGTTTGTTTTATGATCATTCAGTTCTCTATTCCTATATAATATATGAAAATGTTCTTACAATTCTCTTAGAGAGAAATATGTCTCTCATATTGTTGGTAAGAAATATGTTACTAATTTAAATCTAAAATGTTCCCCTAAATTCAATGTGTGGAAGGTGATTGGCCCATTGGTGTATTCTCACCTATGGATTAGTCCACTGAAACTGCAGTAGCTAGACATGCTGCTGACAGGCAGGGCTGTTTAACAATAGCTGGATCAGGTCACTGAATGTGGGACATGAAGGGATACATTCTTCTCTCCAGCTCTTAACTTTTCTGTCTACATCCTCAAACCTTGTTGGGAACAGCTTTCTGTTGGCTTACCCTCCCCACTCATGCCTTTGGAAGCTACTTTAAACCCATTTGACTATGGATGAATTCCTCTAAAAATCATGTGCCAAAACAAATCTCTCCTCCTTAAATTAAAAATACTATGTATTGTGTCTTAGCTAGGACAAAGTGCATTGTTATTTGATTGAATACACCAACAGCTCTGTATATAAATCCTTTCAAAATTTTAAGTGCTTTTCAAGAACATCTTTTGCTTCACCATAGTCTTAACTCTATTCTTTCAACATTAATAATCAGATAAATGTACACAAAAATGTTGAACATTTGTAAGTAAGCATTAAAAATACTTTAATGGAAAGTGTTAGTTACTCCACCTAGCTGGGGAGCCTTAGGGCACCCCATGGAACCTGGTGAAGCCTCATTCAGGAACTCCACCCAGACTCAGGGAATCAGTACTCAGTGAGGGTACTGGTGAGTTCCTGCCCAATGATGCCAACTATCCAGGAAGCAGCAATGTTCCATGAGGAGCCTACTGACCGTCTGCCTACCATACTCTAACTACACAAGGAACCTAACCACACCATTCAGGCCTGAGAAAGTCCTGCCTAGCATCTTTCACTGAGCTGAGGAGACCACGTCCAGAAAAAAGAAAATGACAACAGAAAAGAGTAAAATGCATTTTCCAACCCATCCCAAACAAACACAGAAGAAAGTGTAAGTCACAGTCCTGAAATTTCTGAAATGATAGCAAATGAAATAAAGAAAAAATTCCACTAAGCTACATATGAAATTGAATTGGAAATAATCTCCTTGATAAAACAAGAAATAATAAATGTAATGAAAAAAAGCTGAACACTTCTAAGGAAGATAAAAAGAATAGAGGAGTACTGGAAAATGATAGAAACCTTGAATTACTGGTATAGGAAAGATTTATAGTTCATGTAAACATTCAAGAGGTATCCAGGAAATCAAAATTCTATTAAAAGCTAGCAAAATTACTTGAATAAATGAGAAAACAGATTATCAGAGCTCAAAGACAAGATTGTGACTAGTGACCAGGAAAGGAAAGATCTTTTAAAAAAAGTTAACATTCATCGGATTAAATCAATTTCCATGTTTATATCTGATAATCTGAGTAACTATTTTGAAGATAACTGTGCAAAATAACATTCTTTGTTATGTTCCAACCACCTTGTTTTGAAAGCCTATATTTTCATTCTTTTTTGGCTCTTTGTTACTGTTATCTACTTGTTTCTGTTACTTGTTTTTCTTGTAATTTTTCTTGTTTTTTTTTTTTTTTGTTTGTTTTGCTTTCCTCTAAACCACAAAGGATATATTTGCATGTATAGGCTTATGCATGCTTAGAACTTTCCTAAAGAGTTTACAGGAATTGATTTTATTACATGTAATGGAATGAGCGGCTACTTTAAACAAAATGGGACATTAGGTAGCCATTGCTGATTTCCATCATCTTGTTGTGATGGAATGCTTTTATTCTTTGTTTTGATTGGTTATAGTCTGTTTTGTATTGTTTAACTTTAAATTTGTGAAGGTAAAACAGCTATTTTGAAAAGAACAAGAGACTTTGTGGCAGCCATTGTAAATTTTCGTATTGTCTGGTTTGGAAGTTCTTTAAACCTTTTGTTTTGAATGGTTTTATACTGTTTGTTCCTTTTTTTAAAATTCAGTACTGGGGATCAAACTCAGGATCCTATGTTTGCAAGGCAGGTGCTTATCCACTGAGCTAAATCCCCAGCCCTATACTGTTTGTTCTTGTTGATTTCATTGTGTGTGAAGATATGGACAACTAGAAAACAAGAGACATCATTATACCCACTTTTGATTTATTGTTGCCTTGTTTTGAAATCGTGTATTGATTGCATTTCTTGTGCTGCTCTCTTTTGTTATGTTTTATTTTATTCTCTTTAAAATAAAAAAAAAAGAAAAAGAAAAAAGAAAAATAACAAGGAACCAGGAAATAACAATTCAACAGTTGCAAGACAATGCAAAGTAAAACAATACAAGATTAATAGGTTCAAATGAAAAGATGACTATGCAAATAGATTATCTGAACTGGAGGACAGAGGACAGATTGTAATGTGGGAACGTGAAAGGAAAAACTTCTTAAAAATAACAAGGAAACAAGCAGTAACAATAAAAAGGCTAGAAGATGACAAGAGAATCTATCACTTAAGAATAAAGAATGTGAGAGAAGAAGCAGGGGTACAAGCAAAGGAACTGCAAAGACTATTCCAGAAATAATCAAGGAGAACTTCCCATACATAAGAAAATGAAAAGATGCTCAGATGTATGAGGCATACAGAACTCCAACCACCTACAATTGAAACAGAACTACATCCAGGCATATAATAATCAAGATTCCAGAAATCTAACATAAGAACAGAATATTAAAAGCTGTCAGAGACAAGAAACAAATCAATTATATGGGAATACCCATCAGAATTACAGCAGACTTCTATGCACAAACCATCAAATCTTGAAGAGCATTGGGTGAAATAATCAAAGCCTTGAAAGACAATAACCTCCAGCCAAGATTACCCCTTGCACAATTGTCCCTTGAAATCAATGGAGAAACAAGGTGCTCCCAAGATAAAGAGGAATTGGGGGACTCACAACCACCAATCCAACTCTACAGAGAATACTGCAGATATAATAAAGAGAGAGAAAAGTACCAGGATTCCAGAAACAATGGCACTGAGGCCACAATGAATGGAGCAGAAAGCAAAATGAAAAAGATAAACAGGCAACTAATGACAGAAAAAGAGCACAACAGAAACAAGACAAAGAAGGTTGAATATAATTTCTAATATAGATGGCCTAAATACACTAACTTAAGGAACAAAAGAGAGAATCACAGGCAGAGTGGATCAAGAGGTAGGATCCACCAAGAGACTCTTTATAGGAAATATAATTAGCCTGAAGAAGATTATATTTACCGAAATCAAATATGAGAAAACAGAACTCAATGTGATAGGAAACCAGCAAGTAATAGTGGTAACTGGGTCAGTATTTATGGATAGGTTGAACAGACAGGCTTTAATAAACAAATAAATATAACTGGAAACCCAGGCCAGAGGTAAGAAATACTTAGGTAAATAGCAAGTTGCCCCCCACAAATATAAAACCATGAGTGATGGGGAGACCTGAAAATACACAGTTTGTTCTGGGGGAGTAAAGGAGAGGAATAGTCTTTTTTAAAAAGCAGAAGATATAGATAATATCAGGGATTAAAACTCTTATTACACTCATGACTCTGCTTGGTTGAACCTTGTTCCATGCTAGTTTGTATACAAGCACTAGATCTGAGGGCACAGACAGCTGTCAGGAAGATATGAGGACATAGCACAGTGGTCATTTTTAATTTCTTATTAACTCAATCAGGATCACTTTATGACTTACACAGTCATACCTGTATCATGACTGATCTTAGTTAAGTCTTACTTGTTTGAATACTGCTTATTATTTTCAGATTTTATTCAAAACTCTTAGGTTACCAGTATCAAGTTGAGGAGTATAGACAACTATACTGAAAATGACAGTGATTCACCATGATATCCATTCCGATTTGATTACTACCTGTTTTTGTAACTCTACAATATCTACAAAGTTGTATTTCTGTTAATCTGTTATGTACTGATATGGTCAATTATACTTTATCTGATGATATAGCCAATTCGGTTGATGATAACAAGAAACAGCACAGTGACCATGGTAGAACGCCTTATACAGCAGTTTTATGTCTTTTTAATTTTATGTGTCTATAGAAATATGTTTAGTTCTGTCCTGTTTTGTTCTGTTTCTCCCTCTAAAATAGAAAGGATAGAAATACATGTTAAGACTCATGCCTGCATAAAACCTGTAAACAGTTTATGAGAACTGATCTTATGACACATGATGAAATGGAAAAATACTTTGAAGGAAAGTAAGGGGCACTGCAGTACTCAGTGCTGATTAATTTTTATTTAGAAGGATTTTAATCTAATAAGTTTTGTTAGGTCTCAACATAAATGAAGATATGGATAAAATACATACATGTCTAAGTGTGTAGGACTAATACTCATATTACTTAGTTTTTGTTGAACAGAGCAGTTTGCAGTCTTCCTGGTTGAATTCCCATTTCTATGTTCCACTTTGTATATATTTGTGGGGGGACAATACGTATACATCAACTAGTGATATATCACTGTTTATATCTTTTCTTTGAAAATATGTACTATTTCTGTGCATTTTCTATTCTATTTTATCTTTCTTTAAATAATAAAAATAAATAAATAAAAAGACTATTTATACAAGTAATAGCAGAAAATTTCCCAAGTATGGGAAAAGAAGCTCACATACAGATTAGTGAAGCAGACAGAACTCTAGTGAGCACTAATCAAAAGAAGTCTACACAAAGACATAAAAAAAAAATCAACATCCCAGGAATTCAGCATAAGAACAGAACATTAAAAACTGTTAGAGAGGAGTCATAGGAATATGGCGGATTAATAGATAGCTGGGTAGTGAGCCTTTCTGAGCAAACAACTCACATGCTAGAATTTAACACCATGGAGCAGACCACATGAAAAGAGAGGGATTCCCATGATCCAGGAAGAAACTGAGCAAGAAGAAAAAGAAAAAAAGAAGGGAAGTAGGGAAAAACATGGACTAAAGGCTGGAACCAGAAGCGCTCTTAGTGGGGCAACTTGAGATCATACTTAAAAGTGTAAACCTTGTATCATCTCCTTAGTTTAAGAAGTGGAAATATAAATAAGAGCCAATATACAAAACAGATATTGTGAAATGTGGAAAAGCTTTTCAAAAGGAAAAAACTGGAATGAGAGAAAGGAGAAAAGAAGAAATGGAAAAAAAGTATATATACATACACAATAGTTCAGATAGTTATACTAATAATTACTATTAGTTCATTAAAAAGAAAGGTTTGTGCCTATATTGTTTTCTCAAGTTTTTATGCCTATTTTGTAATATGAACTTTTACTTTGAAGATAACAATATGCAATGAACTAACCATTGATACTATCTTATACTCTTGTTTTGAAATTTTGTACCATTATTTTACTGTTTTTCTTTCTCTACAATTAAAAAATACATTATAATTATCCTTCATTTTGCTTCCTTTGGCAGTCTATATTTTAACTTGTTAGATGAATGATGCTTTTTTTTCCTTTTTTAAAGAAAAATAAACAGCAAAAGACTTAAATTTCTTTACAATGTACTCATAAAATATTCTATTGTTAAAATAAAACAATTTGTAAATGTTAATTTGTTTTTGTCATTTTAACTGCCTTCATGATAAAAAATTGTTTTATAAATTATAATTTTTGCATATTTTAATATATTTCTTTGTATTTATTGATCTAAAGCTTAATTAAACTATTACTAAAATGTTCATTTTTTAATTTTAGGAAATATGTTAAAAGTTCATTGCAGTTTAATATGTAATTTACAAGACTACAAATATACACAAAGACATTTTCATAGTTTGCTTTTATCATACAATTTTAAAACAGTATTTATAAGCCTATTTTAGAGTTTTTAAAAGTTTGCTATCAAAATAATTATGATATTTTACATTTGATCATTTTAACTTTATTTTCATATTTATAATGATACAATAAAGAAAATGTGTTTTAGCAAAGTAAAATAATTATATATGCCTGGGCTCCAGCCGTGGTGTCCTGCCGGGACCAGGGAGTGGAGCCTAGTCAAGGAATCCTGCCGTAGGAATTCCACCCTGGTCTAGGGGAACTCTTTTGTTGCGTAGGAATCTGCCTGTGGTTTCAGCAAGCAGTAGGCACAAAAGCAAGTCCAGTAGGCACAAAATCCCGCCCCAGTCTAGGGGAATTCTCCTTGTCGCCTGGGGACCAGCACGTGGTTTCCTGCCTGGCCCAGCCTGTTGTGCCTAGGCACGGTCTGGGGGAACTCTCTCCCTCACTTAGAACAACACTTGAAGCTGGAAAAAATAGGAAAATGACAAAAGACCAAAATGCAACATCAAACATCCAGCCTATCCCAAGAAAGCCTAGATACCACATTCATAGAAGAAAACACATTCCACATACCTGAAATAATAGTAACTGAAATAAAGAAGCAACTCTGGGAAACGTTAAAGGAATTCAAACTAGAAATAATCTCTCAGGTAAAAGAAGAAATGCTAAAAGAAATGAAAGAGATGCTGAACATATCTAAAGAAGATATAGTTAAAAAATTAGAGGACCTAAACAAAAAAATAGAATCCCTAGATGAACAATATAAGAAACAAACAGAATACATAAAGCAGATGCAAAGAAATATACAGGAAATCAAAAACTCCATTGAAAATTGTAAAAACTGCCTCAATGAATGTGAAGACAGAGTTTCAGATCTCGAAGACAAGATTAAAACTAGTGAACAGGAAAGGAAAGCTCTTTTAAAAATAACAAGAAATCAGGAAATAACAATTCAGCACCTGCAAGACGATGCAAAGCGAAACAACATAAGGTTGATAGGGATAAATGAAAAAGAAGGGGACAACATAAAAGATATAAAGAGGATATTTAGAGAAGTAATAGCTTAAACTTTCCCAAACACAAGATTAGAAACTGATATCAAGATCAATGAAGCATATAGAATTCCAAATAGCCATAGCCAAAATAAATATACACCCAGACATATAATAATGAACATCCCAGAAAGTGAACAAAAGAATAGAATATCAAAAGCTGTCAGAGAGAAAAGACAGATCACCTATAAAGGAATATCTATCAGAATCACAGCAGACTTGTCAGCACAAACAATAAAGTCAAGAAGAGCATGGAGTGAAGTATTCCAGACCCTAAAGCAAAATGATTTCCAACCTAGGCTGATGTACCCTGCTAAACTTTCCTTCAAAATCAATGGAGAAATAAGATACTTACATGACAAAGAACAGCTGAAAAACTTCATGATCACCAAGCCAACCCTGCAAAGAATATTGAAAGACAGCCTAGATACATTTAGGGAAAAAACCACCAAACAAAGCAGACAATTAAACAGAGTGGAAAGATAAAGAAGCAACAGCAAAATGATAACATGTCAACAACAAACCAATATACAACAGTTCTAACCATTAATGTAAATGGTCTCAATGCACCAATTGAAAGAAACAGACCGGAAGAATGGATCAAGAAACAGAATCCAACCATATGCTGTCTACAAGAAACCCATCTAACCCAAAAGGATACTCACAGACTAAAAGTCAAATGATGGAAAACAACATTTCATGCAACAGGAATGCCCCCCCCCAAAAAAAAGCTGGGATAGCTATTCTGTTTGCAGATAACCTGAATTTCAAACCAATAATGATCAGAATGGATAAAGAAGGACACTACATAATGGTTAGGGAAAAACTTGAAGAGGAAGAGATAACTATCTTAAATATATATGCTCCAAACTCCAGAGCACCCTGTTATATAAAACAAGTACTAACCGAAATGAAAACACAAATTAGCAGTAACACAATTCTAACAGGAGACCTTAACACACCATTGACACCAATGGACAGATCCACTAGACAGAAAATCAACAAAGAAATAAAAGAACTGAATCGCACCTGTGAACAAATGGACTTAATAGACATATACAGAATATATCACCCAACAACAACAGAATACACATTCTTCTCAGCAGTACGTGGGTCTTTCTCTAAAATAGATCATATATTAATTCACAGAACATATTTAAATAAATGCAAAAGGGTAAAAATTATCCCTTGCATGCCATTGGACCATAGCGCTGTGAAATTAAAAATTAATGATAAAAGATATTGCAAAAATCCCACAAACACTCTTGAATAATCAGTGGGTCACAGAGAAAATTAAAGAAGAAATTAAACAATACCTACAAACAAATGAAAACACAAATACAACTTACCAGAATCAGTGGGATGCAATGAAAGCTGTCTTCAGAGGAAAATTTATTGTACTGAGTTCCCACATTAGGAAAACAGAATGAATACAAATAAATAACCTGATGTTATACCTCAAACATCTAGAAAAAGAAGAGCAAATCAAGCCCAAAGCAAAAAGAAGAGAGGAAATTATAAAAATCAAAGCAGAAATCAATGCAATACTGACCAAAATAAGAATCCAAAAAAATCAATGAATCAAAGAGCTGGTTCTTTGAAAGAACAAATAAAATCAACAAACCCCTAGCCAACCTTATGAAAAAAAGAAAAGAAAAAGCTCAAATTAATGCAATAAGGAGTGAAAGAGGTGAAATTACTACTGACCCTAGAGAAATACAGAAGATCATCAACACCTATTTCGAAAACCTCTACTCTCAAAGGTTTGATAAAACAGAGAAAATAGACAGATTCCTAGAAGCATACAAAGTACCAAAGCTAGGTCATGAAGATGTAAAACCACTGAATAATCCAATTTCTATTAATGAAATTGAAAACATAATTAAATCTTTGCCTACAAAGAAGAGCCCAGGCCCAGACGGATTCACTGCAGAATTCTATAAGAAATACAAAGATGACCTAATGCCAACACTGCTCAAATTTTTCAATGAAATTGAAAGGAAAGCAACCTTCCTAAATCATTCCTAGAAGCAAATGTTACTCTAGTACCAAAACCAGAGAAGGATCCAACTGAAAAAGAGAACTACAGACCAATCTCCCTAATGAACACAGATGGAAAAATCCTCAATAAAATATTGGCAAATTGGATGCAGCAAATCATCAAGAAAATCACACACCCTGACCAAGTGGGATTTATCCCAGGCATGCAGGGATGTTTCAACATACATAAATCAATAAATGTAATCTACCATATCAATAAAGCCAAAAGTAAGAATCAAATGATTGTTTCTATAGATGTAGAAAAAGCCTTTGATAAGGTCCAACATTCATTCATGATAAGAATCTTACAGAAAATTGGAATAGATGGCCTTTACTTCAATATAATTAAGGCCATCTATGACAAACCAACAGCCAACATCATACTACATGGCCAAAATATGAAGGCCTTTACTTTAAAAATCAGGCACAAGACAAGGATGTCCCTTATCACCACTCCTATTTGATATAGTACTGGAAATACTGGCCAGTTAGACAAGAGAGAGAAATAAAAGGCATAAAGATAGGGAAAGAAGAAATTAAATTATCATTATTTGCAGATGACACGATACTCTATAGAAAAGATCCCCTAAATTCCATTTAAAGATTCCTAGATATAATAAATAAATTCAGTAACATAGCTGGATATAGAATGAATACTCAAAAATCAATAGCATTCCTATACACTCACAACAGTCACAGAGAGAGAAATTAAGACAGACAACACCCTTCACACTAGCAACCAAAACAATGAAATATTTAGGAATTACTCTCACAAAAGAAGTGTAAGACCTATACAGGGAAAATTATAATACACTAAAAAATGAAACTGAAGATGATCTCAGAAAATGGAAAAATCATCCCTTGCTCATGGATAGGAAGAATAAATATCATGAAAATGGCGATTCTCCCAAAACTGTCATACATATTCAATGCAATCCCGATAAAAATACCATCAACATACCTCATAGATCACTAGAAATCACTCCTAAAATTCATCTGGAGTGAGAAGAGACCTAGAATAGCAAAGACAGTTCTAAGCAGCAAAGGCAAGGCAGGAGGCATCACAATCCCTGACTTGAAGTTATATTATTAGTCAAATGTAGTAAAATCAACATGGTACTGGAATCAAAACAGAGCTGAAGATGAGCGGAATAGATTAGAAGATACAACCACAACTACAAACACACTCAACACCTTATCTTCGATAAAGGGGCCAAAAATGTTCACTGGAAGAACGACAGGCTCTTTAATAAATGGTGTTGGAAAAACTGGCTCTCCATATGCCAGAAACTAAAACTAGACCCATGCCTATCACCATGTACTAAAATAAAATCTAAATGGATCAAATTCCTTAATATTAAAACAGAAACACTAAATCTATTGGAAGACAAATTGTGTTAAAGCCTTGAAGACATAGGAGTAGGTAAAAATTCATGAACACACTCAAACCGCACTGGGAATACTTCCCAGAGTCAATAACTGGAATCTCCTCTTTGTAGGCAGCAGCTCAGAATGGCTGCTGCTGCCCTGCCCCTCCTACCTGAGGGCATTTTGTGTGTCAGTGTACATTTCCCATGATCCTCCCCTTGCCTACAATGCGCATGATGTCAGCACCTTCCTGCTTCAGCCTACATCTCCCATAATCCTCTCCTGCTTACATCATATATCTGGATGTGACAATGACCTCTCAGATAACACTCTGTGCCCTCTTCCTGCCCTATTGGCCCGCCTCCACACTATATAAGCTGTAGCCATTTTAGGAATAAACAAGACTTGAATGGAATCCCGCCTTGTCTCCGTCTCTCTTTTCTCTTGCCCAGCCCTCCATCTCTGTCCCGTCTCCAGGCGAGGCCCACAGACCGATCCGTGGGACAGATCAAGTGGTGCCCAACATGGAGGCTCGACCTGGCACGAGGGATATCGATGCAGGGCCATTCATGGGAATAAATCGCCGGCCGGCATGACTGTTTCGGGACTTCGTCCCTGTGATCTGTGCAGACGGCCACTTTACGTCTCTCCTGAATCACAGTAGGTGATCGGGATTAGCATAGGGCAAGCACTTAGTGAACAGGAATTTTTTGTGAATGGCCTCAGGGAGGCACTCAAGATAAAGAGGGATTAAGGTTAAAACAAAAGACTTTTTTCAGTACTTTCAGTTTATACATTCAGTGTGTCCATGGTTCCCTCTAGAGGGCACCATCGATTTAAACAGGTGGAAAAGAGTAGGAGATGCTCTCAAGGACTATTACGAGGTTTGGGGGCCCAAAAAAGATTCTGGTAGCTGCCTTTTCATATTGGACTTTAATCTCTGAGCTGCTGACACAACGTCACGCAGATTCCCAGATCGCGGAGATGCTCACCCAGGGTGAGGCTGCATTATCTGCCTCCAGCAATTGTACTCCGCCACCACCGGATTTATCTAAGGCACCCGGCCCTTCTGGCTCTATGGTCCTTAATATCCCAGAGCATTTTCAGGATGGCAATGTGCCACCACTCCCTTTGTCTGGAGACAACAAGGGTACTCAAAATGGCACGCACCACCCCGATACTCAAAATGGTGCTGCTAAGCTTCCTCCTCCGTACCGCCCTATCTACCCTGGAAATGAGAGCTTAGTTGCTGGAATGACCAAGAGGTGGTTTGGACTTGGGTAGGATCAGGAAGTCAATGGTTGTGCCCACACCTTGTTGGTTCTTTCCAGGGGCTCCAATGTCTCAGTCAAAGTGAATTCTACCTTTGTCCCACAGCAACAGTTGGCAGATCATATTGTAATTCCCCGGGAGAATATTTTTGTGCTCGTTGGGGCTGCAAAACAGTTACAACAGGATGGCAACCTGCCTTCCCCGATAAACACCTTAAACTGATATGGGGGCCGCCGGGGTGCAGCCTAGATGACTACCCACAGGCCAATCAAAGACCCTATCAGGTTCTAAACACCACTGTTACCACTCCTGAAGACCCTGGCTGGCTGACAGGATGCACCTGGGGACTTTGAGTTTATGAGTCAGGCAAAGACAGGGGACATCTTATTCTCATAAAAAACGTTCCCCTACAGATTTCATCCACGCCCATAGGCCCAAATCCTACTCTAAAGCCAAAATATAATCCAAATCCAAAATACAATCTGTCTAATACAGATCCTGTTACTGCTGTTCAAACAACCACAGTAAGTCACCCAACCATAAACGTTTCTCAAGCCCCCCTACACCAGGCAGATCATATACCTGCCCCTCAACATTCACATTCTAACCTATTCAGTTTTATTAAAGGGGCATACATGGCTTTAAATTATACCCAACCTGATCTCGCCCAATCCTGTTGGTTATGCCTGGTTGCTCCTCCCCCATATTATGAAGGAAAGGCCCTCAATCTAACCTTTAACAGTTCTTCTAGTCATCTGCCTGTGACTGTGACAATCACCACAAGCTGACTCTCCCTGATGTCTCAGGTAGAGGGACTTGTCTTGGGGACTCCAGCCATCCACCAACACTGGCAGCACGACTCTGTGCCCAGCTTCATTGAGAGTTCAAGCCAAATAACTACCTCATTCCACCCCCAGGAACATATTGGGCCTGCAATTTTGGCCTCTCATCCTGTATAGCAACCACTGTTTTTAACAAGTCTACAGATTTTTGTGTTCTTGTACAGGTTCTTCCTCACATAACCTTCCACCCAGGAGACTACTACCTCCAGGCATCGCAGACCGGCTATATGTATAAGAGAGAACCTGCCACATTCACCTTAGCTGTATTACTAGGGATAGGAGTTGCAATGGGAATAGGAGCAGGGACTACAGCTCTAGTGTTGGGAAATCAGCATCTAGCTCAATTACAGGCAGCAGTAGGTCAAGATTTTAAAGAAATAGAAACATCCACGATGGCTCTACAGGTGCCCCCGACATCTCTATCTGAGGTAGCCCTACAGAATAAAAGAGGGCTAGACCTCCTATTTATGAAGGAGGGTGGCTTATGTGCTGCCCTCAAGGAAGAGTGTTGTTTTTATGCTGACCATTCAGGAGTTGTCAAAGAGTCCATGACTCAGCTAAGGGAACACCTCAAAGAGAGAAAAAAAGAGTACCTCAGACAAACTACCTTTCCTCCATTTGGGGGGGTCTTTTCCCTTACATTGCCCCCCTCTTTGGACCCCTAGCTGTCTTGCTGTTACTACTTACTGTGGAACCTTGTATTTTTCAGAGGATCATGATGCTTATTAATAATTTAATAACAGGATTGGCACATTTATGGCATAGCCCATTCAGGTACATTACCACCTGTTGGAAATGGCAGAACAACAAACTTATCAGGAAAGACCACCCACCTACGGCCCACATGGTACTGTGGCCCAAATGCCCTGAGGCACTGGACAGGCAGCCAGAGATGGGCAACTAGGACAAAAATGTAGCACCAATCGGCCACCTAAGACAGGCCCAGGACCAACAGCTGTCCTGCAGGCCCACGATGGGTAAGGCTCGATTGAGTTCATATGAGGAGTCCTTGACCCAAGACAGGCGCTGTCCTCCCAGGGCCTGCCATATTCCTAAAAATATATATAATAATAAGGGAGGAGATGTAGGGAATGGCTCAGAATGGCTGCTGCTGCCCTGCCCCTCCCACCTGAGGGCATTTTGTGTGTCAGCCTACATTTCCCATGATCCTCCCCTTGCCTACAATGCACATGACGTAAGCACCTTCCTGCTTCAGCCTACACCTCCCATAATCGTCTCCTGCTTACGTCATATATCCGGATGTGATAATGACCTATCAGATAACACTCTGTGCCCTCTTCCTGCCCCATTGGCCCACCTCCACCCTATATAAGTTGTAGCCATTTAAGAATAAATGAGACTTGAATGGAATCCCACCTTGTCTCCGTCTCTCTTTATTCTTGCCCAGCCCTCCATCTCTGTCCCCTCTCCAGGCAAGGTCCACAGACTGATCTGCCGGGCAGATCATCTCTTATTAAAAAGTTTCTGCACATCAAAAGAAATCTCCAACATAGTGAAAAGAAAACCCCAAACTGGGAAGAAATCTTAGTGAATTGCCCCTCAGACAAAGGACTTCTGTCTAAAACATATAAAGAATTTTTAAAAAATCAGACCCACAAAATTTAAAGACCCAATCCAAAAATGGGCATCTGCGATAAACAATTTTTCAGATGAAGAAATTCAAACAGCATATAAATACATGAAAAAATGTTCACCATCACTGGTCATCAGAGAAATGCAAATTAAAACCACACTGAGATTTAATCTCACTCCTGAAAGAATGGCCAAGATAAAGAAAACCAACAACAACAAATGTTGGAGAGGCTGTGGGGAAAAAGGAACTCTCCTACACTGTTGGTGGGAATGTAGACTAGTACAACCATTGTGGATGTCAGTCTGGAGATTTCTCAAAAAGCTGGGACTGGAAGCCCCATTTAACCCAGCTATTCCACTTCTAGGCTTATTCCCAGAAGGAGTGAAAGCATCATAACACAGTGATATATGTGAATCCATGTTTATAGCAGCATAATTTGTAATAGCAGGATCTTGGAAACAACCTAAGTATCCATCAACTGAGGAATGGATAAAAAAGTTGTGGTATTTTTATATAATGGAGTACTACTCAGCTATAAAGAATGATCACATTGAGATATTTATAACTAAATGGACACACCTTGAGAGCATACTCATAAGTGAAATAAATCAAATTCACATGTATAAATACCGAATAGTTTCCCTAGTGTAAGAAATGATAAGAATACATAAAATTATATGGTAAACATGATTCCCAATCATATTGGTTTTAATCCATATAATGTTATCACTCATTAGTTGCAATGGTTTTAACCTGGGTTGTTCGGTTTTAGTATCAGTAATAGTAGGAATAGCTATTCTGAAGAAAACAACACATCATAAAAGCTAGTTATGATTTAATATCATCTTGTTTTGAAGTCCCATCAAGCTGTTTTACATCTGTTTCCACTGGTTCAAACATGTGGTATCTTACTTCTTACTATATTTTACTATATGTGATAGTATAGACAAAATTTTTTATAGACAAAGAGATAATATAGAAACCATTGTTCGTTTTCTGTTAACTTGTTCTAAATACCCTGTAATTTCTTCATTCTCCTGAATAGCTTCAGATTGACTTGTTATGCTTGATGCTATAGTATATGAAGTTATACTCAAATAATTCAAGGAAGGAGGCACTATGGTGACTACTCTTATGTTAGATTATCTGGGGATGAAACACAAGATGCTTAAATAGTTCGGTTCTGACCTGCGTTGTTCTAATACAATGTCCTCTTTTACCTCAATCCCATCCGTTTTTTAAAATTAATCTACTTTTCTTACTTTTTTTTCAATTAAGGGAAAACTAAATTAAAAAATAGTGCAACATGTTATAATAACATTTTGTTTTCCTATTAACCTAATTTGAACCCCAGTATGCTCTCCCCATCTTGTTCTGTCTGATTATTCTATATTCTGTTTTGTTTGATAGTATCAAGTTTTTAGGGTATAGGCAACCACTTTGAAGGCAATAAGATATACTATGACGCCCATTATGGTTTGACTATCATCTTTTTTTGAAGTCCTGTAAGGTCTCCAGAGTAGTTTTATTGGTCTTGTTCTGTACTGTTTTGATCAATTCTATTATACCTGACAATATAGGCAACTTAAAAAAAAATAGCAACAATGGTAACCATTTTAGATCATCTGATATTCTATTTTTACATAATGTACTATGTCCATCCTTTTGTTCTAACCAATTCTGTTTTGTTTAGCCATGTTAGGCTTTATTCTCTCCAAAAAATAATAATTGTGGGAGTAAAAAACCCCAAAAAGTGTAATTGTTATTAAAAAGAGAGGAAAGGAAGATGGTCTAAGGGATGCAACTGCATGTATGTTTGAGTGTGTAGGATGGAAATCCATATTACTGAACTTTTGTTGGATCATTGATCAGCATTGTGTGCAATCTCATTGTATGAATGTTCACTTTATATGCGTTAATTTTATAATTTGGACAACTATTTAAAAGATGATAATATGTAACCTATTAACTAGTGATATCTTACTGTATTTTTTTCTTGAAATTCTGTATTATTTGTACCCTTTGCTGCTTTTTTTTTTTGTTTGTTTGTTTTTTTGTTTTTTTTTTTTTGTCTTTTTCATTTTTATCGGTAGCGGGGATCGAACTCACGACCGCCTGCTTGCAAGGCAGGTGCTTATGCCGCTGAGCTAAACCCCCAGCTCCCTTTGTTTTTTTTTTTTTTTTATTTCCTTTATTTTTTTCTTTTTAAATAATTTTTAAAAAACAAAAAATAATTATATATATTTTATGTATAATTTTAATTTAGATAATATAACATTCAATACAATTTTGAGATGGAACTAATCTGTTTACTCCACCTGCAATTGTCTCCTTCTATGTTTTCCAGATTTACCTATATTTTCCAACTAAATTTAGATTTTCATTGGGTATATGTGCATTCTAAACTTTATTCACTTTAAGTGAATAGATTTTGAATTATGTATTATTTTTGTAACCAACCATTTTTGCACATTCAGTGAAATTTGATTAAGCTATACTTAATGAAACAGATATTTTTAATTATTTGTATATCTAACATAATTAAATGATCCACTTCAGGGTTGGGTTATTATAATACATTCTTTTTGGAAAATATTTCATTGCTGTGTAATCTACCCTTTTGTAGTTAAATCCCATTATGCTTTAGTGCTTTACTTGTTCTACTGTCTATGGTCCTTTCTTTTTACTTACTTAATTTTACATTCATATGCACTGCTTTAAAAAAGACTTGTATGTGCATGGTAGAGGATATGAGTTTTACAGTTAGAAAACCCCCATGTGTGGCACTTGAAAGAGTTATGGTTTAGTTGCTCTAAATTTATTCAGTCACTGTCTTTTATTCTGAAACTTTGAATATATCTTTCTTTGCTTTCCTACGCGAAGAAAGAATGGAATCAAACTGCATTTTCTGAACCATAAGTAGATAACAGGGCTTTGACGCATGGATACTTATGTAATTATTTTATATTATCAATATTCATTAGATGAATATTTCAAGTACACATTTCATATTCAAATATACACTTAATATTCCTCATATATAACCACTTAACATTTGATAATATTAATATATATTTATATCTATATATTTTGGAATGGTCAAATGATAAAAAAATTCCAGAAAGCAAATTTTAGAAAGTTTGATAGTTAATATTCAGTGATAAAATGAAATTAGCAAAAATAAATAGATATTTAGTGTGTGATTATTGGAGACTATTATGAATAACATAGAAATACATATTCTCTTTGACAGAGTAATTGGATTTATACATATGTATTCAAAGGAATTAGTTAGGCAAAGGCATTATTATATAAACTTTGTCATTCTTAAACTTTTTACAAAAGGTCAAGAAATTCTACCTTACAAATCCATCAAGATGACTCCCTAGATATATAGATCAATAGAATCAAACAGGAAATCTAGAAAACTACTCTTACATGTATGATTAAATGATTTTTAAAAATGGTACCAGGATTAGTTCCTGGGGAAAGAAAAGTGTTTTTTCTACAAAGAGCACTGAAAAAACTAGTATTTTCATACCAAAGAATAGTTGGACCTATTGCTAGTGTTTGAATGTACCTGCTTCTTCCCAATGTCTTATGTTATAACCTAGCCCCATAATGACAGCACTAACAAATGAGGTCTTTGATAAATTATTAGTCGGAGAAGCAGTCAATAAAATTTCCTGCAGAATAATGTGAACATGAACTCAGTTTTCTTTAAAACTTGCTGAAACCTACCAGAAATATATGATTCTTGAATCTGAGCCCCAGGATGTCCTAGAATACTGGGTAGTCATCTTTATCTGTACATAATTATGTAGAAAGGCATTGATTTGCCTTTTTATCGTTTTGCAAACAATCTAACTACCAATTATTTTTCCAGATATTTCTTAAAAATTATCCAAATAATGAACTACTTCCAGAGCTCCCTATGAAGGAAATAAAGTTCATGTGAGATGAAAATGTTTCCCTGAATTTGAATATATATTATAGTTTTACTATTGTATTACATATCATTTATTTAATTTATTTATTTCAGGGCCAAGGATTGCACTCACAACCTCGTGTTTGCCACACAGGCACTTATGGCTGCTGAGCTAAACCTCCAACCCCTGACATAGTATTTTTATACTTTTGTTTGAAACACTTTGTCAGCCAGCATCTAATGTAAATATTGAGTGTTAACACAGTAGCTGTCAAATTTGTTTCCCATTCTCCATTTATAGACATTTATTATGATTATAATGTATTTTAAATAAATTAAAAACATGCTTCGATACTTCATATTCCTCCAAATCACTTTTTTAAAAAATTATATTTAAGGAGAAAAGAAAAAAGAAAAAAAAAGCAGAGAAAGGGTACAAGTTATACAGATTTACAGAAAAAAAAATAAACAGTAGTAAATCACTAGTTAATGGATTACATATTGTCATCTTAGAAATAATTGTTCAAGTCACAAAATTAAAGCTTGTAAAGTGGACATTCCAACAATGATACTGCAAACAGTTCTGTTCAATGATCCAATAAAACTCTGTGATATCATTTTCTATCTTACACACTTAAATATACATGCAGTTATATAGTTTAGAGCGCTTTCTTTTCCTCTCTTTTGTACAATGACTATTACACATTTTGGGTTTCATTGCTCCCACGGTTCTTACTACTTTTTTGGAAGAGAGTAAAACCAAATGTGACATAACAGAACAGAATCGGTCAAGTCAAAAGGGTGGACATAATAGATAACGTAAAAACATAATACAAGGTGATCAACAATGGTTACCATAATGCCTCCCGCTATCTCTAATAGAATTGCCTATATCATTAGTTATAATACAATTGAACAAAACAGTAAAGAACAAAACCGACAAAACCAAAACATTGGAGACACTGTAGGTCTTCAAATGTAGATAAAAGTCAATGAGAATGGGCCTTATAATGAATCTCATTATCTTCACAGCTGATGCCTAAACTTTCGAACCTGATACTATCCAGCAAAACAGAATAGGGGAACATCAGTCAAGGGCAGACTTGTAATATGGGAGAATGAAATGAAAAGCTTCCAAATCACTTTTTACATAATGATAGTATCAATAATGATAGCTAACATTTATGAATTGTCGCATCTCTGTAGGACTTATCTTAATTAAGTTTACCTGTGTTATCTCATTTAAGCTTCACAGGAAAACATAAAAAGATGAATAGTTTCTCTAGAAAACTGAAACAGTGTTTATTAAAGAATTAGGATACAATTAAAATACAAATATATATATATATATATATATATATATATATATATATATATATAACATATAAGCCTTTTTTATAATCTAAGAACTCTAATGAGGTCCATAAAACTTTTCTTGAAAAGCTTTTGCTTTAGAAAAATATCAAGAATAAGTTATATATATATATTTTTTTTTTCCTGTTCATGTAATAGTTTTTCTGCCTCTACATTTTAGTTATGAAGCATTGAAGTTTAACACATGTAGAAATTCCCTTCCTGTTTCTTTTTCTCCTTTCACACACACACACATGCACACACATTCGAACAAAATAATCCAAATTGATCTCTCTTTGGTTTTTTGTAGAGTTATGAAAGCATTTCTATAGAAACATAAAATATCTTCATTTTTTCATAAATTACGAGAAGCTTTCAAATTGACTTTAACTTGAAAAATAATTACCATTAAAATAAAGAATATGAAATAAATTAAATGTTTCCAAACTATCACAGTTTCAGAAAAGATATTGACATTAAAAAATAAATATTTAGATTAGCAGTTAATAGTTCATAAAATATCTTTAAATTATAAAATCTAAAAATGATAAAGGAGAGACCCATTTCCTACTAAGCGAATCACAAATGTTTGCTGTTTATACCATTTCGTGCTCAGGTTCTTGAACTTGACAATATCATCTGAAAAAATTATTAAAATACACACTGATGGATTTCACTCCCAGAGATTGGGGGTCAATAGTTCTGGGTGGAGATCAAGGCATTTTTTAAAATGCTTCTGTGGTATTCATGCAGCTGACCCAGTGTGCACACTGCAGGAATCACCAGTGTGTGTGGTTTACAGTGCGCACAGGCAAACCTCATTTTCTTGTGTCTCACTTATCTGTACTTCTTAGACATTATGTTTCTCAAAAATGGAAAGTTTTAGAAAACATTTTGTCAAGTTTATCACTCCATTTCCCAATACTTTACATTGATATCACATCTCTGCATCACATTTTGATAATTATTTATTATTCTGATATTTTGTCTTGTATCATACATTATTGTGCTTTAGGGACCTTTGTGGTACTATTGCAATTACTTTAAGCCACCCCATATAAGACTGTGGAGCTAGCTGAGTTCCTTTCATTATATTAAATAACAGGGGTCACATCCACAAGGTAAAGGTACAACATGAAGCAACAGGTGCCAATGCAGAAGAAAGTTACAGGGAAGTTGTCCATATCATATAACTAAAATCATTCGCTAAGAGGACTAAGCAATAGAGTTGCAATGTGTGCCAGGCAGCCTTACATCTGAAAAACCTGCGTATAGCTAGAGACTTGCATAGTTAGAAAGGGAATGTCAATGATTGCTTTTGAAACTTCAAACTAGAGGTTGATCCTCCCTCATCAGGAGCTAATGCAGCAGAAGCTGTTGGCTTCGTGTTAAAGACTTAAATAGATGAGGAATCTCTTCCTGTGAATGACCAAAGAACATAGTTCTTTTGGATTGAATCTACTCCAGGTGGACGTGTTGGGAACAATGCTGAAATGGTAACAAAGGACTTAGAACACTGCATAATCTTACTTGTTATAAAAGCAGCAGAGTATCAGAAATTTCTCTCACTTTGGAAAAAAAATAAAAAATGTTTCATGGGTATAATGTGCCATATTCTGTGTGCCGTAAAGAAATTTTTCGTAAAAGGAGGAATAAGTCAATGCAGCCACATCATTTTTACCTACTTTTAAGATCATCACAGCAAGCCTGCTCCATGAAGACACCGCTGACCTCTCTGGTCAGTCACCAGACATTAACATCAAGACAGCACCACCCACCAGCAAAATAATTATGATACACTAAAGGCACTTAATGTCTGTTAGCATTTTTAACAATAAGATGTTTTGATTTACTATATTATGTTGTCATTCGACACAATGTTGTGGAACAATTAAAATACTACATTGTAAAATAAACACAAATTTTACATATACGGGGAAATCCAATAATTATGTGATTTATTTATGTCTGTATTTATTTTTTACCGTCTGGGGCTGGACTTGCAATGCCTACAGTCGTGCTTATTTTCTCGTATTTGTTCACTTTCACAAAGGAAAAGGCCTAATTCTGTTGAAACTCTAGGGCTCTCTGTTGATCAAAAGTCACTGGGCAGTTTCTCGGGATCCTGCGCTTGAATTCCTGTTTCAGCGATGGTTGTAAAATGTAACCGCATCTGAGACAAAACGGGTCAGCATAAACTGCTTCAAGTTATTATTTTTAAAATGGAATTACATACTGTTTCCCTTAGCTCTGTCAATTTCACGGATGGGATGATACACAGATTTTCACTGCATAGCCAAATTCCTAAAAAATACTTACATGTACATTATATATATATGCATATTTTATATCATCATAAATAATATTTAGCCACAGATGTACATACAAGAAAATTAGGCATTTCATGTAAGGAAAGCTAGTTTAAAATAAAGATAATATAGAAATTATTAGAAATAAAAGTAAAATGAAAAGATAAATTATGACATTTGTTTATAAAATAAAACATAATTTCTCCAGCTCACATAAAATCTATAAAGGAAAGCATACTCTGCAAAGACATAGAGTTTTATTAATATTTCACTGAAAAATAATCATATGGAAAAATGATAATCATCTGAAAAATATTCCAAGTGATGATAAAAATATATTCAAATTTAAGTAGTATGCCAGAAATAAAAATGAGGAAAGAGTTCTCAGGCTCACTGTGGTCAACAATTCTGAGAATTCTAGGAAAATTTACTTTTTGAAATAAAAAAATGCAAGTTGAATCAAAAATAATTTATTAGTGTATCTAACGTACTTAAAATAGTGAATTTCATGTGGAAATTTTTTATGGTAGGATATACAAATTAACAAAATATTTTAGAAATTAATTTCACAAAATTTATCACTAACCATAGAGATTTTGGTTTACTAGCCTTTCTTGTAAAATAGATATTTATTGTGTAAAAGATGTGTACTGTGGCAGTTAAGTAATTCTATCACTCAATACAACATTTAAATGGAATTTCATTTCATTCCATAACAATAAGTGAAAAAATTTAAGGTTTTCAAAGAGAAGCCAAATGTATATGTATATCCATTATATAGTTATAGCTTTATAAAATTAGCTATATAAATCTATGATCTGCGAGGAAAGATAGTCACTGAAGGCATAAACTACAGCCGTTTTTTCATGCTTCTTTTTGTTACTGCTATAAATATTTTGCTATTACACACACGCACACAAAAGCACACAGACAAACATCCGTGTCTAGCAGGAATCTGAAAAGCTAGAATCTTGTTCCACAGTCTTCTTACATTTTGGTGATATAATAAAAAGTTTTAGGTTACTGTTTTCTCTTCCTATTATATTAATATAAATTCTTATTATGAAAACAATATTCCATTACTTGAAGCCAAAATATTAAAGGATATTTTCATTCTGCTACAGATACTTGTGAGATGTTAGCAGGGACTTGAGAGGACCTTCCTGTCCCAGGAGAGTGGGCAGGGTATGGTCATTGCTCATTACCCTAAAAAAAGAATCTGTGCTCACTCAGCACCACAGCCCGCTGGGAGTCTGAGGCTCAGCAGAGTGAATACCCTTAGAGAGTGGACTTGAGATTTCTTAGTCAGGCAAGTATTTTGCTCACTTCTAGTAAATGGCCATCTCGTACAATTCTGCACCAAAAAGAAATTTGCAAGTAAGTGATCATATCCTGCTATTATTTACCACATAAAAACTCAAGTGATAAAATTTAAACATGCCCTTTTTTATGGAAATTGCCTTCCTTTTACGAAAATAAAGCAGTATGCATTTGAAAAGAAATTAGAATACAGAAATCAATTAAAAAAAAAAACTTTTTCTTTTTTTGTTCTTTCTTCCCTGTTTTGAAAGTTTATTGATTCTGTAGATCATACATTTACTTCTTTTGTTTTTCATAAATAAAAATGTTTGTATATATGCATATTAAATATAAATATAATATTTAAATATAAACATGATTATATTCTACCCAGTTTCTTCTTATTCCCCAAGATGTAGCTGTGTATACCTGTAGTCTTTGAGATTTCTTAGTAATCATGTTTTGAACAATCAAATGACATTTACTAATAGTTAATTAGTGCAATTTTGAATAGTCAAATATTTATATAGCTGTCATTTTATATAACTGCATGAATTCATTTATTCACTCAAGACATGCACATTGACAATATCAAAAGCTTTCCATTGAGTTAGAAACCAGTCTAGAATGGGAAATGTGCCAACCAAATTTTGGAAATAAATTGGCCTTTCCATATAGATAGAAATTTTTAATGTTTTAGGTTGTGTATTTGATAATTATTTTTGCCAAGATATGACCCTTGTTTGGTCCATTTCTATCAGCACAGATAAAATTAAAACATATTTTAATGTTTTGCATTCATTTTTATTCACTTTTTGATAGAGAAAAGGAAATAACTGAAAAATTATCCTGAATAGTTTATCACTTGTCAGACATTTTCATTTATTTTGCAAAAAAACAAAAATTTATGGGTTATAGGCTTCAGAGCAATGTGATTTGGGGATAGTGCAAACATTTGTTGAAATATCAGAAATTACATTTGAGTGACATCTATTAAACTTACAATTTTTCTGTTTATGTATTTAAAATGTATTAAAATTTAAAAGTTTATTTTAGTCTCTGCTGGTGTTTGATTCTTTAGCTTTGTATTAGAGACATAAAACTACAACTTGAGCCAAATACTTGTAAATTTAAAAAAAATTGAAGTATATAATGATGATCTAATAATTGATGGGAGACACAAAAGGAAAGTGCATAATAAATAAAGTGAAAGTTTTAGGTAACTCAACAACGGTCAAAATACATGAAAGGTATTAAGAAAGGTAGAAAATTTAGCAATAAGAAAAATAAAGACATAGAAGTGAACATACACAAATACACACTCAAAGAAAATCAATACAAAAATGTTCACCTTGATAATGAAATATATATATACACACACACACATATGCATTGCTGTGCTCAAGGCCCTTCTCAGACTGGTGGCTTCTCACTCAAGAAGAAGGCAAAAGTGTACTCTTGAGCAGATACAGTGTGCACCCCAGGAATTTGCTCATTTAGTTCCACTCCTTAGATGCGAACAGTGCACCTTGTCTTGGCAGAGGCCTGCATAGGTTTACCCTGTATTACTAGTAGGCCACATCAAATATGCTAAGTTAGAAATGCCATTCTCCGTTGTGGTAATACTCAATGCGCATTCAGGAAAGCCAGTAAGTTTTAAATTTTCTCTTCTAAACTCCCGCACAGGTAACTCACGCCCACCACCTACAACCTCTTTCATGTATAACTTCTGCTTACAACTCTAAGTATGGCAGTGTCGGGACTGCTGCTGGATCCCCTTTACTTAGGTCAAAATAGGCTTCAGAGTGAGTCTTTTGTTTAACCTGTTCTTTGGTAAAACTTTATGCAGTATATTTCAGAAAAATTCTACATAGTTTCTAGATACTTTGATGGCACTTGTTAGGGTTATTACTATCATGGAACTAAAAAAATTAGCGGTTCAAAACTTATATAAATTTATTGACCTCACTGATTCTGAAGGCAGGGATTTGGAGAAGTCATAGTATGGATTTGGTTTTTCCTATCTCAGTAATATCTGGAACCTTATCTAGTTCACCTCCATATCTGGCAGCTAGGACTGGACATCGTGACCACTGTGGCTGCTGAGCACAGCTCTTTGTAGTTTCTCCATGTGGTGTGACTGCCTCTGACCTGACCTTGCCCTTATTCACTGTGCTGGGTATGTCATTGTAGGTGTTAAAACTGAAATAAACCAAAGCTGCATAAAGGTTTACAGTGAAAACTCAAGAGTCACAGCATCATTCATTCTCTGGAGATAGTAGTCACAGGTCTGAGCAAATTTTGAGGAAACTGTCAAACAATGAACTATGTCAAAGAACTAGGGATCATATTTTAAAGCTTCCTAATCCCTCTCCTCCACTTTGATTTCAGGCTGATTCAGTTATCTTTCTTGTGCTGAGTCTTTGCAGCATTCTGATGAAATATGAGATTTGAGAGTGGAAATGTCCACCAAGTGAGCCCTAAGAATGGAGTTCCTTTGAAAACCTCATTTGCCCTCATCCATTTGCAGAAAGAAATGAAAATGTACTTAGAGATTGAAAAACTCATCATTCTGCTGATTAGAGCCTTATATAATACAGAAATTGACATTTAACTACTAAACTTCTTGAAATTCTTCTAACTTGGGTAGAATTTATGAAATATGCAAAATCATTATGAAATGAAACGTAACAGACAAAGTTTTCAAAGAAAATGTAGGACAGGAATTTATTTTAAAGTATTAAATACACAAGGGAAGTTAAATGTTGTTGTTGTATGAGTGTATATTTTGGTATTACAGGAAGAAGTCGAAATATGTTAAATATGTGTGTATATTCAACATATTGCTTTGATTTAATGTATTTTTATTAACCATTATATCACAGAAAGTCAGTACAACATAAATGGGAATATGATAGAGGCTTTTACAATAAAAACAGAAATGACATCCACAAACTAATTTTTAGTCATGAAACAGGTGTGTATTTATCCATGCATGTGAGAGAAAGAGCCTGGTTTAAAAATTATATAGCAAGTACTCAATATAATTATGTACCTAGATCTCTAATGCAATACTTTTGATACATGTGGTATGAAAACATATTCAGTATGCTTTCAGTTGAAGATTTATCATTTATTAAAATAAATATTTAAAAATGTTCTAACATATTTTTAAATATTTACAATGCATTAAACTTAAGAAGTTTATGACTTTCATCATGATGCTCTTTATAAAGCAGGCTTTTGCAAATACCAGGTCATGGAATATTCTGGACCATTTATGAATATTATTTAAGATTTTACTTTATATTCTTTCAACATATTTCTTAGAATTAAATATATTTTTATGGTAGAAACAGTCTGCTGCTAACATACAAGCGTACTTTAAAAGCAGATGAAATATTTATACTCAAGAGTCCAATTAATGCTTCTGAGAGAATCCTTATCCTACGATCTGTTTTGAGATTGAAGAATATTATCCCTTAAAGAAACATATTTGTAAATTATTAGCGATGCAAATGTCTCTTAACCTCAAGTGGAAATGCTAAAATGATCATGCAATGTTATTAAACATCATAGCAGTGTTAGATCCTTTTTTCTCTCAAAGGAGCTCTTCTCATTTTAAGCTCTTAGCTCCTAAATCGCCCTGTATTTCATAATTTACTCCATTATTTCAGTCATTTGCAAAACAAAAAAAAATAATAATTGTGCTTACCTCAGTATTATATTTAAGAAAATTAAGACTTTGTCATGTCCCCAATTTCTTTTTGTGGTGGTGACATGGATGGAATGTAAAGAAGACAATATATGTATATATGAATTAATTTTGTGTTATGAGTATTTTAATTAAACTATTTGATTAATATCAGCCATCTATTACTCAAGAAATATTTTGTCATATTCAAAATGACAGAAAGAGAAATAGTAGCATTTCAACAAAATGAACTATGAAAAAGAAACTTAAAACCCCTTACAGATTCCAGGAAACAAATAGATTTAAACCCATTGTTGAAGAACCTCACACTTCTAAATTTTTACTAACATTTGAATAGGAATTAAAGAAGAGGAAAATGTGATTCCATCCTGAAAATCAGGAGAAAATATGACACACGTTATGTATAGACTTTTTTTTTTTTTCTTTTCTTTCTTCAACTAAACATCTCTGACCAACCTTCTTGATCATATGACAAAAACATCTCTGGTGATAGAAACATGAAAACAAACCACATAACATTTAATAGTAGCAGCAATTTAATCTAAATATAAGTTGCATCACAGCTGATAGAGGGTAAACACCAATAGTAGTGGTTGATTACCATCTGAAAAATATGTTTGCAAATGATTTGCATTATTAGAAAATGGTAAAGACAAGAATCAGTGGGTAAAGAGCAAAGCAAATTGAAAATGAAACTCAAGAAAACGTCTTGTAAACACCTTTGATGTCAATAATATCACTAGAAAAAACTTTAAAATGTGTCTTTAAGCATTTTTCCAAAGATTAGCCAAAGAATGCGAATTCAAAAATATCTGAACATACGTTATGGTGAATATATAATTCATATACTAATGGCAATAGTACCACTCTATTATATGCAAATTATTTAAATATAACATTTGTACATATAGTATAGTATTTACACATATAGTATAGAAAAATGATAGAAGATGAAAAGGCAAGAAGTTAAATTAACTTTGTTTTAATTCTAAAAAAGGCAAATATAGTTCCATTATATATGGAGATTATAAAATGTATTTTATTTTAACAATTGATTCATGTTTAAAATTAAATGCCACACAGGAGAGATTCAAATGAGTTTTTGCAAGCTATAAGAGTGACTAGCAGCTAATGAGCAGCTGTCTCCACAGCGACCCTGTAGCTGGAGGGAACCAAGGAGCCCTGCAGTCAGGCCTCCCTCAGGGACTCAGCTCAGTGTCCCTTTCCCTACCATGCCCTCTCAGAAGCTGGGCAGCATCCTCCCCAGCACTCCCCTGGGTAAGGGAAAGCTGCCACACTTCCAGACTCAGGCAGAAAGACGATCAACGATGAATGGCATCCTGCAAATTCAGTGTGTCCCTGGGCCCAACAGGGTCTCCACCTGGTGCCTGAGAGTCCACTGCCCCTAGTGCGGAGAATACAGCGCCTAAGCTAAGCACGAGGGCCTGCTGGACGGAGGGAGTGGGATCCAAAGGAGGAGAAGAGAGGAGGCTGCGTGTATTCCGACAGCAAGTAAGACAGCGAGGAAATGTGTGGACACTCAGGCCAATATGACATCGCGCTCACGTGGGGAGTGCATGCATGTTCTCCTGTTTAAGCGTTTGCTCTGTACTCTGCCAGATATTTTTGCTATTTTTCTTCCCTTTCTTTCCTTGCTTTGATTTATTTACTATTTATATTTTCTGTCACACTTCCGTTGAAGTCCTGTTCTTCAACATTGCTTTCTGTAGCACTGTTTCTTAGGTTTGACTGGTTTCTCTCACTTCTTGACGTTTTCAAGCTTTTTCTTGTATATTCTGCTCCCAGTCTTTGCCTCCTCTCTCATATTAACTTTCTGTTCTCGGTTACATGTTGTGCTGTTCTGTTCTGTTCTGTTCTTTTCTGTTCTGTTCTGTTCTGTTCTTTGCACGCTTATTTTACCCAGTCCCTTGTCATCACTTAATCCTTATCCCCCTTATTGGTATAAAAAGATATCAACAGGTTCTGACATCTTCACAGCTTCCCCCAATTCCAAATTACATTGACTTGCTTCTACATCCCTCCTCAGTCCCCACAAATAACTTCTGGAAACCCTCAACAGTAAGTCTTTACTCCAACTGTAAAGTACCTCCAAGAAAATCTGGGTTTTTATCTAATTCTTTAACCTGTTATCTTTTCTCTTATCTACCTCTCCTCAGACTCACCCCTCCACATCTTCCCATTCCTTCTCCTTCTCCCCCTCCACATCAAAGACCAACTGCTAACAATAACATATTGTAGATCAGTGATGGCCTATGAGATTTCAGTACTTTCAATGATACAGACAGTCCAGTGTGGCACATGTGCCGTAGGTTCACCACCACTGATATAGACTGAAAAGGATATTAATAAAGGGTAAAAGTATAAATGCAAGGTTTAACATATATTAGTGATATATGATCTGAATTGTTGATGATGCTATTGCCCGTAGTAACTCCTCCTTTACAACACGGTGACAAGATCTAAGCCATTGAAATTCAATAGTTGCAGTGTTAAACACGATCAGTTAACAAATAAAGTTGAAAATGTATCACTGGAAAACAGAATCCAACTAACATGATCTTTACATTAACTACAGTCTCTCCATAGTTTATCTGATTACACACACACACACACACACACACACACACAAACACACTTGCATACTTGCAGGAAAATGCAGCAAAGACCCCAGGTTCTCCCAGCTTTCCCAAGGCAGATCCAGGGACCACTAATAGAGAGAAGGCAAACACAAAGCAATTCAGTACTGAGAAATGATTAAAGTAGGCAGAAAGAAACTTGAGGAGTTCAAAGAAGAAAAGACCCCAAAGTTGATGGAATGATCATGCAAAATGTCCAATGGAGATATAGGAAATACAAAATAAAAAATCAGTAGAGCTCATTAGAAGAGTACAAAACATAAGAGCAAATTAATGAAGATATAGACTCAAAAAATATATAATGGAAATAGCTGAAATTAACAATTGTAGAGAATTTCTAACTGATAGAAATGACTAATGTGAAGGCAAGGTTTTTTAATTTAAGGACAAATGATAAGTTATAGCAAATTACTCAGACACATCTTTAAAATGATGAATTAATTCATCCATCAACTACTGTGAGACCAACTTACTGTTACCTGGAATTAAAGAGAAACTAGACAGTATTACATATGAAAATCTTTTTTTTGCAGAAAATATAACAAAAAACCTAAGAATTATGAGGAATACTTTCAAAATACAGAAAAGCATTGCTTAAAGAACACCAACAAACTAAAATGAAATAAAAAGCTTCCCACTACATATGGTAATAAAATTCCTGATCTTTAACTAAAATCAGCATCTTAAATACTGCAAAAAATAATGTATAATGGTAATCCATTTGTATTACATTTCTACACAAATAGGAGAACTTGAAGTATTTCAAATCCGAAAAACAAACAATTTCAACCTAGATAAACCCATCTGGCCAAAGTTCATTTATTTATTTTTTCAAAATAGATGAAAAAATAAAAACATTGCATGAAAAACAGCAATATTAAAGATGAATGAATACTGATATAGCACTTCAGAATATACTCAAGATTATTCTAGACAAGGAAGCCAATAAATCCAAAAATATTTATGGAATTAATTCAATAAGCAAGGCAAACAGATAAACAAAAAACTCAGAAGTGTAATCAACAGAAAGCAAACACAGTAGCAGGAATAAATCAATGCTTTTCAGTAATAACTAACAGTTTATGGCCTCAACTCCCCACTTAAAAATGCAAATTGGCAGCTTATTTAAAAAAATAGAATCCATCTGTTTGTTGTGTTTGGTTAACTCAGAGAATGCAAAACAATATTCATAGACTAAAAAATCAAATAATAATTGTTGATAATAATAATTTCATAAACCAGGAAACTGAAAGCAAAGAGTGCTAGCATTTTATTGTCAGACAAAGTAAATGTCCAGCTCATGTTAATCCGAATCTGCTAAGAAGATCACTACAGGCTGCTAAGGGAACAATTCAAAAGGAAGACTTGTAACTATGTATGAACACTGGATCACCTATTTATATAAAACAATTACAACTAGATATAGAAGATCAAATAAACACCAATACAATCATAGCAGGTGACCATAATGCTCCATTAGCACAAAGAAACAAGCCAAGTGAACAAAAAAATCAACAAAGAAACACAAGAAACAGAATTAAAGTGTTGTATCCTACTGCAACAGAATACACATTTTTCTTAGCAGCAGGTGGAACTCACTTTAAAACAGACAAAAGACTACTCCATAAATCCTGATTAAATAAATACAAAAAGTGAAATCAATCATGTTTACTATACAATAATTGTACATTAAAACTTAAGATCAAATAAAGAAAAAAATCACAAAGTTTATGTACACCTGAAAACAAAACTTTCAAACACCCAGTGGATCATACAAGAAGTTAAGGATGATATTAAACAGCTACTGGAACTGAATAAAAATGCCAGTTTAATACACTGGAACCCATGGGACACAATGAAAATGCTCTAAGAGGGAATCTGATTACAATCAATGCTCATTAGAAAAACAGTGAGATCAAATAAGCAGCTTAGTGTTAAAGCTTAAGGTACTCAAGAAAGAAAGAAAGAAAGAAAGAAAGAAAGAAAGAAAGAAAGAAAGAAAGAAAGAAAGAAAGAAAACTATAACAAACAGACTTTAATGAGGGAAATCATAGGGATCAAAGTGAAAATTAATGAAATTGAAGTTGAAAACCTGCACAAAACTTAGCAAATTAGGATGGGGATTTAAACAGCATAAGTGGCTGCCTGACAGGCATGAAGTCTTCAGTTCTGTCTCTGGTTAGAGAGAGAGAGAGAGAGAGAGAGAGAGAGAGAGAGAGAGAGAGACAGAGAGACAGAGAGAGACAGAGAGACAGAGAGAGACAGAGAGACAGAGAGAGACAGAGAGACAGAGAGAGACAAAGAGACAGAGAGAGAGAGACAGAGACAGAGACAGAGACAGAGAGAGACAGAGAGAAACCAACAAATTGAAGAGACGATACTTAAAAGAAATGAACGAAGTAGGTGAACCCCTAGCCAAATTTACCAAAGAAACAGAAAGACTAACATCAATGTACTCAGAAACAAAAAGTGTGGTATCTCCAGGGATATTATCAAAATTCAGAAGATATTTAGTAATTGTTTTAAAATTCTATTTCTACTAATTGGAATATCTTGAAGAAATGGAAGGATTCCTACACAGACTTGAATTTCCAACTAAATGTTTAGGAACACATAAATATGCTAAAAGTCCAGTAGCAAACAATGACACTGAGGCAATAATAACATGAAATAATAACTAAAAAAGCTCACAACCTGAGAGAATCTCTTGTGAATTTACAAGATGCTTAAAATGTTATAGCAATATGTCTCAACATTTTTCATGAAACTGACAAGGCAAGAGTGCTTTCAAACACATTTCTGAAAGCCAGCATCACTCTGACCCCAAAACCAAAGTAAAATCTAACTATAAGAGAAAATTATAGATCAGACTTCTTAATGAACCCTCGATAAGATACTGTCAAACCAAATGCAACAAATCATCAAAAGAATCATTTATCACGAGCAATTATGTTTCTTCTTAGGTTTACAAAGATGGTCCAATGTATAAAAGTTAATAAATGTTCTACACCTCTTAATCAAACACAAGGTCAAAAACCACACCATCATTTCAATGTATGTAAAAAAGCTTTTGGCAAATTCCAGCAACCACTGATGGAGGAAATGAGTATATAGTAATGTTACATAAATTGATGAAAGCCATTTATGACAAGTAAACAGGTAAATTTACATATTTAAAAATAAAACAAGAATGCCTAATACAACTATTTCTCGCCAACATAGTATTCAATACAGTAACCAGAGCAATTAGGCCAGAAAAATAAATGGTAGCTGTAAATGCAGGGAAGAAAAATTCAAATTATCCTTATTTGCACATTAAAAAACTAAAATATTCCATCTAACGATTTCTAGAATTAATAATCAAATCCAACAATGTCCCAAGATACAAAATTAACACAGATAAATTAATAGTGGTCCCATATATAAATAATGAACATAGGAAGAAAATAGGAAAGTAATTTTGTTCACAGTAACATGAAAACAAATAAATGAATTGATACCTAGAAATTAACCTGCATGAAAATGATGCACCTCTACAACAAAAATCATGGAACTATGAAAGTGGACTGGAGAGCACATAAGTTGCTGATATTGTAGTCACAAAGTTACAATAATAATAATGACAATTTATAAAAATGTACTTATACTAATGAGAGAAAAGCAAACGGATGTAGAAACAACTCAAGGCACTATCTATTAGATCTTTGAAAAAAGGGTCGAAAAATTACACTGTACGAAAGATAGTATGTAGTATGTTTTTCTAGCTATCCATGCTGAGGATTGAAATAGTACCAATTTTTCTCCTACACATATTAACTTCAAATCAAAATGAATCAAAGGTGCAAATTTTGAAGCAGAAACACTTTAACCTCATAGAAGATGAAATACCTAAAACTATTGTAATTATACATGTAGCAAAGGAGTATTTGAACAGAACTTCACTTGCACAGGAAATAACAAGAAGAATGAAAATGAGATTATATTAAAATAAAAAGCTTATGCACAACAAAAGAATCTGAGGAATAGAGATAGGAGAGAGCCTAAAGAGTATAAAAACATTTTGCTAGCTATTCCTTACAGCAGAATAATACCTAGATATATAAAAGTTAAAAATTGAAGTCTCCCCAAATAAAAGACCAAATCAAAAATTGAGAAGTAAAACAGACACTTCTCAGAAGAAATAGTAAACATGGCCAATAAGCATTTGAAAAATGTTCAACATCTCTGGCTCTCAGATGAAAGGGAATTAAAAAAACACAAATATTTTATCTTATGCCAGAAATAATTTTAGTCAGCAAGAAATCAATTAACATTTTTGACTTTGCTGCATTGAAAAAGGAACCATTCTACATTGCTGGTGGAAATATAAACAAGTATAACCATTAAGGGAATCAGTATAGAGACTTCTTTAAAAAACAAAAATAAAGAAATTCATTTTGGGTATTCACATTCACATTCACATTTTGGGTATTCCTCTTCTATATATCTTCTCAAAAAACATGTTACATCCACCAATATTTATAGTAGCACCACTTAAGATATCTAAATCTTGGAAGTAGCCTCTATGTCCATCCTCAGATCAATGTACAAAGGAGATGTGGTATCTGTGCACAAAAGAATCCTCCCTGCCCTCAAAATTCATAAATTGAGGACAATTTTAGGAAAATTGATACATATTGAAATGATGTTAAGTGTAATACTTCAGAAGCACACATTTACATAGGTGTTAGGATTTTATGAATTACGTAAAGCAGAATTCTCATTGTCAGAGTTTACAGATAAATAAGGAAGGAATGCTAGAATGAGGCGTAATAGACTGAAGTCATAAATTTCAGTATGAGGTATGATAGCTGATATATATATATATATATATATATATATATATATATATATAATCAGTGATCATATACAGCCCTCTGCAGTCTGTGTCCTATAAGATTGCATTCACTGAAATGACAGATTCAAAAGCATCAAGAAGGAATATATAGATAATAAAATATCTGCTAGTGCTAGAAACTAATGAAGTCAAAGTAATAATACCAACAAAACATACATAAGCTGGATATGTGAAAGTAATAAAGGAACCAATTTAAAGGAGCCATAATAGCCTAACCTGGAATGACTTAAGCAGTATAGGTGATAACACGGCACCCGAGTATAACCCAAAGTGTAAAATATGCACCCATGAGTTCATACTGATGTAAGTCAATAATTAAACAAGTATGGTAAAAAAGACAGTTTCCATGAAGAAACATTTTAAATATTTAATTCCTATCCCAGTTGATTTTCTGCATTTAAAATGTGTAGTAGGCTGGGGATGTGGCTCAATGGCATAGATGTTGCTTTGCATGTACAAAGTGCTTGGTTCGATTCCTAGCACCATCAGATTTAAATAAATAACTAAAAATAAAATATAATGTGCAGTGAAATTCCTTCTAAAAAGTATAATATTGAAAATAATATACCTTAGAGTGAGAAAAGAATAAACTTTACAGTTATCTTCCATACACTATCTGTAGTCAGATGATCAAATAGATAATAATTATTACAAAAATGGATAATTAGTACCCACTGGTATCATTGTAATGAGATACCATGTTTTACCTCTGTTGACCTCCCCACAACACACAAAGTCACTTAAATCATAAGAAAAGCATTAGAAAATATCTAAGTTATGAGCATTCTGAAAAATATGTGGCTAGTACTGTGCTCTTGAGAAATGTAAAGATCATCAAAACCAGGAAGGTTTCTGAAAGTTACACTGAAAATGATTTTGATAAGACATGCCCACTAAATGTAATATGTCTAGATAGCATTTTGGACCATACAGAAAAGAAGTAAATATTCAGGATATGTGAATAATTTATGGAATTTTATTTAAACAAATATAATATTGTTTTATCAATTACAAAACATGCACCATGTTAATATAATAAGTGAACTAGATGAGAAATCACTTTACACTTTCTTTACAATACTTTTGTAACATAAAAGGCTTCTAAACTAAAAGATGTATTTAAACAAACCATCTAACCAAATGTGGTAATGCCACCTATAATTGATAATCTTTTCTATAAAAATAGTGCTAGCATTTCATGAAAAAGAGAAGAAAAAAAGTAGGTAGCATAATTTGAAAAATACAGTTATGACTCTAAATTGAAGTAAGTAAATTATCAGAAAGAATAGGCAAAGATTCTAAGATTTAGTCATTTCAACTTAAAAATCAACTTTAAAAAGTTAAAAAAAAAGAATGCATAAACAAAGAAACTATGTACTCATAAGCAAACAGATGTCTAAGCTCAAAAGTGGTATCACAGTATGAGAAACTAGAAGAGATCAAGACTACCTGTAATGCTAAGAAATTATATACCTCATTAAAGTAAGAAACAAAGTACTTTATATCTCACGTGGCCTTTTATATGAAAAACTTCAAAATATTTCCCAAAATTCCTTCCTAAGCATAAGTAAAATTGCCATTGTTAAATATAACTGGAGGCGTATACATTGTTGCAACTTTTGAGAAGGAATTTATGTTGAAGAAGTAATCCTGTATAAGCATGTGAACAATATTAATATGATACTATGCCATATCAAGATGTTTACAATTAGGAAAACTCAGAATATTTATAAAGATTAAAAAAATTAGTAAATAACCCAAGAGTTACACAATGAAATTCTACAGGATAATATTCTTAATTTAATATAAATATATAATGACATAGAAGGATGTTCATGGTATTTGAACAAAAATTTAATTATTACAAATAATATAGTTTTGATTCTTTAAATTGTGTATGTACTTAAAAATTACCAGAAGAATATACAATTAAAAGATGAGGATATTTATCTCTAAGCAGTAGAATATCATGTTATTATTTTCAATTTCATTTTGCATATAATTTTTTCAAGGAAATGAATAGCCAGTAATGCACAGTTAAGGCATTGTTATGTTTCATTAATTATGGCTTCAATGAAACACATAAACTTGATCCCTAAAAATTTGTGCTTAAATATAATAGCACAAGTAAATTACTTTTGTGATTAAATATTGACTTAATAATAGTTTATTCTTTCACACTAAGAGCAAAAATATGCTATCTGACACAAAATGAAATCATTTATTCAATTACAAAGTTTGGTGATGTAAATATACTAATTTTAGAGTTTCATCTGGCTTTTCACAAACCATGGAACACATTTACTCAGTTTTGGCATTAAAAAGTATTGTATGTTGGTAAAATGTTAATGATGTTCTAATGGATAGCTCTCTATTAATGATGCTTGAATCCTCCTTCTACAGCTGAGTTCTCCAAAACCATTATGTTCCTAAATTTTTATGTACCATGGCTTCTTATTTAATCTACCACAGCACAGAAACACAGGAATATCTAAGAAGTATCAATCTGGGCTTTCAGGACATTTTTTCCCAGTCCATATCATTTAGATATAAGACTTATTTGTTCTTTTGTTTGTGTACCTTTTTATGGTTACAAAACTAACATGAAATGAGGCTATGAATTATGCACTAATGAATATACCCAGACACCACTCAACAATGTGTGTTTAAGAAGAATAATTTTCTGGGACTTGTAACACACTTTGCAGACAATATTGTACTAGGAAGTTTTTTAAAAATTGTTTTTCTTTAGTTTTCTTTATACCAGTCTTTTTAAATTTGCAATAATATTGTATCCATAACTATTTGAATCTTAAAAATCATAGTCTTGAACATAAGATTGAAATCAGACATTTGATAAAATAATTGTTAATAATTCACTGAGATTAATCATTTTGGTGAGGTCTTAAATAATATTCAACTTTACCATATTCTTCAGATCAAGTTATAGTAATCTTTTAAACTAATATTTAATGTTCTCTTTAAGGAATATCAATCATTAACTAATAGCATTTTTTAAAAATATTTATACTCTAGGCATTGCAATTAGATTTTTTTTTTTTTCTTTGAGGCAGGGTTTCACCACACGGTTTAGGCTGGCCTTGAACTCACATTGTATCTGAGGCTGGCCTCGAACTTGCAGTGATCTTCCTGCCTCTGGGTCCTGAGTAATATTAGATTTCTTAAGTGAATTAATTAAATTGTAATTTTTATTTGCATTAGTTTCTCCACAAACAGGGCCTGAGAACAAAACTCACAGTATGTGATTTACTAAAGCTTCTGAATATCCAGTATTCTGAAAAGATTAATATAAGGAAAAGAGAGGACTTCGACTTATGCAGGAGTGTAGCTTCGGTGCTGTTTAAGCCGATCTCCTTTGAAAAAGAACTCTAGGAGGGGCATACACTGCACAAGAACTCTCCTGCAACACTGCTGCTTTGGATCAAAGGGATAAGGGTTTTGTTTCTGTGTATATATTGCCTCTGTCCCAAAACGAGGGAATTTTAAAGTAAGATTTGAGTATCTATGCCAGGTGTAATGCCCAAACATTTTAGTGGTTGGTATCCTCAATGTCTTTCTGTAAAACAGTATCAAAATCCCTCAAAAGATTAAACATGGGAAATTCCATTTGACGCAGCTGTACCACCTTTTGGTATATTCCCTAAAGGATTAGGATGGCATGCTGTAGAGATAAATGCGTACCACGTTTGTAGCCCTGTAATTTGCAGTAGTTAAACTATGGAAACAGCCTAGATGGAAACAACAGATGATGAATGGGTATTACATACAGGATCCACCCAAAACATGCATAGTCACTTCAAGGAAAGAAAAACTTGTATAACTATTTGAATTCTAAATTTATCGAGAGTTTTGAATACTAAATTTATATCATGAGATTAATGCAAGTTACTTTTAGCCTTTACAAGAAGTGCTCAAAGTGGTGGCCATTTGCTTCCAGACACTTACTTATGGCAAATTGCTGCTGGGAAAATTTTGATCACTGAGACTGCTGCACATGCATTTTCAAGTGCTTCTCAAGGGTCAGCAGCATAGTGGGTTTTCTGCAATATATGGCATCCTCTAGGGTTCCCCATAGGAGGATAACATCATCTGCTGACAAAATAGCATGATATCACACTATTTTTCTTTCTCTGCAGTGTGATACATTTGTAAGTAGCATTATATATGTATATATATTACTCATAAAAAATGAAATCGTGTCATACTATTTGCATGAAAATGTATGAACTAGTAATTGTAATGTTAAGTAAAATTACTGGGACTGAAATTGTTAGGTATTACATAAATTTTTTATATGAGAAAATAAAAAAAAAACATTGATTTAGGAATAAGATAGTTTAAATACATGTGATGAATTCATCCCCCAAAATCCCTTCATCACGTAATATTTTCATGCACTAAATTAAATTTTCTAAGGACTGCCTAAAAGATGTCCAAGTATGAGTCAGTCAGAAAGTGCCAAATGCCCCAGCCACGGGGGATGGTCAGACCAACAAAACAATAAATGAATTACAGGAGATTGGATAGGGCATCACCAGGATGTAATAAAGAGGCATACCATTTTCATCAATTTAGAACTTGGAAACTCTGAGATCTAGAAAAATATATTGATTTATCCACATCATGTAAGTAGAAAACATGCATGTACAGAGTTAGGATGAAGGACTTGTAAGTAGTTTTAGAATGAGATGCATTTTTTCCAACATTAAAATCATTCAGCTTTACAAATTAGCAATGTATTTATGGAGGTTTTTTTGAAATATATTTTGGTATTTTCACATACTTTTAAAGACATTACATAAAGCAAAACTACCCATAAATGCTGTAAAACTATTAAGAAAGTCTTCTTTTAAGGTAATTCTGGGCATTTTCAAAACAATGATCTTAAAAAAAAAAAAAAAAAAAAACTTTTAGCGTAACTTTTTTTTTTTTTTGCATTTTTTCCACCCAAAGTTACTTTTGTTTAAAAATTTGATTCATACTCCAAAATATAGTTTTTAAAGTTTCATTATGAATGAAATTTTCTGGGATATCAAAATTAATCTTTATTGATTTCTTTTGTCTATTCTGAAACCAAGGGCTTGCCTGGCCACATTGTTTAAGGAGGAATCTAAAGCCAATATGCAATTATACCACTCATATGTGAACTTTAAAAATTACCAGGATCTGAAATACGCAAATTGCAAATAATTTCAATTAAGTGATATACACTGCTACCATCAATAAAAAAGATTATGACATTTGCTGACTCAAATATTACACTGACTACAATAATAGACAAACAAGAACATAGTGTAATGAACACACAATTATGAGTGTTAATACATAATGCTTAAAATAAAGTTGGAAATACTTTTGGGGGTAATGGACCTATATAATTTAAACATAGGCAGTCGAATGCAGACAGTAAAATTCAATTACAGTGAATGTAAGATGCATTCAAATATGCTCTCGTGAAACACATGATTCCCAGCATGATTTAGCCAATAATGTTATGGTTATTGCTTGTCATACTTGTATTTTAATTTATGAACATAACTGAATAGGTGTTACGGGATTTTAAAAAATCTTAATACACTATCAGTGATAAATTAAATTTAGATAAATGTATATATATTGCAAAACCATCTTCTATAATGGAATAGTTATAAACCAGGATCCTAAATGTAATAAAAAATTAAAATATACCTCTTGGAGAAAAAAAATGTGCTTGGTAGTTAGAAACTTGAAAATTGGCAATTGTAGTTAGTATGTGCTGGATATTCTGCTGTAAAAGTTCATTTTCATGTTTATCAAACATATTCCATGTGTGTGTCAGGGGAAGTCTTCTGATATTTTGTAGTTATAGAGAACAAATTGGTGGCATTTTATTTCATTTCTTCAAAATATGTATTTACGTTATGTCTTTTAGAAGAGACAAGACTTTCTATATAGTGAATTTAAGGTCCTGTGTTCCACAAAGTCAATATAGTATATTTTTTTTATGAAGAGAGAAGTTGTGTTTAAGGCTGGCTATTCTTCAGGAAAATAAAATTGTTCAAATGTATGCAGATCACATGGGAAGTGTTAATCTGAATGATATGTTTATATCTTTAACTGACAGGTTAGGAGATAGTAAGAAAAGCATACTGTATTTGAAATTACATTTAACAAACAGTCCAAATGAAAAACAGTCCAAATGAAGACTGTTTATATGAAAACAGCAGGTTATTGAAAATATCCATATTAAATTGTACTACTTAAATTTTACCAGGAAACAGTGAGTGTAAGCATTTCCCTATTATGTATTATTGCCTATGTGCTATCTTTAAAAATTTGATGGTTATATAAAATTGCAGAAAAATGTTAATCTTGTATTTTTTATTATAACCATATCTACTTACTAAAATTATAAAGTCCTGTAAATAATAACTGTGAATCATCTTAGTAATAGTGACTTCTATTATAGTGAATAGGAAGAAAAACAAAGATAAGGATTGTTTTCATTGTCTTGGAAAAGATACTGAGCTATTATCTTTAATCATGATTATAATTGCATTTTATTAGTATTTTCTAGATAATGATGAAAAAGCAGATAATGAGACTTTGCTTAAAAACGGAAAGCCTTTGACAGTCTCCTCTTAGTTCCTTTCTTATCTCTTGGATTTTAAAAATACACAATTTTCAATTCAGTAGACTTTATTTTTGTGAAGTTTTAGATTCACATATTTTTTTTTTGCAAAATACCAAAAGTTCTTATGTATGACCTCAACCTCATATCCCAATGCAGTTTTCCCTATGATGAAAATATTGCATCAGTGCCTTTTAGAAGTTTTTAGTTTATTCATATTTTTATCAGTTGCATTGATGTTCTAAGATTTGTTTATCCATTCACTTATTGACATATATGTTGGTGTTTCACAATTTGGGCAATTATGAGTAAGGCTGCTATAAACATTTGTGTGTAAATATGAGTGCATGTATTTTTTCATCTCATTTGGGTAAATTCTTAGGAACATGTTGTATAGTACACCTCTGTTTGCATTTATAAGACAATGTCAAGATGTTTTCAAATGAATCTACATATTAGAATTTTTCCAGCAATGGATAAGAATTATAATTGCTCCATATACACCTTTTCTACATTTAACATTGACAGACTTTTTTTTTTTTTTTTTTTTTTTTTTTTTAACGAGGAAAAAGAGAAAAAACACAAAACAAACCAAAGCGGCGTAAGGGTACACGCAATACAGAACTACAAAACAAAACAAAACAAAACACATAACAGTAAGAAATTACCTGCTAGTAGATTACACACTACCTTCCTGAAAATAGTTCCTCAAATCACAGTATCAAAGAACACAAGGTGGACATTCAAACAGGGAGACTGCAAACAGCTGTGTTCAATGTTCCAAAAACATTGATAAAGTCAGCTATTTAACACCCCCAAACACACTTGCTGTTATATCCGTTAGAGCTCTTTTTCTTTTTTTTTTTCCCTCTCTTTTTTACAACAAAATTTACACATCTTGGATTTTATTACTCCTTAGTGCTTATTACTTTCTTTGGGGGGGGAAGAATACAGTCAAATATGGCAAAACAAAGCTGAACATTGACAGACTTTTGAATTGTAGTCACTCTAATAGGTCTACTGTTGACTGTCATTGTTGCTGTCATTGGGAGTTTCTGTCTCATGCTTATTTACCATCATATTATCTTATTTTGTGACACCCCTGCGAGGTCCACAGGCATTTTTAATTCTGGTGGTTCATTTTCTTATTAAGACTTCTGCATACAATTTTAAAGGTAATCTTTAATTAGGCATGTGTTTTACAAATATTTTTCTGCCAGTGTATGACTCAATTTTTGTATCTGTCAACCTTTTTTTTTTTAATGTAGATCTTTCCTATCAAGGAACTTCAATTTATCAGTGTTTCCTTTTATAGATCTTACTTTTGATAAATTTTATTGCCAAAACCAGGTAATCTAGATTTTCTCTTGTTATCTACTATGAGTTTTAATATGTTTGTATTTCATATTTAGGTCTCACACATTTTTATACATTTTAGTTATTTTTTGTAAAAATCATATGGCCTACTTCTAGATAGATGTTTCTTCACTTTCCTAGAATCATTGCTTAACTCTTTTTTTCAAAGATCAACTTAATTATGTATGTACAGTTAGAAAATTTTAATACATCACTAATCTATCTATTCTTTCAACAATATCATATTATCATTACTACTGTAGCCTTATAGTAATTCTGGGTGTCTGGGAATGTCAGTCCTGCAATTCTGCTTCTTTAATATTGAGTGATCTATTCTGGATCATTTGCCTTTCCACAGAAACTCTAAAATTAATTTTGTAATATAAACAGATTAACTTCCTAGGACCTTAATATTTTCCCGAATCTATAGATCAAGTTGGCAAAAATTGACATCTTCATATTGTCTACCTTATTTGAAACAGAAATATCTCTTTCATTTATAAATTAAATTGTTGGTTTTCTTTAGAGTACTATTTTATACCTTATATATTTTGCTAGATTTAACTTAATTTTATCATATACTTTTGTTAATCAAGTTGGAAATATGTTTTTAGTTCTACATTATAAAATTTTAAAGGAGGAATGTACAAAACGCGTATTTTGCAGCATGTCAGTACGCTGTAGTTATTTGTGAGTTCTGTCTTTTGTTAACTTAGGATTTTGCATGTAGACAGTTGTTTCAAAGCATACAGAGAAAGTTTTAGTTCCTCACCATCATTGTCTTTGTGTATGTTGGGTTTGGTGGAAGTTTTTAGTTTTCCAAGTTGAGGATGCTTCCTTCTATTTCTTGTTTGCTGAGAAATTTGTTAATTTTTTTGTACCAGGGATCAAACTCATGACCTAGCACTTTCCAGACAGGCACTTAGGCTGCTGAGCCAAATTCCCAGCCCCTGTTAATTTTTAATATCACGAATGTACATTGGATTTTGTCAAATGTGTTTTGTATACCTGTCTTTATAATTTGATTTTTTTCTTAGCCATTTGAAATGATGAATTACAAAAGTTGATTTCAAATATTCACTTATCCTTGCATATCTGAGAGAAACTCATTTTGTTTTGATTTATAAATTTTTAATAAATATTGTTGGATTTTAGGGGCTGGGGATTTAGCTCAGCAGCATAAGCACCTGCCTTGCAAGCAGGCCGTCGTGAGTTCGATCCCTGGTAACAATAAAAAGTTAAATCTTGTTGGATTTCTATTGTTAATATTTTATTAATGAGTTCTCAAGATATATTTAGTCTGTGATTCTGTTTTCTTCTAAAATCATTGGTTTGAGCATTAAGTTCATTTCTATAAAAAATTTATGCTATTTGTATACTGATTAATTTCTGGTAATACTGTTAATTATTTACTAATTGATTATATGTTTATTGGTTAATTTAATATTTTTTCATTTGAGAATTGATTTAATTTTCCTAACATATGCAGGTAAATTCAGAAAACCTTTTTTAATGTGAGTTTGTTAGACTGCATCTTCAAAGCGTGTCTATCATCTAAATTGTACAACTTTATACATAAGATTGTTAATAATATGTTTCTATTACACTTATAATAGATGCATGATCAGCCCTGATAGTCTTATTTCTGATAATGGTAATCTGTATCTTCTTTATTTCTTGGTTGCTCTGCCTAGATATTAAAGAAGTTATTATATATTTAGTTAATTGAATTTTCATTGATTTTCACTACTTATTTCAATTCTATTGAATTCTGCACTGATTTGTATTATTTCTTTTCTTTTTGATTACATTGAATTTCAATTTATATATATATATATATATAAAATATATATATGAACAAGTATTCAATGGTAAAATATTTAATTTATTTTATTTTCTATTTAGAGAAAAAAGCGAATGAGAAAAACGTTAGAAATAATACAGAATTTCAAAAAAATCATAACACTAAGAAATCACTAGTTGATATATTACATATTGTTATCTTAGAAGTAGTTGTTCAAGTTACAAAAGCAAAAGTGGACAGACAATCAAACAATGACATCAAACCATTCTGTTTGATGATCCGACAAAAACTTAGTGATGTGGTTATCTATTTTACACACTTAAACATACATACAATTTTATCTTTAGAGTACCTTCCTTCTCTTTCATAAAATATTTAAAGCATTATTTGCATTATACCTCACATATTGAACAAATTTAAATTTTATTATTTATTATTTAAATTTTATTATGAATAACTTTAACTTTTTCTTGAGATTTATTCCACAATATAAATATTGTTATTTAAAAGTGTGCTATTCAATCCCCAAATATTTTGATATTTTCCATTTATTTTCTATTAAATTTTTTACTATTTCTTTTATGTTTTCAGGGCATATTAGGTATGATTTATATATTTTTAAACTTATTAAAATTGTATGTGATCCAGACTGCAATACTGTATATTAGTCAGTTTTATTGCTGGACAAATTATCCACCATCATCAATTCAAAGGAGGTGAGGTTGAATTTACCTCCTGATTTCTGGGCTTTAGTTCCCTTTCTGCTGGTTTGATGGTAGACACATCATGGCAAATGGCCAGGTGGAAAATTTGCTCACATATTTGTATCTTGGAAGAAGAGGAAGGAAACAACATTACAGAAGAAAGGATCAGAATCCTCTCTGATTTTAGCGCCAAAATTCTGTATTTATTATCCATTCTGACATATCTCGAAGTATGCTTTTATACTAACTCTCTAATTGGTTCCCAAGCCAGTCAGGTTTACAGGTAAGATTAACTAACATCTCCTTCTACTCTTGTCAACTTAACAAACAAATACACCTCTCTGAACCATTTTTAATCTCCAAATAAGCAGGTCGTGATTTTACCTAATGTGATATAGCTGTCCCACAAACAATGCAAAACACACTAATTCACTTCCCCAAATCGCAATAGTTTCAGCGCTGTTCAAAAGTCCAAATCCAAGGTGTCCTCCAAGATCAAGACAAACTTATACCCACCCCCAGAAAAGGAAGCAAAGAAAGAAAAGAAAAGAAAAACCTAAAATGTCAAAAAACATGGTTTGTTATATTAATACATAATGTTACAGGATAAGCATTTCCATTCAAAGTAGAAGAAATGGAAGAACAAAATGTAATAGGGTCAAGATAAGAGAAAAACCCAGGAAGATAATCATTAAGGCCTGTATGCCCTGCTCAGAGATATGGGGCACAAGGTGGTCAAAAGTGAGCTCCGGTTCTAGGTGGCCCCCTGCCCAAGGTGTCCCTGGTGGAGGCCACACAGTCTTTGTCTTAGGCTGGCTTCACTTGCTGCGTGCAGCTTTTAGAGCTGACAAAGCTCATTTCTGACACCTTCAATATCCCATCTATATTAAGTCTTTTGCTTTACTTCTGCAGCTTCACACAGCTCTCTTTAGAGGTATATCATGTACCCTCCTGGGTCTTCTTTGAAACATGTGGGAATGCTGTCTGATGCCTTCACTTTTGCATCTGCATGCCAAAAAATTCATCATCATATGGATGTTTCCAAGCGCTGCGGCCAGCACCAGATGCATTTGGACTCCTCTGAATGCATAGCTGTCTGAGAAGGTTTAAAGGAATCCAAGAAATCACTTACCTTTGTGCCCTTCTCATATTTGTAATGCATGTGGTCAGGTATGATTACACCCATTCAGAAGCATGCTTTACAGATTCCCTAGGTGGCTCCCAAGTCAGTAAGGCTGACAAATAAGATGAACCATCGCGCTTTGTGACTACATATTTGCACTTTAGGAGAATGTGTATTCTGGTTATGCTGTTTTACAAATACTTAAAATGTTTCAATTAAATTCAGTTGAACAATGGTGCTATGAAATTTGTCTATGTCTTTCCTGGTTTCCTGCCTGTAATTATTGATACAGATATATGTAACTCTTCAGCTATAGTAGTGGCTGTGTCTATTTCTCTTTGCAGGCATATGTATTATTATCTCAGATATTTTGATATCCTGCATTTAGGTACATCCACATTAAGAACACTTTTATCTTAGTAAACTGTCACTTTTATAATTATATATTGTCACATTTGAGTTTTTATAATTCTCTTGTTCTGAAACTTCCTTTTTCTGAAATTACTGTAGTGATTACAGCTATTTTTGCTCACAGTAACATTATGTATCTTCTCTTATCTCGTTACTCTTAATTTACTGACGACTGTATATGAAATGAGGTTCTTTTTTTGTAACAGTCTGATCAACTTTTATTGATTTTATATAAATAGCAATAGAGTGCCTTTGAAATCATGATTTTCTAAAACATTTATGTTAAAATGCACAACTTTTTAATGAAAGTAATTGTCAAATCTTTTGGTAGAGGCAAAGAAAAAGGAAAATGACATTTGTACACAAATTTTCAAAGATAGATCTAAATATTTTGCAGTTACTTCCTGTCATAAGAAAGGTTTGTATCTCTGAAAAATATCAAAAGTGTAGTGCATTGATTTTTAATTTAAAAATTATCAGTGCCAAATACATGATTTGTGCATCAAATTTCCCTAGCTATACTGAATCTCTGGATTTTTATGCATAAATCTTCACCAAGAAATACTAACGTGATGATGATTTCTTGTTTGAGAAATTGTTAACTCTTCAGTATTGGTATGACAATGACTACTCATAAGATATGGCTTAATTAGATACATTAATTTTGAAAAAAAAGTTATATATTATTGATTATGTCAATGGCAGTAGCAAGTATAAAATTATCATTTTCCTATAAAAGCCTCATTTTTCTGGGGATATCATCAAATGTTCCATTTTACTGATGAATAAATAAACTGAATTTTAAAAATTAACAGTTCTACCTTGATGTAACTCAGATATGAGATTATTAAACTGGCACTACTGATGAAGTGTGCTTCCTACAGACAACTGAACTTTTTACTACAGCCCTTTGATGCAAAAGTTAAAAATAGTTCATTGTTTGCAACAAATAATTATCCTTTCTCTGGAAACTAATTCATTGTTTTACAGTTTACTTCAGTTCTAAATCAGACTGTCAGAGTTTTTGCTACTATATACAGCACACCGCGTTCTCATTTCAGATAGCAACCATAAAAAATGGATATTACAATTATCCATATTTTCTCTTCTTTAGTATAAAGATAAGCAAAGTAAGCATGAATGATTAGATCATTGTTATTGGTGATAAACTGGATTTCCAGGACTGGAGGTTACATAGTTGAAAATTCCAATTCTTTAATGATGCTTTGATGCTAGGGTTCAGCTCCTATGCTAAAGACCTTTGTTTGTTCTAGCAGTGCGTCATCTCATTAGCATCCAAACACACTGACGTCACTCTGCAAATTCCTAGAGTTTTAAGAGCAATGTCCCAGAACCTCAAGGTAAAAAGCAAGTACCCATTTTGTAATGCGCCAAAATAACATAGTTGGCTCTTAGGTTTGTATTCGATTTGGTAGTCTCCATCTTTTAATCTGTGTATTTAGTTCACTGACATTTAAATTATTATAGATATTTTGGTTACTATTGAGAGTTCATGGTTTTCTATTCTCACTGTCCCCATCCCTATCTTTTGTCTTTTCTTCTGTCTCCTTTGGTATTCATTAGGCAGTTAATATTATTCTATTTCCTATTACATTGAGGATGTCTCTGTTGGTAACAATCAACAATTACAACTAACATATATAGTTTTAAATAACACTTATTGGTTCATATATAATGCAGGCATAGAAGGTTCCCAAAATTAGATGAGTCAATTTAGGAATCTTTTTCTTTACAGTTTTTACTAAAAGGAAACATACATTTAGTAGATGTACCACAAAGTTTGAACTGTTATCTTTTTTGATATTAGTGATATATATGTCAAAAACTTTAGCTTGTACTGAACCACAACATCCTAAGTGCAAACCACTTACATGTGAATCTGACAAGTTATGGTTTCTGTGGTTCAGCTATACTAAATGGATTGCCACTTATTATATTTGAAGCAATGGCAGATTTTTCAGTATGTAGCTACATCATAATTAATAAAATATCCATATAATAGAGTAATTCCAACTCATTCTTCCTCTTAATTGTACTTTTCATTACTTATTTTACCTGTTCAGAACCTTCAAATATCGAATATATTATTGATACTACTTTGAAGAAATTATCTGCTAGATCAATTTGAATTGGAAAGTATTATTTCATTTGTGCTTATTTCTTCTATAAAGCTCCTACATAGATTCAAGTACCTAAGAAATATCATTTGGTATCTTAGATCTCTTAACACTTCTTTGCAAAGTAGTGGTATGCATGTTACATTCTCTATTTTAGATCAAAATATTACTTTTTAATATTTAAAATACAAAGGATTACTTTACTGGAATAGAAAATTCCAATTTATTTTCATTTTATTTTGACATTTTTAATTATTTCACCTTATTATTGTTTCAGTGTTTTTTTTTTTTTTTTTTTTGAAGCAAAATTTGATGGAAGTATTATCCTTCTTCCTCCCTAGGCTAAGAAAAATTTTCCTGTAGCTGCTTCCAATATTGTGTGAATTTGTGTTTTCTTTTCCATTATAAAAATGATGTAAGAATATACAGTTTTCACAGAATTTCTCAGATTTATAGTTTGCTTGCTGTCATTAATTTACGAACTTCTCAAACATTGCTTCAAATAATTTTTAATTTTACTTTTGTCTTTCTTTTTCTGATATTTCCATTATGTACAAGTCACAACTTTTTTAAGTGTTTCACAGTTATTATATGCTTCTATTTTCGTCTTCCTGTCTTCACTTTTACAGGTTTAACAATTTATATTAACATATCTTCATGTCATTGATTGTTTCTCCAGTTTTTCAGCTTGCTTTATTGAGTCCATTAAATTGATTCTTTTTATTATGGTGTCTTTTATTTTTAACATTTTTCCTTTGATTCTTTCTTGCTGTTCAATTATTTTACTTACATTACCTATCTATTTTTGTGTATCATTACATATGTCATTAAAATTCTTAATATAGTAGTCATAAATGTCTGGTTGGCAAATGCCAGCATTTCTGCCATTTTTGAGTTTAATTCTAATGCACAGTTAGTTTCTTCAGACATTTTTACCTTTTTGTCATGCTTTCAAATTTTGTATTAACAATGAGAGTGATTGATCAGATGAAAGAAACTGCAGATAATGTATCTTTACTCTTAGGTTTTATGTTTATATGATTAGGTGCTATATTTCCTTAGTGGTTCTTGAGGCCATAGATTTCAGAGTCTAAATTTTACTCCAGTGCGTAAGGAATAGAGATTCCTTACTGTCTTTGGCTTTCCACAGAGATTCCTTTCTAAATGTTATTTGTTGTAAGAAAGTAAAGGGAAAGAGGTGGGTTTCTGTATTTCTATATTCCGATGATTAAATTGTAATATTTTAGCGTGCAAATATTTATCCACTGGAATCTTCACAAGTGCATCTTAGATCCATTCACTGCCAGCATCAGGTGACAAAGCCAAGAACAGAATAACTGGCTATTTACCATTCACTGTGCTTACTATTCTTTGTTAAAATTGTTTTCTTTGATGTTAGATTTTTGTTGAAGAAAAAAATGCTCCAAGCATATTTCACATGCTTTATTTTCTCTTTCTTTCCTAGAAATCCAACTGGGAAAGTATTTTGTTCTCAGACCTTAGAGTGAGAAGCTGTAATGGTTTTAATGCATAATTAAAAGCTCAGAGGGATCTCCTAAACACGAGGTCCCCAATAAGTTTTCTTTCTTAAAATGATATAGTTTCAATGTTTATTATCAAAGTAGATATTAAGCATCTCTAATAAGCTTCACATGTCAATCTCCACCAGTGAAGTTTGATTCTCTGCACTCACATTCATTTCTGAGTTCAAGATGACAGTTTCTCCTAGGATCATAATTTACAGAGCAGTTTACTATATGATGCTGATTTTTAGGAATTTTGTTTCATTTTTGTTTTTGAGGGAGTTAGAGAGTAGCAACGTAATGAATCTGAAAACAATTGTCCTCTTGAATGTTTTCACCTTGTTGTTAAGGATATTTTTAATATTATTAACAAATCCATTTGATCATTTGAACTCTTTTCATATATACCTTAAAGATGTAGGTTGAAAATGTCAAAAATACATTTATAATACAAAATTATATTTTTTATCTTAAAATTTAAGGTCTTTGGAGTCAAAACAGAAACATACAGTACTCTTGGATGTTTTAAGGGTGCTAATATTATCCTTATATTATGAAATACTGTAATTAATTATATATTTTGAGGTCCTCTAAATTATCCATATGTTGTTCTTAATAGTTCTTCCCCTTCTGATGGTATTACATTTTTATTAACCCTTGTTAGGCTAATGATTTACTATTAGCACTGATAGAAAGGGCAGAGTACTGGTAGGCAGAACAAGTCACTAATACATAAAATAAGCATTCACTGTAAACAAGTGATTTAAAAGTTTTCACTGATTGATGTTGACACAGTGCACTCCTTTATTACTTTGAGTTAGAAGAACTAGCTTATATTACAAATTTCTATTCTTAAATCTTGGTTGGTTTTCTTCAAGCTACTTTTCTGAACACCTATCTCTGTTTTATACAAAACATTGACAAAACATTAACTACAGATACTATAGAAATGTGAAAGCTGTATATTCAGCAAAATTCAACTCTAATGATAACAACATATTTTATGAAATATTAACAGTGTAAAATTATTAACTTCACTGAAATTTTCCTCATATTACTATAACGTTGTTCCATCTTTAAAATATTTGGTAATCATGCCAGTACTAATCCACAGAGCCAAATTTTACACAGACTCTTTTTGTTTGTTTCCCTTCTCAGCAGGCAAAATATGAGTAAGAACGTGTGACATGCCTGAATTTCAATCAGAGCATCTTAATAAACTTAAACTCTGTTGGTAAATTCTATTTACACTGACTTGCCATCACGTCAGTTTGAGTTTATAATTATTTAATTTTCTGATGCTATTTTATTACATATAATGAATTACTTATTTCTAGTATTTTCAAAATTATGACTAGCAATGAGCAGGTAGAATAACCATCAGAGAAAGGATAATTACTAACAAGAAGGGCAAATTGACCTTTTAAAGAACCTTAGGCTGCATGATAATTAATGATACATGCAGAGTACAGGGAACAAACTTGCTGATGCTCCTGTGAGAACAGGGCCATAGCCAGGCCGGTCTAACTCTAATTAAATTGTGTTATATGACAGTAAAATAAAAGATTGCAGCAAACCCAATCTTTGATTTCAGTTTCCCAAGATAGGAGATAGGTCCATAATATTATGTGATTATTCTTTACACTATAAGATTTTTAAACTAGTTTGATTTTCACAATATTATTTATTAAAATTACAAAACATAGTCTTATGCTTTCTTAAATATAATTATTGTGAGGTAGTAGTCATAATTTTCACAGATTTAGAAAAAAGGATTTGTCAATGAACTTTCATTTTAGTGCATATAGTTTATGCAAATCAATAAGGAATTTTACTATACTGCTTTGATATTAATTGGATTTTAGAGGCTGACAATTAAAAAATATAAATTTAAAGAACATTGAAAAATACATATGTATACCAATAAGAAATCCTGTATTAGATCCAAATCTGAGAGTTTAAAAAATTAAGTAAAACACTCCAATTTATTTGATTTGCAGTTTTTTGATGACTTCTCTTTTATTTGTTTGTTTTGTTTTATCTTGCTTCATTTTTGCAGTGATAGGAATGGAAACCAGGATTTTGTGTATGTGTGTGTATGTGGCTTACCACTGACCTTTAGCCTACAGTTTTTTGGAAGAACACATAAACCTTACTGCATCATTTTCATATTTATGTGAGTTATATTAAATTTTATATTAAAATTTTCTGTTCACACTACTTTTATGTGAAATAGAACAAATTACTATTTTGAATCAGTTCAGTGCCCAATAAGAGGATATCAAATAATTTCACTCAATTTTCGTCCCCTGACAATATCTTAATCTCAAGATTAGAATAAAAACATATTTGAGCTACACTTACTTGATTTTGAAGTAGCATCATGACTATAAAACAAAAGTACAAATGAGAGTCATATTTTCTTGCCATAAATTTTTGGAGAAATTTTTTAACAAATTATTTATTTAGCCTGTGTCACTAATGCAAGTACTAATTTCATCTGTCTCTGCTTCTGTCAGAAAATCTGGGGTGTCAAATTCAAATACTGTGAATGTTTAAAAATATTATAATAAAGGGCACATCATCATGAACCCTGCTGAAGTACTCCCCAGGCTTTCAAAGCTACTCATCCCATTGCTCTTGCTACTTTCTGAGGCAGTTCTGGCAGTCCTCCTTCATGAGTGTCTTTGCTTGTGCAGTTCTGTCTACCTCTGTGCACTGAATCAACTTTTAACATGGTTGTCGTTGACAATCAAGTTGGCTTTGAAGAAGCGGCAGACCTGTCAATAGGGTGACTGAGGACACACTGTAATAGGATTTAGAAGTCTGCCTTTCTGCTGAATGACACTTAGCAGCAGCATTCATAACATGTTTGCTCATAACTGTGAATACACTCATGGAAGAGAATTCCAGAATTGCTTTAGAAATTGGCCAGAATGATGGGATATTTGTGTTTGACTCAAAGGGAAATATGTTGAGGGAATTAATACTAATCCATCTTTTAGTATTTTACCATTTATTTATCCTCTTTTTATGCTTTGAATATTAGTATCTCATTTATTGTTGTTTTTTTATTTCATAGATTTAGTGTATATAATGCTATTAAGTGTACACGCCTGCAGTCAACATAAATGCAAAAATTAAATGGAGTGATACTTTATGGATAAAATAGAAATTATATTAATACACACTTAAAATATTTCAAAATATGTTAATTGACATTATTTAAATATAACTTTACAGAAATTAATTTAGAGACACAGTTAGTGATTGGCATTCCAAGGAAAGTGGATTTTAAGAATGAAAAGCATGCTGGTTATAGAGCTCAGCCACACAGTGCCTACCTGGCAAGCACAAGGTGGTGAGTTTGACTTCAGGTACCAAAAAAAAAAAAAAGAATTTGTTTTGTTTTGTTTTTTTTGCTTTAGTTAATATATATATATATATATATATATATATATATATATATACATAAACACATTATTTGATTGTATAACTTGACATTTGTATGCATGTATGTATTGTAAAATGTTCACTAAAAGCAAGTGTACTTTTTATTTATTTTATTCAGAGAGAATACTTAAGATCCACCTCCTTAGCAAATTTAAATGAACAATAAATTAACAGTAACTTACTTTCTTCGTGTACATTTTATTTTCAGAGTTCATTAATCTATGAAACAGGTATCTTAAATTCTTGTACTCATGAATCCTCAATATCACTTCCCTGAAAACCTGGAAAACACTCTGTGTTTCTCTGAGTTCAACTTTTTCAGGTTCCAGATAAAATTGAGATCTTATGTTTGGCCCCTTTGTTGTAGGTTGTTAGGTTTGTTTTGTAGTCCTCTTTGATTCTCTAGTTCTCTTGTCTGTCTTCAACTAATATTATGTGTTTTTGATACTATGTTTGCAGCATACCTTGAAACCTAGCAATCCTTTTTGCTCAGGTTTTCTTTTACTGTACTTATTTTTTTTTCTAATTCCATATGAACTTCAGGATTGTGTTGTCAAAAAGAACAAAACCTTCCATGAAGCGGGGGAAAAAACAGTTGTTTTAACAAATAGTTCTGGGGAAACTGGATATTCACATCCACAAGATTGAAACTATATCCCTATCTCTCACCATGTGCTAAAATCAAATTTAAATGCATCATAGACCTGGATATAAACCAGCAATGACAAGACTGCATGAAGATAATGTAGGGTAAACCCTTGAAGCCATAGCTGCATGGAAAGACTTCTTGAATATGACACCAATAGCACAAAAATAGGATCAACAATTAACAAACGGGTACACATAAAATTCAAAAGTTTCTGCACAGCAAAGGAATCAGAATGCAGAGACAAGGGACAGAATGGGAACAAATCTCTCTTAACTTTTGTTAGGGCATTAATACCCAAAATATATAAAGACCTCAAAGTATCAACAGCAATATAATATTAATACAGTGGAAAATGATAAACCCACTGAATGGACATTTCTCACACATAAAAGTACAAATAGCCTGTAAATATGTGGGGGGAAAATGTTCAACGTATTTATTTCAGCAATTAGCATAAAACAAATGAAAAGTGCATTGATTCCATCACACTCCAGTAAGAATGGGTATCGTCAAGAATGCAAAAAACAATGAATATTGTCAAGAATGTCACAGGTGTGGGAGTAGAGGAATGCAGTCTAGTGAAACTAGAAATCAGTATGGAGATTCCTCAAAAACCTAAAGGAGAAATACCATTTGTTTTAGCTGTACCACTTCTGAATATATTATTGTGAGATTGAAAGATCACATGTTATAGTGTTATAAATATACCCATATTTATATAAGTATGCTTCACAGTAACAAAACAAATGTTATATCTATATATTATATCTAAATATATAATATATGGATATATAATTTAGGATATTATATAGCCAGAAATAATAATCGTATAGTTTTTAAGAAAATAAAAGAAACTGGAAACTATAATGTTAAATGAAACAAGCCAAATTAAGAAAGATACTCTATGTTTTTTCTTATATGAGTAGCTTAAAAATAGGTAAGTAAAAATAAGGTGAAGGAGATGTTATATGAAAGTAGATAGTAGATTCTTGAAATGCAGGGAAAGATCGGGGAGACAGGGGAGGAAAAAGGATAGTTTGGAAAAGGATTGAAAATAATCAAGTTATGTTACATGCGCATTGCACTTCCCCAAAATCAACATCACTAATCTGTTAGTAACATGCACTAATAAAAATGCCACTGTGAATTACATATCTTTCTGTGTGTGGTTTGCTTATCCAGAGTAATGATTCCAAGTCAAGCCAGTTGTTACAAACCGTAGGATCTTCTTTACTGAGGCTCAAAAACATACCATTCCACTTATCTATTTATTCAAAGATAGACACAATGGGTATTTCCATATCTTGCACAGTAAAAATAATGCTGAAATAAAATTTGAAGTACAGATACCATTTCAAGATACTAAGTTCACTTTCTTTAGATGTAATCTGAAATTTGGATTGCTGGATCATAGACTTCAGTATTTTTAAATTTCTGAGGTATTTTATGCTGTCATCTATGATGATTATACCACATTGAATTTCCAACAACAATATTCAAAGGTTTCCTTTTCTTTATAACTTTTATCAACATATGTTTTGTATGTACAAAAGAAAGTTACCTCATCGCAATCACATTAGTGCATGAAATGCCTGCAGCTAATATCATAATCGTCAGGGAATCTTCAGGTGTGTCTCTAAGACTCACACATTGCAAGGATATTCTTTCTTAGTACTTCATCATAGTGTACATCCTGGCCAGAGCAATTAAGTGTACACACACACACACACACACACACACACACACACACACGTATTCACACATACCTTCCAAGTCAAATGCAAGAAGATTGTCTCTAGTAATGACATTGCATAGCCATAGGAAACACTGAAGATCCACTGGAAGCTTGTTGGAATGATCTTTCAAGTTTCAAATAGAGAATTGATGCAGATTTAAGCTGTAGCATGACAATGAGAAACAATTAGAGGGAACAGATGGTGAAGCATGTGTTAGCAATGTCCTGGCACAGAGATAGTCAAGCGATGTCATGGAAGAGAGACAGGAAAAGCAGATGAGTAGAATGAAAAGGTGCAGCTTTCTCCATGAGGAAGAATCAGCAACTTGGTGAAGGATTCACAGAAAAGGAGAGGGACACATTATCTCTTAGCATTTGGCATCTAAGCAGTTAAAATTATGATAATTTATTGAGTTGAAAAAACATGAATCAAATTTATAAAGAAAAATTAAAAATTCTGTTTTGAATACAGTAAGTTTCAGGTGTTTAAGTTTATTTCACTAAACACAGGAGCTTTCAAATACGCAAAATATCAAGGACCATGATTAAAAACCTCAACATGTGAGAAATACACATTTTCAACATCTCTTAAAATGAAATAATATTAGCAAATCAAATATCTTAAATTTTTTATGTTAATTACAATTTGGAACAATATTCAAGATAAATAAGATTAACTTTATTGGTCCCCTTAACTTTTTTTTTGTTGTTGTTGTTGAGCCAGGCTCTCTCTATATCACTAAGTCAGTCAGGGAGGGCTTAAAGTGATCCTCATGCCTCTGCCTCCTAGAGTACAAATTTTACAGATGTGGACCACTAAGACTAGGCTGCTTTTTATATTCTTAAAAAGTATTAGCATGTCAGAAAAGGGTATGTGACAGAGACTATATGTGGCCCACAAAATAATTATTTCCTTGTATAGAAAATGTCTCTGAATTCCACAGATGCATAGAACTATGAACTATGAAGTTAGTTAAAAGAGCTCCAAGGTTAACATGGAAAAAGGCACAGGTCTCAAATATATCAATTTGAAATCTAATGTTATACATGGAATAAAATCACTTAAAGAGTTTAGATAAATGTTGAAATATTTACATATTGGCTTTATTCAGAATGCTTAGTGCCAAATTAAACAGGCATAATGCTTGAAATATCATCACTTTCTTCTAGATCTATAATGTATAGGATTATATTTATTTCACATGACTTGATTAGAAAAAATTATATGAAATAGTGTTGCTATTTTATTAATTTTGCTAATAATCATCTTCCATCTTCTCCTTCACCTTTACCTATTTGCATAGACTAAATTAAACTGTTGTATGGTGAAGGTTATACATACTTACGCAAACATACACATAAACGTAACACTTGTAGCATGAAAATATGTACAAATGCATAAACCTAGTGGTCCAGTTCTAAAGTCAGTAGTCAAGAAGTACATATTTATGTTTTAAACAAGATAATACTTGCAGAAATAGGGGCTTAATATTTGAGTAGTGGTGATATTTTAAGTAGTGGTAAAAACACTATGGGAGTTTTAATTTTCGCCTCTTGCTTTGCAAAAAAAATATAGAGACAATGCCATACAAAAGAAAACCTGAGTAAAGTGAAGTAATCTGAGTTCAAGCGCTGCAATTTTAATCTTTGTTCAGTTATGATTCACCCAAAAACATTAGGAAAAGGTTCTTGCACTTTTATTTTTCTCTCTTACAAATCAAAGTGTAGCTCTGGGTGATTTCTGAGGTTCTTTTTCATTTCATCCCTACTTGAATGTGTACATTTCTTTATCAAATAGTCCAGAAACATAGCAAGTCCAGAACTACAATGAGATAATATATAATACATTGATATAAAGCCTATTATAATTCTACACTCTATGTAGATTTCTCAAAAACCAAAATATACAAATTAGATTCCACCCAGCTATTCTACTTGTCTGAATCTTCATATTACAGTGATACATGAGTACTCACCTTCATAGCAACATTATTCAAATTGACTAGGTAACTATATGCTCACCAACAGATGAATGAGTAATGCAAATGTATGAGCATAACCAGTTAGAAAGCGATATGTGTGGAACTGAGGTTACTCCCCCCCCCACAAAAAAGAGTATTTGAGAGAAGGATTTTTTCTCCTTCTTTTTGAGAAAATACAGTGAATATGCCAAACTAGTACATTTGAAAAAAATAAAATGCTCTTTTAACTTACAAGCATTTATTATATTTTCTACTTTACTTCTCTTTATTTATGACTGCATTTGTAAAAAAAAAGTACTGATATTTTATAAGTGATTCTAAGGATTCAATTTATATATTCACACCCACTGGCCCTTAAATTTTCCAAGTTTTCAGCCCATAATCATGAATATATTTTTACAATCAGACTAAAGGCACATATTTTCTGTCCCACTTGAAATTATTTCTTTAAGCTCAAATAGAGAATAGTTTCTCCTGAAGACTTAAGTTTTTATATAACTGTTAATTATATATCCTTCCTACATTTAGAAAGTTTAAAAGCTGTGAGATCAAAGATAATAAGTTTGGTTTCAAAGTGTGCATATGAAAAATGGTGAACTTTACTTGCTTCATTACTGCTTAATGTGATCAAATAGAAAACAACTCAACCAATGGCCTATATTTTTAAGTAGAAGCACAGTCATTATCACTAGATATTGAGTGTTTAACAGAAACATAGATAGCTTATTCACATATTTTGAAGGACATCATATTTTATAATCTTTATATTTTATTAGTACATGTTTCTAGTATATAATATATTCTGATAACCCATTTTAATTATTTCATTTTCCATTCCTCCTCTCCCTTCCCTTCTATCTTTTAACCCCTCCCTTTTTGCAAAAGATCTATCTCCCTATTCCCCATTGTCTCTTTTTAAGCTCTCTATGTATATGTATACTATTATTGTTTTCTTGTATAAAAGACATCATGTGACATTGAAGTTCATGTTTTTAACGTATTGCTATTAACATTACAATGTCAGTGTGTACCCATTTTCCTGCAAATGATTCAAACTGTATCCTTCTTATGTGGGAATGGTATTCTATTATGTATAACCAGTGCATTTTGTGACTCTTGGCCGCAGTATTCCTGAGTTCAGAAGCGGCCATAATGGTGCAAATTCCAATCACAGGAATTTAAATATATTTTCAAATGGTGGGTCCTTAAGAATTGTAAGAATGTTAGAACTAGATGAAAGGTAATTTTTCATCATTTTTTAGATGTCAAGTTCCTTTGAGCAATTTGCAACACTCAAAATTTACATTGACAGATCAGCAAAAATGAAAGGGCATTTTCATCACCTTCAGAAATGGTGATCAAAAGAAATATGCCAAGCAATTAAAGCATGATCAAGGCCTCTATTTTCTTCCCTTACTGTCATAAGCTGTGGCAAAAAAAGTTATTTTTCTAAGACCTTCTCATTTTTACAATGTCACAGTGGACTGTTATATAAAAAATGATTTTGATCATGAGAGCTTAAATGTACTATTGGTGAATTACATTGATAAAAATTTTTGAAGACAATTTTTAATCATGTTTCAAATACATGAAATTCTGTCTAGTAGTTTCATTCACTTTAAAGCTAAGACATTGACATTGTTGACCCAAAACTGTTTTGTGCATTTGTGGAAATATAAATGAAAACATAATTTGTTATTTACTACCTTAAAGAACTATTGCCTTTCCCTTAAAGCCAATTATAATAAAGTACATTTTCTTCCACAATGTACTCATTTCCTTATCTCAGGAAAAGTCCTGCTTTTAGTTTGCTTGCTAGCTTGGATAAATAAAACTCAGGAGCACAATTTTCTATCTGCTCCCCAGCATGTATTTAATTCAGGATTTTGATTTATGGATGCTGGTTAGCTTGGGAAGACAGATATAGGTTTGGCACATACTCAAAATATTAGGATCCTGGACACATATGGAAATTTTACAGTTCTAAGGCTATTGATTATAAACTGTCAAAACCTCACCAAAAGAGACTTTCAAGGACAAATGTGTTAAAGTGACAGAGTGTGAATGTTTTCTCCTTATATTTTACCCCAGGGGTATGTGCTAGTGCCTTTCTCTTTGTAGTGACTACACAATCTTTCAAGACAGTCACAATCTAGGAGCTGTTACTGTAATGTACTTAAAAAACTGCACCTCCAGGGCAGGTAGCTTTTCTAATGAGCCTGTTCTAGTATAGTCATGAATTTAGTTCTCTTAAAGGTACACAGTGTTGTAGTCAGGGTTTACAAGGAAATAGACTTAATGCAGGGCACATAATCCATAGGATTATTTTCTAACATTTACTCAAAATCAAATGCAGAAATGTGCAGAAGATCAATCCATCTATTAGAGACTCAAAATGTCCACCTGAAAGCCTGGATTCCACAGCAATGCTCTGCATGAGGCCAATGGAAAACCCGCAACCTATGACAATGTCTCATGCAAGTCTGTATCATGGAGCTGCACTAGGAAGATTCAAAGGCCAGTTATGGAAGCTAAAAAGTCTGTGCCACAGCGATGAAGGATCTGTGCCAGCTGGCCGAACAATCTACACTGAAGCCAGGGTGCAATGCTCAAGCTAAGGACCAGAGCTCCCTTGTAAAGAATCACAGCCATACTCAGGGACAATGAGGATCTGAGCTCCTCAGATGGTGAGAACAGCTGAGTTCATATCAAGAAAGCCAGCATGACAAGCTTCTCCAGGAGAATCAGCAACATAAAATTTTCCCATCCAGTTCCGCTTTTATGATGTTGGCAATAATCCTCAGTGGCCTTCCCACACCGTGAACCATGCAATTGCAGTTCAGCTGGGTGTCACAAGTGGACCGTAAGTTAAGCCACTACACATAGTTAGTGTATTTAGAGCTAACCCAATATCTATTTAAGAAACTATTTCACCCTGTACCTATTTAAGCAACTATGGGAGACAAGCCAGAGGAGCTTAGCATAAGAAAGATCTTTATAAAAATCCCTGAAAGAGATAAAGATCATTGAGGCCATGCTGGAAGGCATCTGATTACTTTTTCCTCAGCTTCAGTTTCCAGTGAAGTAGAGAACAAGGGCGTGAATACTGAAAATAGTTATACTAGGGTTAAAGAACAGAGAAAAGGGTCAGAAATTGTCTTTGAGAAAGACAGAGGGAAATTATAAATGGATCAGTGTTGCACAACGGGCTTCCCAGAGACATTAAAGGTGAACTTATGTGTAAACATGAATTTATATTGTGTTTAATCTTTGAGTTTGTAAGTGTTTTCACCATCATTTCAGCAGCAGAGGATTATTTTTAATCAGAAAGACAGCTATTGTGATGGAAAAAAATTTTAAGGGGAAAGTCATGTATAGGAAAAGACAATTTAAAATTGCTCTTCACCGTGTCTTATTATGGTACTTTTAGGTTTCCTCTGGCACTACAAAATTTCCCTCTATCATATAATTTATAACTAAATATTTTGTAGTTAGATAATTTATGTATTTTCAACATGAAGTAGTTATGTTATTCAGAGGCATTATCATAAATATATAGTGTCATAAAATACAGAGAAATTTAAATTAGATGAAAGTTGGCTTAAAATCATACAAAATTATACTAAAATTCTTAAATAACAATAGTCTTACTGAGTTTTTGGTAATACAACCTTCCTAATAATGTTTAAAAGGCTAAAGAACTGAAAGAAAAGATTTGTATATACACAGGAAATCTCTACTATTTACATTGTGAGAGGGATTAACATAGCCTTATATTGATTCCATGTGTTTTATCTAATGAAGCCAACTAGCAATTCTAGCTTCAAAGAAGAGGGAGGATGAAGTTTTCTGCAAAGTGATGAGATACATATGTAGCTGGGGATAGAGAGATATGGGGAACAAAGAGGAGACAGGAGAAAGAAGGGAATAACAAAATCTAGACCCACATGCAAAAACAAAGATACACAACAAACTTTCAATGCTCACTAAGAAAAGCCCTTCCTTGATTAAAGATGGTTTAACAAAGACAGTATGTTATTTAAAAAAATCTAACAATATTTCTAATGGAGTATAAAAGAAGACTTTAAAATAAAACATATAGGGCCCAGGGTTTAGCTCAGAGACATAAGTGCCTGCCTTGCAAGCACACAGTTGTGAGTTCTATCTCTGCCCCTCCCCCAAAAAAGCATATATAAATAGAATTCCAATTGAAAATTTTAAAAAAATGAGTAATTATTATTTCAGTTTCCCTTATTTGTGGAGAAATTTATAAAAACAGTTCATTATATTAATAAAATATAATATTAAATATGTAATTGTCTTAAAATTTGAAACATTTGTGCAATAAAAACACATACTAATGTCTTTATGGAAAAATGAGATGGAAATATTTGTCATCATGAAGCCTTTTATAAAGATAGAAAATACTCTGAACTCAAAATAGTATAAATTGTTTTAAAAAAATCTTTGTAGCTTTTCATATTGTTACAAAAGATTTACTTCATTCATTAAAAGAAAAAAAAAACTAGAAGACAATCACAACTACTTAGAAATTTTAATGAAACCAAATACTGTATATTATAATTGATTTGGCAAGTCTTATATTTTGGAGTTATAGTTACCTAGAATATGTTTTCACAAGAAACACTTCATTTCTACGTGCAATAATGCTTTGCTTAATGTTACACAATTGATATTCTGAAGTACTTGATATTCTCTGTACTAATTTTTAATATTTCCCATATAAGTTTAGAGTATGCTATTCTTTGGCCTATTATTGTAGTTATCATATTTTATAGGCATAAATCAGGCACAGAATATGCATCAGGTTGTTTTTTGTAATTTTTGGAATAATTAATTTTCAAAAGTTTACATGAAATAATAAACGAAAGGGTTAACTGAAAGGCAGCATTATTTTATAATGTTTTAATAACTATTTTCAATTCCATCTTTGTTGAATTTTTATCCTTGATATCAAGCTTTGAAAAACCATAATTTTGATAAATTTATTGTACAGTGCACATGTTAGGAAACATAAAAAAGCAAAAATGAACTTTGAAAAAAATCAGCAACTACTCAAACATTGAGTAATCTCAGTGAGTTTTAGTCCACAGGCAACTTCCTTGTCTCATCATTCTCCATCTGGACAACATCTTATTGTGCTGGTAATTCATCTTTGTTTCCTTCTCCTATTTCTCCCCCGTGGCTCTCTAAAACACTTTGCACATTGAAGACACACGAGTTATCCCTAAATCATCTTCTGGAAAGTGAAATGGATTTATTTAAACTTGTTAAAGTCTTCTTACTGGTGTTACCCTCCCTTTCCATTAGATTTCTGCAGCACTCTGAAATATGACCTTCTAATTTCTGCATTTGAACCTGATGAGGTAAATCTGGAGCAAGTACTGTCCAAATAATAATGTGACTTAAACTCTGATTTATTTCTGTCCATATAAGTGACAGCACTGTTATAGCAACATGGCATTTTCTATTAAGGGAAGAAAACAACTTATAACAATCAGTTATCTGATTTTGCAGAATGTCTGAAGGACAAAGTCATAGATTTGCTAACAGTTTGCTTTTATTAATTATTCCGGAAGATACAGATTTTGTATTTGGGAGAATACGTTGCATTAAGTAGAAACACTGCATGTTTTAATCCAGGTGTTCGCAAATATTTTTCTTATTAAAACTAAAGCAAAGGAATACTTTCCTAAGGAACACGGTGAGTTGGTGGGACAGTTTCTTCGCCCTGATCACAGCCACACGTGCGCACAAAGTTGTATATATTTACCATGGACTACAAAGAAAGGGGGATTCAGCCCAGGTCCTACTAAGAATTCCCTGCTTTCTAGGCGAGACAGTGAGTGATATTTACCCTCTTCTAGGCCATAGTAGTTTTCCCTTCAGAAATTCTCTAGGCATAAACATCAAAGTTGCCTCTCTTATTTTCGATTTTGTATCTTTTTTATCCTGCATGTATTTCCCCCCAAATATCTGAAGAAAATTCCATTGTTGAACAAAAAAGTATCCTCCAATCTCTGCATTACTTTTCAGAATTTTCTCCCTTCAGCTTACTCCTGTTTATGCAAATTTTGATGTACTTTCAGGCAATAATATGTGTACACGGATGATTAGCTAGTCATGCTTGTAATGCACAAGAAAGGTCTTTCGTCAAATAAACTTTTTCTATTTTTTAAAATTATTCAAAGGAATGCTGTGTAGCTACCAAAAGATATTTCTATTTTTTTAAATTTTGTTTTGGGTATTATTATTTATGCAAAGTAAGACACACGAGGCCAACCATATGTCACACTCTTTGCTAAAAATGTATATGGCTCTTGGCAGTATCACGTCATTCTCAGGTTGAAAGTGCTTTCATTTTTAACAAGATTTTAATAGACATAAAAACAAAATGAATCCGCAAATTTTACCTCTTTTTGCTCTTTGTATGTGTTCAAGAATGTTAAATAGCATCTTAACTTTGTATTGATCACATACTTTTTTTTTTTTTTTTTTTTTTTTTAGTACTGGGACTTGAATTCAGGACATTGTGCTTGCCAGGCAGGAACATGTGCTGCTGAGCTATACTTCCAGCCGTTGGTCACATGCATTCTGATACATATTATTGCTGTGTTTTTACTGCATATTCTAAAATCATAATATCCATATGTAATCAGTTGAATAAATATATTATTAAAATTAATTTTACCTGGTGTTTAGAGTTTTCCATAGGATCACTGGAAAATATAAAAAACATAGTTATCACACATTTGTAGTTTATATTTCAATGACTAGATATAGAGATATAGCTAGAGCTACAAATGATAGACAACTGATACAGATTTAGGTATGCATCTATAATTGAACATATGTGTTATAAACTTAGTTGCATTTGCATAGAACACAAAAGTCTGCAGTTTTATCTTGTAGCTATGGCTGTCTCTGATTGATGGAATATTCCATGAACAGTCTTAGACACTAAATCTAGCAGAAGTGTACAGAGATCTGTGTGGGACTTGGCTGTTTTCTCCTCATTCTTTTCTTCTCATCTTCCATATCTTCTTAGAGAAAAGAGTCATATTTAGGCTACTTATAAAGCTGTCACCTTCTTCATTTCCTGTGGATTATTTTAGATTCATTTGACCTGCATTTCAAAGGCCTTAACTCCATTCTCTTCCTTCTGAGCTGGACTTTGTGAAGCTTTTTGTGGTTCCTGGATATCCACACTGGCATCCCCTGGTTTGCTGTCTAGGAAATAGTCATAACTCCTGACACTAGCTTTGATGTTTTCCTTTATAGAGTTCTAATTTGTGAAACAGTCTTGCTGAATCTCCCAAGTCTTTGAGTCACCTTTGTGAACAAGACCTAAATAGTGAAATACACAAAAATGTATTTTCAAAGAAAATGCATTTAATAAATGTATACATTGCATCACTATTTATGGAAAGAAAACCTGGATGAAACATTTCCTCTCCAGTAATTAAAGTTATATAATACAGATAAAATATATTTTTTTTCGTAACTTTGGAACTTCCTTCATAAAAATGCTTTACTTATTACCTTATACATATTCACTCTGTATCACAGAGGCCTTAGTTTAAGGAAGGCAACTTCTTTTAGCAATATTAAGATATTGACTTTGGAATAAGGCAGGGAATGAAAAATGAAGTTATGCATATTTAATCTACTCAGCAAGGATTTGGGGCTGCCTCTGAGAATAAGAGAGAAAATTAATAACTCCCCACCCTTCTTCACAAGGATATTTGTGAAGACAAAATTATATCAAAACATATGGGAAAGCATTTAGGAAGTATAACAGGATATAAAAATGTAGGAAATTTTATGATATCTTTTATGATTGATAATTATAATTCTTAAAATGTAGAAGAAATATTCATTTGACTTTTGTGAGTTTAACATTCTCTTTGAGCCCTAAGGGCCAATTTCTTTTTCTTCAAATAAAAAAAATCTATTTTCACATCAATAATGGAATGCATATTTTCCTATGTTTTTTTCTTTAACCTTTCAAGAACCCTACTTACCTTGAAAAATGTTTAGTCCTGACTTCATTTACTTAACAGACCATACCTGGGGAACACTTGTATGTCATTCTTCTCAGCAAAATAAATAATAGAGAGTATTGCTTTTTCATAGGTATAAAAGACAAGACTCAAGTAGAAGAAGGAAACAGTTTTTACTTTTTCCAAATTATTCAATATGTATAGTTATGTAAAATATAACATTACACATATCAAGTAATTTTTTATGAATATCTTGGTTATTTGGAATGATTTAATTATTTTTAACCTACAGTACAACACAATTACAAATAACAGCAATGAAGGAAAGGAAGAAATAAAATTATGTTGTGTGTTACAGTGGTAAATAGTAAGGAGCAAAACACAACCTCCGTTACAGTTGGAAAGTTGATTGCTTTACTGCTGAGAGTCTCATTTCTAAATTGGAGACGGGAATCACTTTAAGGAAATATCCCTGCTTGGCTGCAAGACAGTTCATGTGAGGGTGAACATTTCCAATGAGGGGTATTTAGGACAGGTCCCAGCCAGTTGGAGAAGCTGAGGAGACTCAAATGACATAAACAAGGCTGATTCAGGCAGAAAAGATACCTTAATGTCTAATTCTTCTGTGATCCCCAATAATATTTTCACTCCTAATGCTGCCACGTGAGTAAGAGTAATTGCTGCTTTTGTGCTGTTACCACATAAGTGTGATGTGACAAGCTGAAGTTACTAAGAAAGGGACGATGAACTCAGAAAGGGCTGCTGACTCTTAGAACAATGGTTTTCAACTATTGTCATTTAGCCCCTGCACTGGATTTCTTCTTGTGGAATGATTTTCCCAAGATCACCTTGACACCTCTATTATGGTCAAATATGAGGAGTACATTATCATTTCCAAAGGCAAAGAAAAATGGATAAATGCATATTAAAATGGGATCTTTCTATATTATGTATGCTGCTGTCAAATTCCTATGCAAGGTCTCTTACTACCCATAAGCCAAGACTATAGGCTCTACTCTGGTGGGCCTCTCTCTCTGTCTCTGGCTCTCTGGCTCTCTCTTTCTCTCTGTCCCTGTCTCTCAGTCTCTCTGTCATTCAGTAGGTTCATTCTCTCTCTTTCTCTCTGTATCTCTCTGTCTCTGTCTCTGTCTCTCTCTCTGTCTCTCTCTCTCTCTCTCTCTCTCTCTCTCTCTCTCTCTCTCTCTTTCCTTCCCTTCACCACCTATTCTTTCTCTTTATCTGGCAGAGACTAACCAGAAGAGTATTCATTAATTTAGCCACACTACCATAACATATGCAATAAATTATATTTATAATATTTTGTCACTTCTGTATAAGTCTCATTTGTTCCCAGTCTTTTGTGTAAAAATGTCACACAGACTTACCTACTAACGATCTTTTGTTTTATCTGACTTAATAGCTTAATGAGGTATTTTGCTTTGTTTTCCTTTGTTGGTGGTAAACTTAGACTCCGGGCTTGTGTGCCAATATATATGACTCCTTTTGATTTTTTTTTTTTTTTTTTTTGAGAAAAGGTGTCAGTAGGTCACTAAGTGCCCAATATAGTCTAAAATTTGCAACTCTCTTGCCCCAGCTTCCTGAAGTTCTGAAATCACACAAATGCACCATTTCAAAGGCTATTTATTCAGACTTATTTGTTTGTTTGTTTGTTTATTAGTTCAGGCTGGCCTTGCACTCACTATGTAGCCTCGGATGACCTTGAGTTTAGGGTGCTCTTCCTGCTTCAGGCTCCCAAATTCTGGGATTACAGACGTGCACCATCAGGTATGGCAGATTTATTTCTAGTTAAACATTAATTGTGTATGAAATAGTTCTCTTTAGAATGTATAAAATAATCCCTTTTTATAACTCCTGCCCTCACAGTTTTCAGGTTTGAAAACTTTGCACTTTTTTCCTGCTTTTGTACATTTTCGAGTCATCTTCTTTGTGATCAGTTCTTACTGAATGTTCATTGTGCTGGTAAAAGGAGATAGTGGGCTGGGGTGTTATGTCTATCTCTGCAGTGGAGAAATCTAGAGTGCTCACTGTCTTGGAGGTTTCTTTGTTCAATTCACCTATTCGTCCATTTAGAAAGAATTCTCCTGGCTGAGGTGGGGATTCATGCTGTGATATAATAGAGTATGCCCAGGAGAATAACCAGACCTGAGAGGACTAGAAATATTTCAGGGATACGGATAATTCTCTTGACTCAAAAGTGCCTAGCATAGTTGCTGAAGAATGGCACACTCTTTATTTCCATAAGAAAAGCTGGGTAATTCTTAAACTGATGAAAAGAACTGGAATATTCTCAGCACAAGATACCCTCTGTTAAGTGATTGCTTTCTAGGCAGATTTGCTCAATTTCTGCCATTCTCCCTGTCTGCTTTAGTGTCTTCTTCACAATGCTAACACACATGTGTACACACACATGCATGCATACAAGCACACAGATATAACATTCTTGAGATGAATGTTATATGTTATGAGATACCTATATGTTACATACAGAAAAATACCTAGGACATAGCAAGGAATCACTAAATGGGACATATGCACACCGTACTCATGCATCAGTCTTCATTATGTAAACCAAAAATGCCTCTCAATGAGAAATGGTATAATTAACCACGTATCATTTGTCACATTCACACTCAAAGTGCAGCTTGTGGGTTAACGGTATCCACATCATGTGATTGGTTGTTAAAACTGCATGATCGTAGGTTCCCTTGCTGACTTTAGGGACAGAATCTGCATTTCATCAGGTCTTCTAATCATCTCACATTGCATATGACATTGAAATGCCCAGTCTTTTGTTAAATAATCGTTCCTGTTGTCATAACCTCAGCTACACCTTAATTAATCAAGGCAAACTTTCCTACTGAGTCTCATTTGATGAAAATTCAAAAACCTTCTTATGATCAAACTGCTAGTACCTCTGATCATTAAACAGTGATTGAAACAGGAAGAGTTATAGAATGTGGATATTTATCTAATAAATTTAGTTTCTTATTTTGTCTTTTAAATCTAAGGAATTAGTAAAGTTACAGAAATTGAAAAATCTAGATAAAAATATCAATTAATAAAGGAGTACTAGGGGGTGGGGATTTAGCTCAGCGACGTAAGCACCTACCTTGCAAGCAGGTGGTCATGAGTTCGTCCCTGGTACCGATAAAAAGTTAAAAAAAAAAAAAAGAGCAAATAAAGGGGTACTTTGGAATTCCAAATAAATTATAAACTTCTAATTCAGCTTTTTATAATACAATAACTTAATATGTGATCTCTTCATGAGTTTACAAATTTGCACATAAGCCAAAAAGAAATGAAAGAAGGAACAATAAAGGATTAGTAATAAATAATTGGGCCGTACTGGTTAATTTAAAGGAAATTAAAACTGATTTTTAAGTTCTAAAGCATAACTGGGATTATAGGTAATATCTAATATAAAACCTTAAAAGAACTTAATAGGGAATCATAGGCTAATTTTAAATATATTAAATTAATTTAAAAATCATTAATATACGTAATACTTAATAATATACTTAACCAAGAGATTGAGGAAAATGATTAAACAATTCTCATCTTTTTATAGAGGTCAATAAAATATGCAAATAAATAGGAATTAGAGAACAAGAAGTAGCCTTGCTCTACTGTTTGATGGTCATCATACTTTGGTGTAGTAAGTCATCTAGTACACTTCTAATACAATCATTTCGGCAGTGCCTGGATTTGTTTGTTACTTAAAAACTCAGTCATTTAGATAATGAAAGAGGGATGAAACCAGACTCTAAGTGAAACGGGATATTCTGCATTTATTACAAACAAATGGAATGATATACATCATTAATAATATATATATATATATGATGGAAAACTTTATATAGAACATAGATATATGTATATAAACAGTCAAATAACAAACCGCAAATTAAAGCACAGATGTGCACTGAGGATGAACCTGTGATTAATGGGTCATTACAGAGATCAGTCATTTTAAAGATGAATAATCTCATTGTGCTAAAGACTAATGTTTGTCTCCCTTTACCCATTTTACTCCTATTCTTTTAAATAGAAAACTACAGATATTTCTGCATTCACCAGCTACAAATTACATGACAATTACTTAACCTAAAGTTAGGTATTGTCATGTGCTTGAAGTACAGCCAATGCAGTGCAAGCCAAAGTATTTGTAAAGCTTCTCAATCTTATTATGAAAAAATGAGGCATAGTCTTCACTTCCTCCTCCAATATTTTGCTAGTTAAAAAAAAAAGAGTCTCAGCAAAAGGAACTGAAGCAGCAGTTTTGGAACTCAGTGTGGATTCCAAGAGTGTAGGATGTCACAGCTACAGTGAGAAGCATTCGCAGCAGCCCTAGGCTACTAATATTGGGATGACACTGTGAGAGAACATTAAAATTCCATCTTGCTCTGCCGTTGCTATTTTGACCTTTGTTAGGAAACTTGATCATTATCTATCCTGTTACATCAATGTAGAAAGCACGCAGCACTGTTAAAGTAAGAGAGTTACAAGCACAAACTTAAACTCTTGCCTCAAGGCATGGAAAAATGCAAAAGAACTTTATGCAGAAAAGTACCTTACATTTGAAACCTACATAGACAACTTTACTAATTAACTCAGCATCTGCTATAAAAGGACTGAGGATGTATAGCAACAATTGAATGCACTATAATGCATAGTTTCTCTGTCTCTCTCTGTGTCTGTCTCTGTCTGTCTGTCTATCTTCTCTGTCTCTCTTTCTCTGCCTCTCTCTGTCCCTCTCTTTCTCTGTCTCTCTGTCTCTCTGCCTATCTCTCTCTGTCTCTCTCTCCCTATCTCTCCCTCGCTGTCTCCCTCTCTGTATACCAGTATAGTAACAGAGATATAGTGGGATATTAACAATGTTGAATACAATATCTCTGAGAACTCACAGATCTTGAATAATTTTAATTCTCAAAAGTTTTGGGAAACTGAATGAAAACTCTCAATCTCCTTTGCCCCAGAAAATTTTACATTGAAAAAAAAGCCAATGGTGAACAGAAAAGAAAGAAAAACTAGAAAGATTATTGTGTTCTCTAAATTCTCCCTTTGTGTCAGTTAATGTTAAATATTAATGTATGAGATTAAGAAACTCTTGGACAGGTGAGTGGATCATGATTGGAGTGTACATGCCAATGTATGAGATCATAGCTGGAAGTATTATTAAGAGGCGTGATCCAGTTGGAGTGTGTAGATCACCGATGAGAAACTTTGAAGCGGTATCTCTCATGACAACCGTTCATAGGCTTTCTTTTTGCTGCTACGAGACAAGTAGCATTCCTGTGACTTGTATTTTCACCGTGATGCCCCTGTCTTTCAGCCAGCTCTGAAAGCTCTACAACAGGAAACCAAATATAAACCTCTCTCTCTTTAGGTTTGCAAATGTCAAGTATTTTGTCCCATTAATGGGAAAGGTAATCATTTCACCTTTCATTTTATTTTCTTTTTCATTCATTAAAAAGTGATTTGATACATTAGTCTCTACAGGTTCAGCAGTTTGCTTCTAGGATTAAATGAAAATACTTAGTCACTTCCTCAGGATGTTGTGCTGCAGAAGGTAGCTCAGGGAAAGTGGGAACAGCAAAATTATGGATGGCCCAAGTGGCCCTAGTGGACATGGTCAAGAGGAAAGGATAAATGAGCACAAGGGCTGTATTGCTCATTCACTCAGTCTTTGTTTATTGTCTTGCTCATGGCTTCTTCAGTGAACTTCTCACAGGAGAGGCGCAACCCAGAATCAACTTTTATACAGCATCGGTGACCTGCCATACCCTCTAACAAGGCGGAGGCTGTCTTTCCAAACTTCATGAACCATAGCTCTCCAATATCCCCTTATAGGACAAGGAGCTAGGAGGTAACTTCCCCTTTTCCCATCAGTGTACAAGAGTGTGTGGAGAGGTAGCTTTTTTTGGAAACCTTGAATTCCGTTTCAACTTATTTGTGTATTTGCCTCCCTTGTGTAATTGAATACATGAGTGATTTTTCTAATGAAAGACATTTATCTTAGAGATGATCTGAACTGTGTGGGGCTACTTTCATTGTCTTTCTACTCTATGGAACAACTTTTATAACTAATATAATTATCTGCACTCAATGTGACCTACTCATGAAGCCCAGAGAGTAGCAAAAAAGGAAAAAAAAAATCTATTATTCAAAGTTCTTTAAATAAATTAAAAATAAAACTTCAACTTAAAAATAATATTTATTGGAATAATAAAAGGATAGCCATGAAAATGGACATTTTTTTATGCAGCTCAGTTTATTGATGTGAGTACACTTTACCAGTACCCTTATATGGATGGGATCTATAAATGTGGTGGATCTAATTTCCTTGAGTTCTTCATATGTTTTACATATTAGTCCTCAGTCTGAGGAGTAGCTGGAAATTTTTTTTTCTCTTCCTATGGGTTGTCTCTTCACTCTGTTGGTGGTTTATTTTGCTGTTCAGAAGTCTTTTTCTTTGGTAAGATCCACATTTGATTCGTTGCACTACTTCCTGTGTTATAATGGTGTGCTCAAAAAGTCAAGCTTAAACCTGTGTCTTCAAGAGTTTTACCTATTCTATCATCCAGCAGATTAAGCATTTCTGTTTTGATATTTAGATCTGCAATCTATTTCAATTACAGTTTAGTGCATGGTGAAAAATATGGGACTCATTCTAATCTTCGGCATGTAGAAAGCCAGTTTTCCCAGCTCCTAACTTTCTTCCAGTGAAAGTTTTTGTCTTCTTTGTCAGAGATGTTTGGGTGAATCAATGAATGTGAAGCCAACTATACATTCAAGAGGTTTTAAGGAAATATTTGTAGTAATTATGTTTGTTGATTTACTTTTAGTCTTGATATTTGGGAATTTCATATTAAGTAAAGCAGCAAACTCAGAAAACAGAACTCATAATAAGGAATTAAATAGTTGATCTTAGGTAGGATGTAGTCCATTACTCAGCTGTACATTATTACAGCTGATAAGTGATAAAATATTTATTAAAACTCAATTTAATTTCAAAATTAGAGTTTTTTTTAAAAAATCACATATTATTATAGAATTATAATTTAAAAATTTTTATACTATACTTGGATATCAAAGAAACTACAGACAGGTTATTTTTGTAAAATGTTGTGAGTACTATGCTTTGAAACATAGTTTTAAAACACAAATTGAAAATAAAAGTTAAAATTAAAATATACCTATTAACTTGATTCAGTCTCTACACTCCAAGGCATTTATCACTGATTAATCCTATTTGATTTTTTAATTTTAACTACATAAGAAAGAAATTCTATTATGGCTTTTGAGAAGCTAATATGTATTGAAACTAGAATTTCAAATGAAATTGAATAAATAAAATTGAAGTGTTAGAATAAAGTACAGGAATTATCTAAACTAGATTTTAATGTGATAGTTACTACAATTGATAGATAGTAAGGTTAAATATTTACCTTTAAATATATAGCTGATTACTAGTAAAATATGACATTCTGTTACCTAATCCAGTTATGAAGCTTTATATTTTGGTTTTCATTTTTCTTTATTTTGTATCCATGAAAAATAACATGCAACTTATTTCAAGCCCAAAGATCTTTGTTTTTGTTCAAAATTCCAGTTCCTCAGGAAAATAAATATATCATATTTGAAATTAGAGATGCATATTATATTATAAAAACCGATAAAATAAATACCATTGTAATCCATATCAGTGTATACTAAATTGCAATATAAACTGTCATAGTCTTACAATCCACAAATCCATTAAAGGAGGACTGTTTTATTAAAAAGCACACGAATATTTTTGAGATCTTTTCATGTGAAAAACAGACCTATCATTTTTAAGCATCTCAGAATATTCTCAAAAATATCCCCTAATAACAAATATTACTGTTCCAAAATGTCTACTATAAAAATGTTGCAACAGATGTCCCCAAGTACACAACTTTGCATTCTATTGCCAGTATTTCTGATAAATATATAAAAAAGATAATGAAGGGTCAAATGTTAATGCATTTTGTATATGACAGCCAAGTTATTCAAAAGAGCTCCTCTAGTTTATTTAAACTTACCGCATATGTATGAAGTAGTGTTTCCATATAAATTTTTAACAGTTGATTTTTAAATGACCTACTTATGTAGCAATTCACAGGTACAAATTGAATCTCATAGATTGTTTTAGAAGCTTATCTTTTTTTTTCTTTTTTTAATATTTTTTTTATTTTAAAGAGGGTAAAATTAAACAAAACAAAACAGATCATAAGTAAACAAATTAAGTAACAATTTAAGAAACAGATTTGAAAGCAAGACTCTGGAGATCTTCACTGTCTATCATATTGACTCTTGTTTTCTTCCAAATAGTTGTCTATGTCTTCAAACACAGTGAATACATACTGAACAATATAGTACTAAACCGATCAGAACAGGATGATTAAGGCATTTTAGGTCTTCAAGACCAGACAATAGGGGATCAACAATGGCTGCCATTATGTCTCTCATTCTCTTTGAAATGGCTGTCCATATCTTTATGTATGTTGAAATTAAACAAAAGAAAATAGACTATTATGACTATGAACAGAGAATAACATTGCTAGTTTTATATCAAAAAATTAGCAATGGGTACCTCTTCTTCTTCAGTGTATCTGTTCATTACACCATGTATTATATAATCTGTTCTCATAAAGAGTAGAAGTTCTACACATGCGTCAATCTCTACACGTATACCTATTCTTTCTGTATTACAGGGAAAAACAGATTAAAACAAGACATGAAACTAAAAAGACATATAAAATCACAATACTAGGTGATCTACAGTAGTTACTATGTTGTCTCTTGTTATTTTCAATAGAATTATATATAACATCAGGCATAATACAATTAAACACAACACTACAAGCAATATTAATAAAATCACAACATTGGAGACATTATTGGACTTCAAAAGCAGTTAATAATCAAACCAGAATGGGTATCTTATTGCATCTTGTCATGTTCAGAGTAGTTCCCTCTACTCTTAGACTTGATACTATCAATCATACCAAATTTGAATAAAATCAGTCAAGACAAAACAGCAGTCTAAGAAACCAGATTCAAATAAGACCAGTCTTCGTAAGACACTGTAAGTGTTACAGGATTTCAGTGTAGTTAATAGGAAATTAAAGATAGTTACTATGGTATAGCTGTCTGTGCCTTCAAATCTAGTACTAGTAGAAAGACCAGAACAGAATAAAATCAAACTAAACAGAGTGATATGACTAATGTGGCTTTTAAATCCTGATACACTCTAAATAATGTCCTCTTCCTTTTTTTCAGACAATTCCTCCACTTTCCCTTTCTCAGGGTGCTTTGTACATTTTGAGTCCCAATAACTCCTTTAGTTTTTAGATTAGGGGGCAACCTGTTATCTACCTAAGTGGTGCTGAACCTTTTTATCCCTAAGCTTGATCTTGAGCTGTATTCCTTTACCTACTAAAGCGTCAAGGTTTTCTTCTTAAATAGCTGAGTAGTTCTCCACCACATAAAAGTGTCATGGTTTTTCAACCTATCTGCAGCTGCTATATGAGCTACCCTTATATCTTACTGGTTCCCTGTCACATAGAGCATCATTTTCTCATCTTTGACTTTTGGTTTATTAACCCTCTTTCAGGTTGAGTATATTGCCTATTCAGAACATCTTGAGGGACCCTACCTATCTCCTGATTTACTCTGTCTGTGTTTCTTTTTGTTAGTGTACTAAGGACATATATTTTAGAGATTATAGCCAACCTTCTCTGCCTCATCTCTGCTATGCTATTTTTCTGATATTGATTGTCTACTTTTCTCCTTCATTACACTGTCTGCCCCATTCATTGCAGCCTTTCTGCAACTGTTGTTGGAATTCTGATATTTTTTCTCTTTCTCTAGAATGTGCTTTAGTATTTTTTGTAAGGTTGAATTGGTGGTCACGAACTCCCATGGTTCATCTTTGTCATGGAAACATCTTATTTCTCCATTAATTTTTAGAGACAGTTTTTCAGCATACATCAATCTGGGTTGGAGGTTATTTTCTTTCAGAGCTTGGAATACTTCTCTCCATGTTCTTTCTGATTTGATAGTTTGTGTCCAGAAGTCTGTCGTGATTTTGATGGGTTTTCCTTTATAGATGATCTGTTTCTTTTTTCTGACCACTTTTAATATTATGTTCTTGTGATGAATTTATGGGATCTTGCTTATTATATGTCTGGGTGTAGATCTGTTTTGATTGTAGTTGGCTGCAGTTCTGTATGCCTCATTTATCTGGATATCATTTCCTTTTCCTATGCTTGGGACGTTTTATTTCTGTGAATAGTCTTTGTAATTCATTTATGTTTAATCCTGCTTCTTTGCTCACGTTTTTTTTTTTTTTTTTTATTCTTAAGTAATAGATCTTTGTCATCTTCTAGGCTTTGTATTGTATTGCTACTTCCTGGTTCTCTGTTATTTTTAAGAGATCTTTTATTTCATGATCACACCTTGCAAATATATCTTCAAGTTTTGAAAGTCTAACTTTAGCTTCTGTCAAGAAATTTTGCCAGCTTTCATTGGAGTTTTTAATTTTCTGTTAATCTCTTTGGATCTGTTTAATGTATTCTAGATTTTGTTTGTATTCTTTATCAAAGGTTTCTTTGCTTTTTCAAGGTTCCTCTATCCTTCCATCTGTATCTTCTTGAGAGGGGCTTAGCATTTCTTTTATTAATCTTTTTATATCTTGCCTCATTTGAACTAGAATTTCAGTTTTTAAGTTTATCTATGAGGTCACAAAGGTATTTCTTTATTTCTGTTGATGCTATGGTCAATATTGCATGATTGATGCCCTCAATCTCTTCTGTATTTACCTCCTCTGGATTTATTTTCCCTGTTTCAGTGGCCTGAGGTTTTCTCTTGCTTCTTTCCCTTGTCATGTTTCTGGTTTCTTTCAGACAGGTGTATGGTGGAGGTCTCAGGCCCTTTCCTTATTGTTTAGGGTTTTTCTGAAGCGTGCTGGCTGGGAGCTTGCTGCCTTCTCCAGTTAAGTATTGATATGAAGTACACACAGGGATTACGTGGGCTAGCCATTCTCCTCTGAGCCAGTTCACCTGGTGAGTGTCTTCAGCATGTTAGTGTGTGCTGTGTGGACATCACAGGTTCAGGACAGTTTCATCCCTGTCTATTTGGTCCCAACCATGGGTGTGATCCAGCCCAAGCAGATCCCACCAGTCCTCTTCAGGCCAGGAGTGGCTCGCTGACGCCACTGTAGTTCTGAGTTCAGTCCTGTCCATCACAACTCCAATATGTCGTCCAGCCAGTCACCTCCACCACAGGAACCAATTCCTAGCACTCAGTAGAGGTTAATGCAACTCTCCACGTTGCCTCCATGCTCTATTGTGTTGCATCCATCCACCAAAGGCGCTGGACTCACCAAATCCTTATTTCGGCAGCTGCAACGTCAGTGCCACCATGAATCATATGACTCAAAGGCACACCCAGCACAGCATGGGACTGGCCCCAGTGAGAGCATCTGGTTCCAGCCTTTCATCCACATTTTTCCTTCCTTACTTTCTTTTTTTCTTTTTTGTTTGCTTTTTCCTCAGTATTTTTTGTGGATCATGAGAATCCCTCTTTTTTTGTCTGGTCTTAAATTCTAACGTCTGAGTTATTTTTCTCAGAGAGACTCTCTACCCTGCTACTTATCAAGCCGCCATCTTGCTACTCATTCTCGATGCTGATCGCTTTTAACATGCTCATTTAGACTGTGAGTTATTTGAATTACTTCTTGTACTAACTGACTCATGTGAAAGTTCATAAACTGCTTTTTTTTTTTTTTTTTTCTGGTTGAACTAATTCCTTTCTTTTGGCTCTGAAAAATAAATCTTTATAAAAACATGTCCTAAGATTTTTTTTCATGTGTATTATAATGAATTTAGTCCAGTATTTTTCAGAACATCTATATAATGCTATCACTTAAAAATTATTTTCATATTATCCATGTCCATCTAAATTTTTTCTAGATTATCAATTATGTACCTTCTTTTATGTTAAAACCAAAAATATAGTTCAAATCTTTTGAGATATTGCTGTATATTTAGAACCTTGTCTATATAAATATATATCTTCTTAAATAAAGAATGAACACATTTACAGGTATTTAAGTGTATGTGTAGGTGTATGTAGTACTCTGTTGAATTTATTCACTTGTCATTCTGTGTATGAGAAAATATAGATTAAAATTTTACTTTTCCCATACATGTATAGTTATTATTTCAACATCATTTAATATTCACATGAGTTACATATACCTAGAAAATATAGATACCAAAATAGATATATGACATGTGTGTTTATTATGTATCTCCTAGTAAATGCATGGATTTTCTTTTCTGTCTACAACTTGATGTGTTTGTTGATGTGAATTGGAATCAGAACACTAAAATGAAAGCATCTAGTTAAAAAAAATATGCACGGGTTTTATTAGTCTGCTACCTCCTGGCTTAAATTTTGAGCTTCACATACAGGTAAAATTACCAAAAATACTTTTGGGGCAGGATTATAGATTCGTGAGCATTACTGGTAGCAGACAGTAACAATTCTGTACTATCACATAGCTAACTATAGTCATATTGCTTTGTTAATGTTTTTAAAAGTTATAGTCTATAAAATAACTTTCAGAATACCATGTTGTCATTTCATTGCAATGGAAAGGTAAACAAACACGTTATTATCCATACTTTCCATGAGAACAACAAAAAATAGGTGCATCAGTTAGTAAGCAATAAGCTAAAATTTTACCAGACCATATAGATTTAGAGTCTTTATTTTATGCTAGTTATTTAATGCAGATAATTATAATGAATTTTAGACCTTAGAATTTATATAAGAAAACTTTGGAACACATAGGGATCATGGCATAACTGGTTCAATATGAGGTCTTTAAATCCCTAAATAAGTTTGAACTCACATAATATATTCAGCTTGACAATTGCGAATTAATTGCATTTGAGGCAATAAATGTAGTTATGAGGATAAAAATTTTATGGTCAGCTAATGACAGGGTCAAATTTAAGAGTGAACCCTAAATTCCCAATTAATATGTGGAAAATATACAGTTTTATTTATTATATAAAAAACTATCTCTCTATTGAAAAGTCCAATGTTTGAAGAAGCTATGCTCTTTCAGGTAGAAAACATGGACTAACCACTGGACAGCACTGCCCAACTGCATTGTCCATATTCACTGTCAACATCTTAGAGAGGTGGCAGCAGACGAATAGCATGTGTTCCATAGCCAAATGTATTTTATCACTGAAATTTCTAAAAATTTCACCGAGAGCCACAGCTGGTTTAAATCCGCATTGTGTCTAATCAGTTTATAAAGAGGTCAAATACCATAAAGACAGAAATTATACTGCTACACAGAAGAGTTGCAGCTGAACAGTGGAAGTTGCTTTTTGAAAAGGAGATTGGCCGCAAAATGTTTTCTACAGGATAAAACAAAGTCTTTGTCACCACGATCCCAATTTATTATTCACCTTAATAGCACACGATTTTGGCTCATCGTGATTTTGCTTGAAAGGCTTTAATGAATAGCTCTCAGAAAAGATATTCTGATCCTCTTAACAAAGATTATTTTAAATAAAAGCTTAATATATCTTGCTTTAATTCCACTTTTTATAACAGTATTCCAGTATTTCAAAGAATTATCCATGGGTAAAGTTTCTTTTTGTTCTAGAGTGAGCTAAGGGATATAAGGAAAAGAATAAGTAAGAGGAGAGGGAAAAAGACAAGAAAGAAAGAAATAGGAAACGGAAAGAAAGATGACAAAATGGTAGGAGAGAGGCAGAGAGAGGAAAGCTAGGAATGGGGAAGAAAGGAAGGGAGGAAGGCACTTCTTTAGAGAAGCAGGGAGAGAGGGAGGGAAGGAAAGAACAAAGGGACAGAGGAAGAGATTAAGGAGAAAAGAGAAGGAAAGAGGAGAGATAAAAGCTTCAGTCATTGAGGAAAGAAAGACAAAAGGAGGAAAGAAAAGAGAGAAGAGAATATGAAAGAAAATCATATTATATATGAAGTGTTTGTTTTGGTGCTGGGGATCAAACTCAGGGCCTTGTGCATGCCAGGAAAGAACTGTTCCACCGAGAGCCACATACCCAGCTTCCTAAATAATATATTCTAATTTGAGTATTTTACCAAGTAAAACAGAAGCATTATACCTTTTCTCTATGACAGATCCAAATGTTAATATTTCTTCCCAATAAGTAGTATCTGTTTTATTTGTAGTTTTTTATAATACAATTAATGAAGAAACAACAATTATGTGGATTTTTTCTTAATGTGACTAATTAAAATTACTACAACTGAAATACATGAAAACATTATTTAGTGTCTTAACAAAAATATAAACAAGCACATTTTTAAAAAAAATTGATAGTAAACATTGAATAAGAGACCTCTGCTATCAACTATGTACTCACTGAATGCATTTTCAGTTAATGAAGGAATGAACTGAATACTAAATTATTCTATTGGTTTTTCAGCTCAATGATTTTTCAGACATTAAAGAATTGCAGCTGAAATTGTAGTGTTTAGATCTGGTGTGTACGGTTCAGAAAATATTCATGGCTTTATAGAAATCCAGTGTGCTTCTTCAAACATCATCAGCTCACGGTTCACATGTCAGTCAACTGGAGTCAGAGATAAAGAGGGAATTCATAAAGTCCCATTGAGCACTGTTGGCAGTCACAAACACATAACTAAAAAGAGTTTTAGGAACCGTTCTATTTACAATAATTAAATGGATCCAAAACCTATCAGCAATTCAGTAGTATGGTCATTCTTTGTATCTGTTCTTTAATATTCAAAACTTGCTCAAATAGTGTGAAAAATGGAATGCATCCCTTGGTAGCAAGTGATACATATGATAAAATCAGAAGCTAAGCTACTGTAATGCATCTTAATGCACCTGCGAGCTATCACCAAAAGCAAGATGGGACAGAAGGCAATAGCTGTGTGTAAACATTGCCATATCAGACTTTTTTTTATCTTAACCAAAACACACATATTTTTAACAAACCAATCAGCAAATTCCTGCACATCCATTTGACACTGAAATTTTCTTATTAACACATAACACTCTCAGTTTTAACACTGAATAGTGTATGACTGAGCATACATTTTATACATTTTAAGAATAACTTAAATGTATACACAGAACAGGCCAGGTATTAGTTATGTATGGCAATATGGAATTTAACTAGCAGAATACTCTATAGCTGCCTCTGGATAATGTGAGTTAGTGAATGTTCTTCATTTACCAAAAAGAAATCCCAAAGGTTATTCTCCTTGTACATGTGATTCTCGCTAACTGCAGTCTAAACCCAACAGCTACCATCTCAAAATGTTGTCTTGAGCCAGCTACACTGCTCCCTGATATTATCATATATTTCTATATTATCCTGCTCTTTGTGTAGTCTGACAAATCTACATTGTGTACTTAACCTACATACAAAATCATTATTTTAATTATTGATGGAAGCAAATAGATTATAGCTGAATCAGTGTTTCATAGAAGATAAGCATCATGACTGGAATTAAAAGGTTGCTCAGGAAAATGGCCTTACTATATAGCAGCATTCTTGATAACTTAACTTTCTGGCCCAACTGAACTGTAATTCTTGTTTTGTTAATTTTGTAATGTTTAAAAGTTCAATTCAATGGCATAAATTTTCAAAAAGTTTTGCTAATTACTAATTACTAATTCTAATTAGTAAGTTTTGCTATTTACTAATTCTTCACCATTGTGTCAGCTGGGATTCTTTTCTTTCACCAGACCCTGACAACTATTAACCTTACTTTGTAATTCCATAAGTTTATGTAGTTAGGACATTTCCTATAAATAGAATCACACCATTTGTTATTTCATGTCTGAATTAATTTAATTGAGTTAATATCTTTATAGTTATTTTGTTAGAGCATGCGTAAGTGTTTAACATAGTTTTATAGCTGATAAATATTTCACCGTATGACCAGACAACATTTATATAGTTTTATTCATTCATTAATCATTGGGCATGTGGGCTACCCAAACATTTTTTACTATTATGTTGCTACAATGATCATGTAATACATATATTCAGAATAATTTTGAAAATATTTATTCACATTTGCCTTGAGTATATATTGTAAATAGAATTGCTCTGTCTAATGACAATTCTATGGTAAAATTTAGGATGAAATACCAACCATTTACCCAAGAGGCTCTACCAATATGTAACCATCACAAATACATGAATATTTCGATTTCTCCACACATTTTTCTTCTCCTCTTAAAAGAATTAGTGATTCTATGGATTTACATAGTGTTTCATCATGGTTTTATTTACATTTTCATAAAACACATAAATATTATCTACTTATATATCAATTTCTATATCTATATACTAAGCTACTTATATGCTTAATAATAGGTAATTATTAAAGGGTTACATTTGTAAACTATAAAGAAAATACCTTTGTAAAATATAAAGAAAATATATTTATATGGAAACTGTCTAGGAATATAAGCTAAAAGTGTCATAGAGGATCACCTGTGCCTAATTTATCAAAAAATGTTAGCAATTAAAAATGTTTGATAAGTAGATTTAAGTGAATTTAATAAAAGTAAAAATTTTAGAAATAGCCAGAAAATTATCCAAACACATACTGTGACATTAAAGATTTTAAGAATGGATCCCCACCTGCCACCTCTCCAGCCTGAGGAGTGCACCACAGCTGCCAGCCGGAAGGAGGGAGCTGGGCCAAGCTAACCCTGCTCCAGCCTTGTCTGCGACCTTCTTTTGACCTGGAGAGCACCAGCACTACTGCCACTGCCTGGAGGAGAGAGCAGCCCTGCTGAGGAAGTTTGAGGCCTACCTAGGCCATAGGGGGACCCTCTATCAGTCTGGGGAGCTTTGTCATCCAAGGAGCTAGATGACTACACAACATCCAATCCCTGGGAGAGTATGAGATCCTGGCTTTGGTGGGTTTGGGGCTGCCGGGCTTACAGCCGCACTAGATTGGGCTTAGCAGGATTTGGGATTGCCCACACCCAGTGGCCTTCTTTCCCTCAGGGGAGCTTTGCTACTAGAGGGGAAAACTGTGCAGTTTGAGCTTTAGGTCTACCTGAGAGGAGCCTAGCAACTCTCTTTTAATCCAGGTGCCCCGCGCCCAAGGAGGGAGCAACACTACCAGAGGAGTCCCAAGAGCCCAGGTCAGAAGAGACAATCTCCAACACACCCAGGGGAAACTCTGGAACACTGAAACACGAATAGGAAAATGACAAAACGAAAGATCAAAATGCAATCTCAAACATCCAGCCTATCCCAAGAAAGCCTGGGAGCCATGTACATAGAAGAAAATACATGCCATATACCTGAAATATCTGAAATAATAGTAACTGAAATAATGAAGCAACTCTGGGAAGCTTTAAATGAAATCAAACTAGAAATGATCTCTCAGGTAAAAGAAGAAATCATAAAAGAAATGAAGGAGATGCTAAGCCTACCTAAGAAGACACAGTTAAAAAATTGGAGGAACTAAACAAAAAGCTACAATCCCTGGATGAACAATATAAGAAACAAACAGAATATACAAAACAGATGCAAAGAGATATACAGGAAATCAAAAATTCCATTGAAAGTTGTAAAAACTGCCTCAATGAATGAGAAGATAGAATATTGGACCTTGAAGAGAAGATTGAGCCAGTAAACAGGCAAGGAAAGATCTTTTAAAAATAACAAGAAATCAAGAAATAACAATTCAACAACTGCAAGATGATGCAAAGAAAAACAACATAAGTTTGATAGAAATAAATGAAAAAAGAAGGAGACAGCATAAAGGATGTCAAGAGGATATTTAGAGAAATAATAGCTGAAAATTTCCCAAACATGAAATTGGAAACTGATATCAGGATCAATGAAGCATAAAGAACACCAAAGGGCCATAGCCAAAATAAAACTACACACAGACGTATAATAATCACCATCCCAGAAATCAAACAAAAGAATAGAATGTTAAACACTGCCAGAGAGAAAAGACAGATCACCTATAAAGGAAAACTTATCAGAATCACAGCAGATTTGTCCACACAAACAATAAAGGCAAGAAGAGCCTGTAGTGAAGTATTTCAGATCCTAAAGGAAAATGGTTTCCAACCTAGATTTATGTACCCTGCAAAACTGTCCTTCAAAATGAATGGAGAAATAATATACTTCCTTGACAAAGAACAGCTGAAGGACTTCATGATCACCAAGCCAATCCTGCAAAGAATACTGAAAAACAGCTTAGATACACTTAGGAAAAAAACCCACTAAACTAAGAAGAGAATTAAGCAGAACAGAAAGATAAAGACACAATGGCAGAAATATAACATGTCAGCAATAAACTAATATATAACAGTTATAACCGTTAAGATGTAAATGATCCCAATGCACCAATTAAAAGAAACAGACTGGCAGAAAGGATCCAGAAACAAAATCCAACCATATGCTATCTACAAGAAACCCATCTAACCCAAAAGGATACTCACAGATTGAAAGTCAAAGGATGGAAAACAATACTCCATGCAACAGGAATCAAAAAAAAAAAAAAAAAGCAGGGGTAGCTATTCTGTTTGCAGACAATGTGAATTTCAAACCAATAATGATCAGAAGAGATAAAGAAGGTCACTAAATACTGATTAAGGGAAAACTTCAAGCGGAAAAGAAGACTATCTTGAATATATATGCACCAAATTCTAGAGCATCCAGTTACATAAACCAAGTAATACCAGAAATGAAAAACCAAATTAGCAATAATACAATTGTAACAGGCGATTTTAACACACCATTGACATCAATGGACAGATCAACCAGACAGAAAATCAGCAAAGATATAAAAGAACTGAATCACACCTGTGAACAAATGGACTTAATAGACATATACAGAGTACTCCACCCAAAAACAATAGAATACACATTCTTCTCAGCAGCACATGGGTCATTCTCTAAAATATACCATATATTAAATCACAGAACATATTTAAATAAATGCAAAAGAGTTGAAATTATCCCTTGCATGTTATCAGAGCATAGCGCTATGAAATTAGAAATTAATGATAAAAGATACTGCAAAACCCCCACAAACACATGGAAACTGAATAACACACTCTTGAGTAATCAGTGGGTCACAGAGGAAATTAAACAAGAAATTAAACACTAACTACAAGAATATGAAAACACAAATACAGCTTACCAGAATATTTGGGATGCAATGAAAACTGTCCTCAGAGGAAAATTTATTGCACTGAGTTCCCACATCAGGAAAACAGAACAAATACAAATAAATAACCTGATGTTACACCTCAAACATCTGGAAAAAGAAGGGCAAGACAAGCCCAAAGTCAAAAGAAGAGAGGAAACAATAAATATCAGAGCAGAAATCAATGCAATAGACACCAAGAAAACAATCCAAAAAAATCAATGATTCAAAGAGTTGGTTCTTTGAAAGAATAAATCAATTGAGTAAGCCCCTAGCCAGCCTTACTAAAAAAAGGGGAAGGAAAAGCTCAAATTCATGCAATAAGGAATGAAAAAGGTGAAATCACTACAGACCCAGGAGAAATACAGAAGATCAGCAACACTGATTTCAAAAACCTCTACTCTCAAAGGTTTGATAACACAGAAGAAACAGATTCCTAGAAGCATATGAAATACCAAATCTAAATCAAGAAGATATAAAATTGCTGAATAACCTAATTTCTATTAATGAAATCAAAAATGTAATTAAGCCCTCACCTACAAATAAGAGCCCAGGCCCAGACGGATTCACTGAAGAATTCTACAAGAAATATATAAAAGACCTAATGCCAACACTCCTCAAACTCTTCAATGAAATTGAAAGGGAAGCAATCCTTCCCAAGTCATTCCTGGAAGCAAATATTACTCTAGAACCAAAACCCGAGAAAGACCTAACTGAAAAAGAAAACTACAGACCAATCTCCCTAATGAACAAAGATGCAAAAATCCTCAATAAAATATTGGCAAATAAGATGCAGCAAATCATCAAGAAGATAATGCACCATGACCAAGTGGGTTTCATCCCAGGTATGCAGGAATGGTTCAACATATGTAAATCAGTAAAAGTAATTCACCATATCAATAGAGTCAAAAGTAAGAATCACATGATCATCTTTATAGATGCAGAAAAAGCTTTTGACAAGGTACAACATTCATTTATGATAAGAACCTTGCAGAAAATTGGAATAGATGGTCTTTACATCAACATAATAAAGCCCATCTATGACAAACCAACAGCCAGAAGCATACTAAATGGCCAAAAATTGAAGGCCTTTACTTTAAAATCAGACACAAAACAAGGATGTCCCCTGTCACCCCTCCTATTTAATATGGTACTGCAAATACTAGCGAGAGCAATTAGACAAGAGAGAGAAATAAAAGGCATAAAGATAGGAAAAGAAGAAGTTAAATTATCACTATTTGCAGAAGATATGATACTCTACATAGAAGACCCCCAAAACTCCATTGAAAGACTCCTAGATATAATAAATTCAGCATTGTATCTGGATACAAAATCAAATCAATAGCATTCCAAATACACTAACAAAATCACACAGAGAGAGATAAGAGAAGTCACACACTTCACAGCAGCAATCAAAAAAATGAAACATTTAGGAACTATTCTCACGAAAGAAGTGAAAGACCTATACAGGGAAAATGATTATACACTGAAAAATGAAATTAAAGATGATCTCAAAAAATGAAAAGACATCGCTTGCTCATGGATATGAAGAATAAATATTGTGAAAATCGCCATTCTTGCAAAACTGTTATAGAGATTCAATGCAATCCCAATAAAAACACCATCAACATACCTCATAGATCTCGAGAAATCACTCACTAGACCAATGCCTATCACCATATACCAAAATAAAATCTAAATGGATCAAAGGTCTAAATACTAAAACAGAAACACTAAATTTATTGGAAGACAAATTGGGTAAAAACCTTGAAGACATACAGATAGGTAGAAAATTCATGAACAAGACTCAAACCGCACTGGATATACTTCCCAGAGTCAATAACTGGGATCACGTCTTATTAAAAAGTTTCTGCACGTCAAAGGAAATCTCTAACATAGTGAAAAGAAAACTCACAAACTGGGAAAAAAATCTTAGTGAACTGCCCCTCAGACAAAGGACTTCTGGCTAAAAAATATGAAGAATTTTAAAAAATCAGACCCCCAAAATTCAAAGACCCCATCCAAAAATGAACATCTGAGATGAATAAACAATTTTCAGATGAAGAAATACAAACAGCAAATAAATATATGAAAAAATATTCATCATCATTAGTCATTAGACAAATGCAAATTAAAACCACACTGAGATCTCATCTCACTCCTGAAAGAATGGCTAAGATCAAGAAGACCAACAACTGTTGGAAAGGCTGTGGGGAAAAAGAAATTCTCCTGCACTATTGGTGGGAGTGTAGACTAGTGCAAACATTGTGGAGGGCAGTCTGGAGATTTCTCAGAAAAATGGGACTGGAAGCCCCATTTGACCCAGCCATTCCACTTCTAGGCATATTCCCAGAAGACCTGAAAGCATCATACCACAGTGATATATGTGCACCCATGTTTATAGCAGCACAATTTGTAATAGCCAGATCTTGGAAATAACCTAAGTGTCCATCAACTGAGGAATGGATAAAAAAGTTGTGGTATTTTTATACAGTAGAGTACTACTAAGCTATAAAGAATGTTCACATTGAGACGTTTATAAATAAATGGACACAGCTTGAGACCATACTCGTAAATGAAATAAATCAAACTCACATGTATAAATACCAAATTGTTTCCCTAGTGTAAGTAATGATAAGAATACATAAAAGTACGTGGTAATCATGATCCCTCCCGTCACACTGGTTTGAAGCCATATAATGTTTTCACTCATTAATTGGAATGGTTTTAATCTGGGTTGCTTTATATTATTGTCTGCGATACTACAAATAGCTATTTTGAAGAAAATAAGACAGCGCAATAGCTAGTGCGGATTTAATATCACCCTGTTTTGAAGCCCCATCAAGTTGTTGTTTGTTTGTTTCCATTAGTTTTAGCATGTTGTATCTTATTATATTTTAATGTATCCAATAGTATAAGCAAATTTTTTTATGGGCAAAGAGATAACATAGAAACCGATGTTTGGTTTCTGTTAGCTGGTTCTAAATACCCTGCAATACTCTTGAATGGTTTCACACTGTCTTGATAATTTTGATGCTATAGCATACGAAGTTAGAGTCAAATATTTCAAGGAAAGAGACACTATGGTAACTACTATTAATGTCAGGTTATCTGGTGGTGAAACACAATGATGCTTAACTAGTTCGGTTCTGACTTGGGTTGTTCTATTGATATGCTCTTATTTTTATCTCAATCTCCCCCCCCCATCTTTTTCTTTTTTTAAAAAATTAATTATTTCTTAGTATCTTTTAATTAAGGGAAAACTAAATTAAAAATAGCGGGATATATTATGGTAACTTTTTTGTTTTGCTATTAACCTGATTTGAACCCTTGTATTGTTCTCCACATCTTGTTCTGACTGATTTTATTATATTGTGTTTTGTTTAATAGTATCAAATTTGAGGGTATAGGCAACCACTTTGAAGGCAAACAAATACTCAATGATACCCATTATGGTTTGACTATTATCTTCTTTGGAAGTCCTGGAAGGTCTCCAATGTGGGTTTTATTGGTCTTGTTCTGTACTGTTTTGTTCAATTCTTTTATACCAGCTGATATAGGCACTTCTTTGTAGGATAACAAGAGGCATAATGATACCCATTGTTGATCATCTAGTAATCTCTTTTTGCATTATATACTATGTCCACCCTCCTATTCTGACTCTGTTTTGCTTTGTCACATTGGGTTTTTGTTGTTGTTGTTGTTCTGTTTTGTTTTGTCTTGTTTCTTGTTTTATATATATTTTTTCCTTTCCTCTTCAAAGAAAAAGTTATAAGAACTATGGGAGTAATGGAACCCAAAATATGTGATTGTTAGCATAAAAAGGGAAGAAAGAAAGTGATCTAACGGATATAACTGCAAGTGTATTTAAGGGTGTAGGATAGAAAACCGTATCACTGAGTTTTTGTTGGATCATTGAACAGAACTATCTGCAGTCTCACTGTATTAATGTCTTCTTTGTATGCTTTAATTTTGTAACCTGAACAACTGTTTCTGAGATGACAATATGTAATCTATTTACTAGTGAATTCTTACTGTATATTTTTTCTCTTGAAATTCTGTATTACTTGTAGCCTTGTACTGTCTTGCTTTTTTTTGTTTTGTTTTTCTCTTTAATTATGTACTTAATTTAAGAATGTACTAAATGTTAAATTATTCAGCAAGTAAAATTTAACTCTTTACAAAAATAGTGGCTGTACCACTAGCAAAATATACTTTCAATATGGACAAATATATAAATAAGAAAGACACCTTAAGACTCCTTGCATTGTGATACTATTTTGTCATTTCTTTGAGTTGCTGTACAATTTTATTTCTTAAATTTTCAGTGAAAGCTTAAGTTACTTTCAAAGTGAGTTTTGAAAAAAAACTAAAAGTTTTTAAATGTATCTTATGAATAATGGGAAGTCTAGAAGTGAATATATACTCTTCTCTGTGGAATTCTATGGAAGGTATATTTTAGAAATGCAAGTTATCACCGTGGGGTAGATAATGGTGAAGCAGTATAAGTATCATAAATCCCTACAAAATGTTAGTTATTAGTTGCATTGCTATATTAATTGATCATATAGAAAATGCACAAAATCAGCTAGCTATGTTCATAGCAATATTGAAGTAATTCAGGTAAAGTTAAGCTAAATAGGAAGTAAAGAAATTTTGAAGGCAGTATATTATGAACTTGTTAACTATAGTTTAACCTGATGATAAAAACTCATCAGCAGTGATAATAAGGTAGTATCCTTAGCCTCAGATTGCTTTCACTTACATTCTAAATCTTGTATTCACTCACTTCCAACAAGAACGAAGTCACTGTGTCTGGGCTAACTTGATAAGCAGAGAAATCACAAAAGAACTATCTAATTATAAAATGACAGATCAGGATGTTCACATCGTTAATCCAGACTCATAGCAAATCATATAGTAATAATATAATAATATGTTAATATTATCATATTATTGATATAACAAATATTATTTATAACATATTTATCAATAATAAAATAATAGTATAACAATGATATATTATTTTATTAATGATATTTAAAATATAACATAACATATAGCTATATTGTACATTATATAATATGATAATATAATATAATATAAATAATGATAAAATAATAAATTGATATATTAATTATATAATGTAAAATGTAATAAAATAATATAGTAATAGTGTATTAATGCTAGTAATAATATAATATAATAATTATAGTTGTTTGATATATTCTTAAGCACATCATAAACTCTAACAGTTTTTCTTAGAGTGACTTTGGGATTTGGAACTATATTTCCCCTCCATAGTATAGATACTGAAAATAGATACATAGATTTATCTAAATTATCCAAGGTAGCATAGCGATTAGATATCAGAGTCAGGTTGACACTAGAAACAGACACTCTTTTACTCGGTTATTTTTAAAGACTTCAACCTGATTGCTAACTAGACACTTTTCTAACAGAATACCAAACTGACTGAACCAACACTAATGCACTTTCCAAATTTAATTTTACTTAGACATAATTTTCCTACTTCTTGTCTTCCATGTTCTTCTTTCTCATAATCTAAATTGATATTAGATGTTCTTACTGATGAATATTGATTTTTAAAATTGGTCCTAAATATCTGAGTTAATAAATGTTTTATATTTTTCTGTATAAACAGTCAGAAGGCATAAGAAAAAGCAAGTAGCTGAAGAATTCTTGGAACAGTAAAAACAAATTTGCTGGGCCAAGCCTATTTACATCCAAAATTTACTGCTTGAATAGTTAACAGTGAGATCTATTGAAAGACTGCTAAGATTCACCTAAATTTAGAACAGTCTTTGATATTTTAAGTCATAATTTCATTTCTCCATTAAATTGCACAACTTAGTACAAAATGCAAAAGTTATTCTATTGAGCTCATTGATTTGAAACCTTTTGGAATGAAAAACAAAACCAAAAATATACGTGTTCTATAGAATAAGGTGAAAATGATTATATCAGGGCATAGGAATGAACTTTTGTAAAACTTAACAATAGGCAAGTGAGTGAAAGTTTACAGTCTAAGATAAAGTTAGGTCTATTTCAGTGCTAATAGTACTCAGTTTGAAGTGGTTTAAAGATAGGAAGGAAGAAACATAAACAGTGGAAGGAAAATCACCTCAAATTCATTTTAGAACTGAAAACCTTAAATTTTTAAGGCTAGATTATCAAAATGAATTTGTTCTTAAAGTCACTTTTCATAATTTTAGTTTTGTGCAATTTGAAAATGTTTTAAAATTAGTAATTTGATAAGATAATTTCTTAACATAGTTTATATTCCTCAATGTGTTCATATTTAATGAATGATCTTATGCTATTTTAAAAGTATTTGCAATAGACATATAAATCTTTTCTATTAATTTTAAAATACAGCTATAAATATGAGCTTCCACAATGTATGAAATAAGCCTAAAACAATTCTTGTTAATTCATTGTTACCAAGATGAAAATATTTTTTCTCTAGAAAAATCAAACCAAACTAAAAGAAAGCTTTAAAGTGATTTAAATCATAGATACAATTTTAATGGGTTTACTGGGTTTTATGGGTTTAATGGGTTTACCATGGCTATGGTTAAATTAAGCACTCTATAATTCAAATATTTCCTAATGGGAATATATTTCTAATTCTATCTGGAAGTATGTAAAGAATATAGCAATAAAATCACGTATGGAAAATGTTATGGTTGATTCTTTGTGTCAACTTGAGAAGTTTAGAAGTTTACTTTAGAGACTTAGCAGCGAGGCAGGATCCTTATTTTATAAATATTTTCATCCTGAAGAAGAGGGCACAGATATTTTATGAGTGCCACATCTGTCCCCACCCCTGGGGATGGGGCAGGTGTGGACTTCCCAAGAAATAATAGAGGGAAGAGGCTTGTTCCTCCCCTCTTTTGCTCTGGCCACATTTGCTGGTTGCTGCTTTGAAACGTTGCCCCGGTGCCATGCCACCTTGCCTTGGAGCCAGCTGATTATGGACTGAAGTCTTCAAAAACTGTAAGCTAAATGAACATTTTCTTCTTTCATCCTGGGTGTTAGGTATTTTGATCTAGCAGTGAGAGAAAAGTAACCAAGACAGACAATTTTATAATTCAGTTTCTTGAAATTTATGACTGCAACAATATCAGTGATATTTGGATTTTATTATCAAAACTAATTCTTCCAATTCAGATATATATGCAGTAAGTTGTGTGAGAATATTAACGCTTTTTTCGTAGGAGAAGTTTCTATTGTACATCTTTAAATATTGCTTTGTGTTTAGCTTCCTTTAGCACAGTGGTAATAAAAACACTTCACACAGAGCTAAAATCATATTAAGCAAGGTAATATGCAAATGAACTTACTCTGTTAAAACCCCAATTCATCTTCTCTATAAACAGAAATAATTTTCCTATGCAATGAATCGTTGAAAAGCATGTCAGAGGAGGAATAAATATTACTAATTTATTATATTCATATGAAGAGTGGCTGACTTAACTTTCTTTGGTCCAGCACCTGCTCGACCAATCTTTTAATTAGTTTATGCTTAGCAGGTTGAGAAGAAGAACATGCGTTCTTACTGACATTGAAAAATCTGGTTAATCAGCTTATTTCTTAATTGCAAAATTAACATCTTACTTGACGAAAATAACTCATTTCAAAGTAAAGTAATTCATTTAAAGAGGAAAAATTATCCATGGAAAAGCTTAGAGGAACAGTTGATATATTATGTTTTGCTTTCTTTTTATTTGCCTCCATTTTGACAGAAATTCTTAACAAAACTTCTGCTCAGAGGAATCCGTTCACATGAAAACTTTATGAACAAGAATGGTCATAGTATTAAAGAAAAAAGTCCTAGCACACCTGAGCCATCTTTTCTTTTTTTCCAAAGTTCTTCCTATAGAACATTTGTGTCTATGTCAATGGAATTATGTCAGCACAGAACCATGAAGAATGGACAGGAAATGTGCTCTCAAGAGTAATCACTTCATGTGCTATTCAATTTTTCATCCTAGACTTTTAATTTATCAGTTTTATGCCACTCTTTCACTATTCCCAGCAGTTTATTAAAAATCCTTTTCCTAGTGCATCTAGAAAAGTACTTTTTGAATCAGCAAAATTGTAAGCCAATTGCCTCAACAACCCAGCCCAAATGTCCATAATCTCTTATCTAAATTGCTACAATGATTTTTAATTGATATTCTATTACTTAGAAGACACATTTAACTTTTAATAGTGATGTATAATGCTTAAATAAAATCATAAAAAGAACAATAATATATTTGTATTATGCTATATATGTACATACAGTAGAGTATATATGTCTACATGCATTTGCTTATTCACTACAAAGAGAAAACGCATGCTAAAGAAAAAAAATTATAATGAAATCTTTTGGTTCTTATAAATATTATGAGACCACAATAGGTTTTTTTACTCTTTTTAATTCTGCCCATTTTGTTTTTCTCATCTTCTACAAAATAAGCTCAATGAGAGTATTTAACTTACTTAATAGAAACAACCTGTCTTTTTTCTTAGATTTAAATTTTGGTGCTAACATTTTACTATGTGCATCTGACAAGTTTCATTAGTAGATAGCAAGGGGAGGACCATACTCTAGTCATGCTCTGGGCGTTATTGATAATCTTTTTCCTCTTTCTGAGGATGTATTTTTTTTCTTTAATAGTAAGAATAAAACACCCTGGGGTACATATAGTAATCCTCCATAGTCTTTCCTGTTAGTGACATGAGAAGATTTGAGTGACCAGGGACAGCTTTAGTTTCTAATTTAGTGGATATGATATAAGGCTTCTAATGGAAATAGGATCATAGCCATTTTTTACTTTCATTTGTTTGCTTGCTTGTTTCAGTTACACTAATACTAACATTTCAGTTTACCTTTCTTTCTCTGAGTTACCTGAATCTTATCTAGTCTCCATTATTCAGTAAAACTCAATAATTTAAGAGACAATGACAAAAACATTTAAATATGATTTAACTCTAAATGGCGATTTAGACAGATGCTTCTATCAGATACTTCTATCCAAAAAGTCTAACTCATTTAAGCCTCAACAGAATTCCATGAAATAGATACTGTTACTATCCTCATTTCACAGAGAGAAAACTGAATTCATAGATTAATAGATTCCACTGGTACTGGTGAGATTGAAATCCAGGAAGGCTGGTACCAAAGTCAATTTTAAAGTCATGCTTTTAATCTAAACACAAAATAGCTCTAATTATGACTCTAGTAGTCCTCTGCTTCTTTATGGAAAAAAAATTGAAACACTCAACATGACTTACAAGATGCTTCTTCACTCATATCTTTTGGCATCCTTCAAGATTTCACTTATGCAGCAACTGACTTGTGATTTGTTTTTATTTTCATGAAGGGTCTATTAGTCAGAAAAGATTGAGAGTCTTTTTATAAATTCTCTTCTGAGGACTGATTCCTTCACAACTGAACTGAAATGGCTCACTTAGATGATCAGCCTCATAAAGGATGTTAATTCTATGTTACTAAAAATCCAATAAACATCTTGTAATAGTACATAGCGACTTCTGCAGGAGTTGTACAATTGTTTCCCTATAAAGCAGCAAAGATGGTAAATGTAGGTTTAACATGTCGTACTTTATTTCCAAAATCTATCACAGTCATTGACACATTGTATAAACTCAACAATTATATAGTGTTATGGTTTGTGTTTACATGTCCCCCCATAGTCTCATGCAGTCATGGAGGTGGTTTTCTAGAGTATGTGATTGATTCACGGACCAGTGTTGCAATTATGAGTGTGAGTGTTGTACCACTCTGGGGTGGGTAGCCTGTATAAAATTTAAGGGAAAAAAAGAGGCTTGCTCCCCTATTCTTCCCCTTTGTGCTCATGTTAATTTTGCTATCTTCTGCCACCATGCACTATTGTCCTTCTGCCAAGCTCTACCCTGCCTTGGAGTGGGGTGATTATGAACTGAAACCTCTGCAAACTATTAGCTAAATAAACCTTAATTTAGGAGGTACAGAGTAATTCGTCTCAATAAGGACAAGATGAAATCTGTTACCAGAGAAGTGAGGTCCTTGTCATGACTATCTACCTGATCATGTGCCTCAAGCCCCTTTGGGAATGGCCTGTGGGAAGAGATTGGAAAGGTTCAGAGATGTCACCTGAAAGATTAGTGCTGAAATGTTTTAGGCTATTCTGTATGAGAGATTCTGATCAGTGCTCAAAGGACCAGAAGGCCCATAAAAATCCTGCATGTAAAGTCCAGTTTCCAGAAGTTTCTGCTGGGAAGAAGGGTTGCATTGATTGTTGGACTCCAGATGATACACTCTACACCTTGGGAAAAATTTCATCTGCATTTTGCTTATGTCTAGAGACTTTGCCTGAGACCAAGTTTACAGATGGCAGACTAAACTGGCAAAAACAAACAAAGAAACAAACAAAAACCTTCAAGGCAGTCAAATGTTAAGATAGTGACATGCATATTGGGGACTGTTAGCCAGATACATGTTTAGAATCAAAAGCAAAGAGCCCAGAGGAATGATTTAAAATGTTGTGGGTCTGGCCAGAATGAAGTTCCAGTAAGGCTGTTTATTGCAAAGACAGAGATGAAGAGAACACAAAAGAGAACAAGAGAACACACAAGAGAACACAAAAGATGACCTTAAGATGGCAGAAACAGCAGCAAGTTGACACATTTCACAAGCCCAAAAACTACAAAAGTGAAAGACTTCTTTGAGAATAAAGTTGCAGAGTACTATGTTCCAGAATGGCAAGAAGGCCACACCAGGTTCCAGAATGTTGGTAGCATAAACAATCTGTTCCTTGGAATTGGATTCAGAATGCTCATCAATCTAGGTACTCAATCTATGGAACAAAAAGAAAAGAAAGCCTGGCTACTACTCCAGATGGCAGAGGACTCTGGCATCATTCATTTGCTGCTGTTTTAGGCACATGCAGAATGCATAAGTTGTGGGTTAAAAAAGACTTCCATCATTATTTCAGAAAACCTGAGAGACAAAGTAGTGAACCCCTGAGAGGGCAGTCTTTGAAGCTGTGAGTGTAAAGCAAAAGGTGCAACAGAGACCCCAGAAGTTTGAAGAAGCCAGGAACATAGATCATGTAAGCAAAGGAAGGAGCAGAGCAGGCCTAAGAGAAAAGTTATGGGAGCTACAGCTAAGAGTTTGCCTTAAATGTCAGAAGAGACTCCAGATTAGGATTTCTCATCAATGCTGAAACTGTAAGGACTTTGGAAACTCTTTAGAGATGGACTAAAATGACATTTGCATAAAGGGATATCCAGGAGTCTTTTGGAAGTCACAGGCACAATGCTATCATTTGTGTCTAGATGCCCCCTCAAAACCTCATGCACTCATGGGGTAGGTTTCTAGAATCTTTGACTGATTCATGGGCCAATGTTGGGATTTTGGGTGTAAGTACTTTACCACTCTACAATGGGAGGCCTGCATACAACATAAAGGAGGGAAAGAAGCTTGCTATCTCTCTCTTCTCTTTTAATTCTAGTTAGTTTTTCTGTTTTCCACCTCCATGAAATCTAGCACCTCTGTCTACACCACCCTGCCTTTGAGCCAGCTGATTATGGACTGAATCCATTAAAAACAGTTAGCTAAACCTTTTCCTCCTTAATTTTGGTTGTTGGGTGTTTTGTCTCAGTAACAACAGAAAAGTAACCAAGACATATATTCAAATGGATAAATATTGAATACCAAAGTATATAACTGAAGTTATAGAAGTGAATAAAATTTATTGACATTCAAATTCACAATAGACTAGGAAATGAAAGAAAAACAGTTATAAATTCTTTCAAAGGTTTATCATACTTCACTCAGGTTTGCACAAATATGCTGATTTTAAGAAAGCAAAAAGTCAAAAACTAAACATTGTTTATTTAATTATTAAAAATAAAGCTTTTTGTTATAATTTTAAAGAGGTGTATAGTAGGGACAGTTATAACTATGACAATTATTTATAGTTATAAGGATACCTATTTTTACAAAGTCAATTTTGTGAGTACTAGGTTACAATGTTTAATGAAAAATATTATTTGAATTCTTACTAAGTTGCATATGATATTTTATTTCTTTTTTTAAATTGGTACCAGGGATTGAACTCATGACTGCCTACTTGCAAGGCAGGTACTTATGCCACTGAGCTAAATTCCTAGCCCCAATATTTTATTTCTTAACCTTTACTCTTTTTCTCCCTCTCCCCATATATATATATATATATATATATATATATATATATATTTCCAAGTTATATGTATAAAATTGCATTTAATATAATATATATGCATATGCATGTTATATATAAAACATACAACATATATATAATATACATAAATAAAACTATGCAAATACCCATATGTTACATGTGATAACCATTGTGATACATATGGTATATGTCTTACTTACTTTATGCTCATCGCTGAGACAAAATACCTGAAGCCCAAAGTTGGGAAAGGAAAGGTTTATTTCTTACAGTTTTTGGTTTCAGTCCACACTCAGTTGGCTCCAAGACAGGCAGGCGTGGCTGGAACACAGTTCATGGCGGCCACCCGCAGCAAACTCAAACTAGCAAAGAGAAAGACACGCCTTCATCCTGCCATTACATCACATCCTGGCTTACCCCTACATGGGTGGAGCACTGACACCATCAATCCAAGCACTCTACAATGAACCATCACAAATGAACAATGCAAACTCATGAGGCCTGGGGGACACAAACATAAACCATGACAGTATATATGGTATAACACAGAAAGTATAAATCAGATGTTTACTTTTTCAAGATTCACTTTGAAAGCCTTTATGCAAACATATAAAATAGATAATGACTAATAAAGGTGACAGAAAATAAATCAAGAATTTCTACAACTGAAAAGACCAGCAGCAAACAGAACAGCTTTCATGAGTAAACGAAGTTGGGTGGATGAATTTGGTTGGAAATGCAGAGGGGTGAAAATGTTTACAGGTACTATAAAAGAGATTGCATAAAGTAATTATAAAGAGCATGTAGCCAGTCAAGAATTCCCAGTGTATGTAAATTGATGGAAAATTTTAGACCAGAAGTAAATACATGTGATAAATACTTGATGGAGAAAGAAAGTCCTCCAAAAATGGTAATGGAGTCACGAAAGAGCCACTGAAAATCCTCCTAATTTTCTCAACACAAAAATCACCATTCTAATTATGTCCTTTTGAAATATAATTGTTGTATGAATAAATACCAACCACAAAGTCAATTGATAAAACTTGCCACAGTACTGACTTGATTTTACTGGTAAACAATAGCTGCTTTTGACATTTTAATCACAAATAAGTGAAATAGGGATTCTTGTGTCTTTTCCTCTAAATCTTTGTGTTTACATTGCATTAACTGAGATAATTGAGTGTCGTGAACAGAAGTAAATAAGTTTCATAAGGCAAAATTGAAACTATGCCAATTTTTATAATTTATTAATTATCCATTTATCATTTCTAACTGGAAAATTCAGAGTATCTCTGGGCTATAATCTGATTTTGACTAATTGTGCTATTCACTTTCTGGTAGATTAGAGTATGATTCTTCTTGTTTACATACAAAATGTAGTAATGATGTATTAGCTGGATGTTTTTAGTGAGAGCAATTCAATTTTACAAATATTGAACAGAAAATTTCTTTTATTTTATCTGTTTTTAGGTTGTATTCCTCAGAAAATTTTTAAATTAAATGATATAGGTGGAATGAGTTGAAACAATGCCTAAGTTAAACTATTGTCTTTCTGCTTTAGTGAATAAGTTTAAAACTTTTCTTTAATAAGTAAAATTTAAGGTATATTCAATTATAGAATCAAAACTAAAACATTATATTTAGTTATCTGTTCAACTGTTTCAAACAATTCAAAGAAGTTTTCATAAAAAGCATGTTTTAATGGTTTATCATTCTTGATATTTCCCAGACAGGAAAACAATTAAATTAGATTCTTTATTAATTTCCATATTGGTTTTAAAATTCACTATATTTGTATCAAAACTAGTGACGAAATGAATTGAATCAGGTCATAGCATTAGCTAATAAGCAAAATTCTGCTTTCCAACTATGATGCATATGCTCAAACAAAAATAAAGAGCACTCTTCTTATTTTCCTAAGAAGACAAGGCCCAGATTTGCATTCCTAGTGCAAATACAAATTGAGAATACTTTAACATTCTTAGAATCAGTTTTAGCTTGGGGAGTTGAAGTCAGACTCAACCTCCAATAATTGCATCAGCTATTTGTAAAAGAATTCAGAGGGAGATAAGTGCATGTGAATAAAAAGAGTTGAAAATGAACAAAACAAAATAAAATTTTAAAAAACATTTCTAAAAAGAGCAGTCAGATAAAAGAATGTTGATAAATCATACAGATATTAGTCACTCTCATTGCTGGCACAAAATACCCAACCCCCACAAACGAGTATCTGAGCTCAGTTTCAATGCATTTAACTCAAGTTTTTGGGGTCAGATGCATAAAATGCATGGTAGAAGGTCATGATGGAAGAACACTGCTCACCCATCGCCTCCAGGAATCATAGAGGAGCTAAGATCCATGACAGAAGTGATAGACAGCCTCCAGATCACATACCTGTGAGCTGTTTCTAAACAAGCCCTACCATCTACCTGCAAGTAAGCTGCAAATGCATCAGCAGACCAACTCATTCATGACTGTATCTTCTCCCTGATCCAATCCCCTCATGATTACATGTGACTTCTAGGGGACATCTTCAATCTAAATAACAGCACAAAATAGAGGGAGACACAGATTAAGCATTTTTAGGTATTTCAATTGAAAAGGGAACTAAGAAATGGACAAATTATGAAGTTTAATAAAAAAGCAGAAAGCAAGTTAATGGAACAATTCAATGAATCATCATTAACATTTTATAGATTTAGATATTTAAAAATAAAATTCTTTTTAAAATCTCAAAATTTGATTGTCCATGAATTTGACAACATGTGAATTGTAAAAATGCTAATGCAGAGAATTTTAATGAAAATGAATGCTAATGGTTAATTTACACCAAACATTGTAAAATCACTCTGAAGACACTATAATTAGATTGGTTTGACATTATCTCAGAAATGATCAGATCAGTTACTGGAACAGAAATCAAAGCAAGAAACAATCATAGGAGTGTTAGAAGCTGTATTATATGATAATGATTTTCATTTAATTGTTATATTCAATCACAAAGTTCTAAATACGTTAAGAATATCTCATATATATGTTTATTGTGAAAGTATTCTGATTTTATTAGATTTACTAACTTGAAAAAGAATTTTAAATCATCACACTGAGAATATCTATTGTTTTCTTTAATATACAGTACATACAATTTGATGGTTTATTAATTTCATTAAAGTTGCACTGTTTGTTTTGAATATTGTATCTTACTTTAAATCCTATTAGATTTATATCATCATTTTAACTTAATATAAATTACTAAAAGTTTATTTTCCCATTTTAATAGTACAGATGCTGATTCACTGATGTTAAAATTTCCCTGAAATATCTTTGATCAATGCTTTTATTAAATCGCTTTGACAATTTGTTTTCTGTTTGTATTTTTAATATTTTACATACAAAAAAGGGACGAGAATAAGAGAGTGAGACAGCCAGAGACAGACACACACACACACAGAGAAAGAGCAACAGAGAGACTGAGACAGAAAATGTTCACTCACTCCAACATTTTGGTCTTTTTTTCTTTTTTTTTTTTTTTTTTTTTTTGAGCAGAATATGTTTATTGAGAAAAAGAAAGCTTCTGTTTGAGAGAGAGACAGAAAGGGTCCCCAGTGGTTTGCCAAGAACCCTGCCTATTTGAGGGTTTTTATGGAGTAAAAACCTCCAGGTGAGGTGGTCTAAGGTGGGAAAAAATGGGAAATTGCAAAGCGAGTGTGAAGTGGGACAGAACTATAGTCAAACAGCAAGATTATGAATATAATTACTCAGGTAAAATTGATTAAATCAGAATCAAATGGCAAGTGAGTCACAGAAAGTGGGCACAAAGTAGGGTTTGGGTTCATGGCTCTTTATGGCTTCCTCAAGGTGATCGATTCCTATTTAGAATATTAATCCCTGATGTGTAAAGTTAGGAACTATGTGAGTGCGTTTGTTTTATATTTTATCTTGAGTTCTGGCCCACAGTGGAAGATGTCTGTCTCCCCCATGGTTGCAAGGTATCTGGTCTTCTGCACTGGCTCCTTTGAGGGCTCAGCCCTATTTGACTGTCTACAATATTTTTAACTAACTTAACTTCTAGTAATATTTCACCTTCTGATAATAACTAACCTTCTCAAAGGAATGACCTACAGTTATTTATACATAATTATATGTGTTTGTACTGTCTTATCTACACATTGTTCATACAAATATGTCTTCTCTTTTCTTAAATCTACTTTGGTGGTTTTTCAGAGTTGATATATGGGTTATAATCTATGAATTCCCACTTATCACATGTATATTTATTTGCTTAAGAGTTTATTAAAAGGTTGTAATACTAAAATTAAATTTTTTTGAATTCAAAGCCAATAATTCACTCTTTTTAGTATAGAGTATTTCAGCTTAGTAATATGAAAATATCCATTGCATTCCTATGTAAAAAAAAATCTTCTCCTGTTCACCCCTATTAGTGGATACTAAGTATTTGATTTTTACCTGTCCAGTTTAAAATTTTTGTGTTTGTTAACTTGTCTATCTCACATTAATGTTCATACTTTGTAAAATCTTTTCATGTTTTTTTAATTAACTTCAGTATACTTTTATTGTATTTTTACATTTATCCAGTATGTTGCCTTAAATTTCACATTTTGCATATCCCAATAAATAATAAATGATTATTGAAAACATTGTATTAATTGGTAATCTTGCATATTCTTTGTTAATTTTTTTTATTGTTGTGTAGAAGTATTTTGGGGAGGATTTCAGAGTCTTTTTACATGACTTGTGTGCCAACTATCTCTGTTGTTATACTGTAAATCACTGTCCGCTTACTTAGAAAACCAACAAAAAAAACCTTTTCTAATTATCCATCACTTATGTTTCTCTTATCATTTTTTTCTTCTAGTTTGAAATATTGAGTATCTTTCAGTTTTCTTCAAGGCAAGTGCTTATTATGCACTACATTACCACTATATTAATGCATAGTAAGGTTTCCTTAGTAAATGTAAACATTTTACTTGAGGGCTAGGGATTAATCTCAGTGGCACACATGCCTGTCTGGAAAGCACCAAGTCATGAGTTCAATGCCAAGTGTAAATAAATAAATAAATATTAAAAATGTACTTGTAAATAAGAATAAAGTGGTTAAATTGAGTCTCTTCGTGTATAATATATATAGATTCTGTGTTCCACAGTACACAAAATATTTATTATATTTTGGAGATTCATCTACACGATTGCTTTTTTAGTATTTAGTTTGCTGTACTGCTGTATTAATAATTCTTTGTATAAATCTGCCACATTACTTTTAACTTTGTAACATGCATAGGACTGTGAATCAATTTCAGCTTTCAATACTTGTGAAAGTGAGATTGTACATGCATTTAGAGAAAGTTTTGTATCCATTCATGAAGCTGAAAACCATCAGAAGGTGCCCACTTTCAGTGACAGAGCCTGAAAGTGTATCTACCAAATGCGTATCATCATAAACACACAAGAGTTTCTTAGTTTAATCTCATTCAAACGTCACAAACAGTAAGAAATGGAAGATAATTTCTTTGAATTGTTTAATTAATTAGCCTTTTAGTAGCTCTGTAGCACTGCCTCATTTTTTCCCCTGAAACTGAGTTGGAAATTACAGTTACTATGTTCACAAGACAAACTCACTGTGACCTGGAAGTTGTATGACCTTGCAATTTCATCAGCTGTTAAGGGAATTTTATTTATGTCAAGAAATATTGCATGCATTTATGCTATTCAATAGCATTCTAATTAGGGTTTTAATACTACAGTTGACTTTACCACTCAAGGAAAACTATGTGAATGTGTACATATAGGTGTGTGAATATGTACAAATAAGTATATGTGATAACTCAGCCTCATGTACTATGGCATACAGAGAGAACAGAATCATTCAAAATATTCTCCAATGTTGTAGAATTAATCTTCTACTGATACTAAGACAATGAGAATTAGGAATCCATGAACTGACACAGTAATCATGTTTTTTAAATCTTTATGACTTGGAGTTTGAATAAGTTCTTTAGAGAACAATTCTTTTAACTGGGTATGGTGGCACACACCTGTAATCCCAGCACTCTGGAGCCTGAGGCAGGAGGATCAGTATGAGTTTGAAGCCAGATTGAGCTACATGGGGCAGTTCAAGGCTGTGTCTTTTACTTTTCTTTCATTGTTGAGACAAAATACTTGATGCCCAAAATTAAGGAAGGAAAAGTTGTTTTAGCTTACAGTTTTTGAGGTTTCAGCCCATAATGAACTGAATGTATGGCACAGCGGCATGGCTCAGAGGGCATGGAGGCTGTGGCAGATACCAGAAGCAGCAAGAGCAAAAGGGCAAAGAGGGAAAGCAAACCTCCTTCCCACTATTATATTGTAGATCAACTACCCACTTGTGTGTGGGGAAGCACTCCCACCACCAATCTCATCGTTAGACAATGAACTCCACTCAGCCACCTCCGTGATGGCATGAGGCTTTGGGAAGGGATCACCCAGACAAAAACCCTAATAAAGGCCACATTGAGTCCCTATCTCAATGAGCAAATAAAAACAAATCTCTTTTATTTTAGAGGCATGCAGGACCAAATGGCATAGTACAAAACAAGTAAAAAACCTGTGTGTTTTCTCGTATGATGAATTTATAATCTTTGAGATTTTCTATGTAAATTTTAAGTTTTTACTTGAAAATAAGAACCCAAAAACTAGAATGAAGACCATACATTTTATGTAACATAAGAACTTGAAATTATCACAAATACTTAAAAGAAAGTATAAGCAAAATGGGATTTAACAGTGATAGACTAAAATTTTTAAAAACATCTGGATCACGCCAAAGTTTTTGAAATGGTACATTTATCAGGAGGAACACATAGTATATTTCTGATCAACCGGCTGAGAATAATCCTGTGGCCTTGCTGAACTTGAAAAATGAAATGTAGATTCATTTGTGGCCAACATTAAATAAAGTAAGTCATCATAAATTCAATTTAATGTTGATAAAAGAATCCAAAATCTTCAGAGAATTTGAATTTATCCTTTGGATCTGTCAAGTTGACCTCAGCTCAAAAGATATAACAATACATTCATGAAGATTAAGTTAGGAAAAAATTTCTAGTTTACAGTTTGTAAGCTGTGGAGAAAATGTGGAATTGTATAACTTTAATAGAGTTCCTCAGGTGTGATTGATCTTAGAATTTCAAAATTATGGACTAAGACTTAAGCAGTAATTATATACGGCAAAGGAACTCTTTGACCAAACCACTTCGATCCAAGCATGCACAGTTATTAATTGTACTTTGTGTTCCTAGGACATAAAATACACAAAAGATATTAAGATCTAATCTTATCTTTATAGTTGGAAGAAACAAAGACTATACTATTCACAACAAAACACTTCTTGTAAAAGAATTTTAATATGAGAAGGAAAATTTGCATTCATTATTTTTCATTAAGTTCCAAGCTTGGCTCTCTTCACAGGCTTAGATAACTTCAAATGAGGAAATAAGTTAATTATAATAAGATTTCTCTTCAAAACTGTTTTACATGAATCTTCAGGGCATACTTCAAGTTGCACAGAGGTTACTTTAAGGCAACTTGAGTCTGATAGAAATAGAACAGCTAGAACTTTTGAGAAGTACTGAATATCAACTTTTTGTCACCTCTATATTTGACAAACTGAACTATGTCGGTAGTATATCAACTAAGTTAGAATTTAAAAGAGTTTAACTATACAAAATCTTTTTTATTGGTTCATCTCACATTGACTCCAGTGAATTGGTGAAAAATTCTTATTTCCTACGAAATTAAATATTTAACTATCATACAAACAACTACTTTGAACTAAAAGTATTTTTCAAATCTTTTTAAATGCGATACACTACATGAACTTTTGTGGATCCTAATGAGAATCAGTCAGTGACTCACTGATTAAATCAAGCATAAAATTCTTACTTCCTTAAATCTTTGGATTATTTCCTCTAGAGTACATGTAGGAAATTTAGGAACTACAACTCTAATGTTGGCCAGCTGACCAAATGGTGGAATGTCGATAGTTGTACCTTGTTTTCTGTACTAAGAATCATTATGATAGATTGAGCCAAATGGAGGACAAGGAATTTGTTTTTCCTCATAGTTATTTCAGATTAATGTGATAGCTCACTGATAACTGCAAAGATTAAAGAAATGTTCATAATTTTGAGGGAAAATATGTGGTGTCTGCTACATCTCCGGATAGCTGTGTTATTTTTGTAATGTAAAGAGATGAAATGTTTTAGGAGAACTGTTTTCGAGTGTTTGAAATCTTTATTAAAAACAATTAATTACCAATGTATAACCAGTAGGAGGGAACCCCTAATGTGGCAGCACAGATGGTGGTGTGTTTATGAACTCAGAAATCCTAAGCAGTGTTGGTCACAGCATGACTATGAATAAGAATAAGAATTACAAAAAACGATGGCCTCAGTCTTGAAAAAGGGAAATGCTGAAAGAATGAATAATTTATTGCTAATTGGGCAAAAGACAAAGATGCCTAATGTGTCTTTTCTAGAACAGACCAGACATAATGAAAAAAAAAATACTGAACTTGAGGAAAAATCACATGAAGTAAATTAGAAGAGTGAAATAAAAAGAAAACATCATAAAGAAAACCTAAAAGACTTACAAAGCAACATTTGATTAATTGATACATATATTAACAGGAATGCCAGGAAAGTAAAAGCAAGGAATATCAGATGAAGTATTAAATAGCAAAGGAAGTGAACATCCACATTCAAGAAGACAAATTGTCCAAAATCAGGGTGTGTATGTGGGAATGAATTATATTCAAATTGTCAAAACCAGATAAATAACCCTGAAATCCACAGAGGAAATGATTATAAGACTGTCATCTAAATTCTTAATAGACACTTTGAAGTGAGAAGGAAAAGTGATGGTATAATCAAAGTACACAAAGAAAAATCTGCTAATCAATGACTAGAAATTCACCAAACTATCCCTAAAACATGTATGCAGACTTTTACAAATAAACAAAGCTAAGTTTTTGTTTGTTTGTTTGTTTGTTTGTTTGTTTTTTACACTCAGGTCTGATTTACAGGTTCAGTGGAAACTTTTAAGCTGAAACAAAAGCATATTAGAAAAGGACATAATAATACATGAAAAAGAAAATGAACATTTCTTGTCAATGTTAAGCTTCATGCAGTGCCTGCCATCCAGAGGTGCTCTGGTTTCAGCTTCCTATTATTCGTATGGTCTTTAAAGATAGTCTGTCTGTGCCTTTGGAGAAACTGAAGCAAGTATGACCCTCTTATGGGTTCCATTCAGGGAAAGCTTGTCTCTAAAAAAATTGTCGCCAAATTAGCCATGCTTTAGAACTAAAATCCCCATTCATGAGCAGAGTTTAGTCAACTGTGCTTTCAAAAGCAGGAATGAATTAGTTGGAAATGGATGAAGTAGATGGAGATGAATTAGTTAGGGATGAAATTAGTTAGTGAGGAGCTGTAGGACTGAATGAAACTCTGATTTTTTTTTTTTCTCTAAAAGCAGTAGCTTCACATCCTCTCTAGAGAAGTAATCCTGTCATGGAGAGCAAACACCCTCCTATGAAGGAGACATTCATAGTAAATGAATATATGTGAAAACACGTATTTTTGCATAATATATCAAGTGCTAATCATGTATTCATATTCCCAATGTTTGGATTGTATTATTCATATATTATCTGTAAATGAACACATGTATTTGAACAAGCCTTCTTTCCTATATTTAATTTTTCAGACCTAAATAAACATGCTGAAAGTGACTATAGTAACAAATATTATAATATATATGTCCACAAAATTATATTTTAAATGTTCTTGACCCAAAGAAACAATGATAAAGTTATTAATATGAGCTTATGCTTATTTTTATTTGATCATTTTAGAGTACGTATGTCGGTGTCGCTCCCGGCCGGCAGGAAGAACACGCGACAGATTCTGACGGTGTGCAATCTTGCCTTTATTTGTCTCCGCGTGGGCCCCGCGAGGCCTCTGCTCTGCCACCAGCCCTTTCTCGCCGGTGGACTTTCTCTATCTCTCTCTGTGCTTCTCTCTCGTAGCGGGAGAGGCACTCACTTTTATAGGGTAACAGTGGCCAATCAGTTTAAAGCGCGCGATGTGGGCTGACTGGCTAACATCAGTTGTTGCTAGGCAGACTATCTTACAGAGCGGGTTGTTTAAGTCGCCAGGGCAATCAGGGGGCAGGAAGTAGGCGCCAACTTGGCTCACTCGATGGGAGGGGTAATCTAGCTCAGGCTTTGCTCTTTCTTACAGGCCTCACGTCCGCCAAGTAAGGCGACCGGGCTCGGCCGCGGCTCCCAACATACGTATATGAATCAAAACATTACATTTACCCCACAATCACATACAATGTTTCAATTGAATATAAAATGAAAATGAATATAAAAACAAAATGAAACAATACCTGTTAATTCAAATATTGTAGCATTAGTCATTAGATGATATTTAATGCATTGCAAATCATAGAAAACTTATTCAACTTTGGTTACTTGTAATCCAGATTCTGATACTTATACCAATAATTACAGCTTTAAGAAACTGAAAATGTTAGATGTTATTAAAAATATTTGGAAGCATATATATGTGATCAGTAAATTAAATTAGATCTCCATTACAAATTAAATTACCTGTTTTAAAATGGATTTATTTCATGGAAGTAATTCTATTTGATGTTAAAATAAATATTCTTTTGAGGGGAACTCAAATAATAAAGATACAATTGCTTGATGTGACTTCCATATGCAATAAAAATAGGCTTATATTTTGACCAAGAGATATGGAATATCAAAAGTTTTCTTGATGGTATTTTTATTTTAAAGAAGGTGAAAAATCTACTGTCTGAAGTAAATTGCTATCAAATTCTAAAATACAGTTTGGTTGAAAAATTCAAACATCTTTAAAGTCCCCAATTGCAATGTATAAAAATATATTATTCAGTCAACAGCTTTGACAAGTTTTCTAATGATTAAGGAAAATTTTTAAATTAGACTCGTATCCTAAAGATATTGAGAAGCAAATTTATTTTAAAGTACATATATGTAGTATGAGAAGAATCATTAAAACTTTAAAAATAGTATGTGAATATACATTACATTTCTATCTAGAGAGGAGACAAGCATTATTCTGAAAGTGAAAACATTCAGAGAACATATTTAGATATATGATAATTAATATTACAATGAAAGGAAAAACTTTAGGATTATTTAAAGTACATATGACAGATCAAAGCTCAAGTTAGTTATTTTATAAAGAGCTCTTTCAAATCAATGATATTAACTGATAGAAAAGAAATTATCAAAAGTACTTTATGAAAATAATATAAATGACAGAAATATTTAAGAAAGTATACTTTTATAAACTATCAAAATAGTAGACTTTTTAAATTACAAAATGTCACAATTTTTTCCTGCTTAATAATCAATACTTAATATACATCACATTTTCCAGCACCATCTATAATGAACTGATATACTGTCATGCATATTTGAGAAACATTAAAAATGACAAATTTCTAGATGCCTGTTTGACAGCTCATAAAAAAATTAGAAAATGTGTAATCTCTTTAATTAAACTGTTACTTTTAAATATTTTTGCTAAACAAATAATAAAAAACATAACATATAGTGATAATAACTTTTTAATAATCATGTTCATAGAATCAAGAAATGGAACCACAGACAATGATAACCATACCTGTGTTATTTTTCTTTTATACAGTGGAATATTGTGAAGTCACTAAAATGTGATAAAATATGTCATTATCTCTTTTTAAAGTAAATGTACCAAATAAGAATCATGTTGCCCTAGTGTATGTGTGAACTGATATACTCATACATGCATGTGAAAGTAAATTTAACTGGAGCATATAATAGGAAAGATCTGGCTGACACCATTCAAATATTAACTTAGGCTTTACCCAATCAATGAAATAATGTTTGTGTTTGCTATAGTGTTTTGTTACAATATTTTTGACTTAGTGTAAAAGGGATTAAAAAGTAACAATATTGATAATAAAATATTTGCTACCAAGAACAAGAGGTATAGATCAAGGTAAATTACAAAAATGGAAAGTTGAGTGTTGTAAAGAATGGAATCAGTAATACCCAGGGTCCTCATAAGTGAAGAATCTCCTCTTTCAACAAAGTAAGCCCTTGATTTTCTAACAAGTTTCATTTGGAAGGATGTTCATAGGTCAGTGTTGTCTAAAGTCCTATTAAGTGAATCCTACAAACACGCAATGTGTATTGCTTTGCACTTCCTAACAGGCCCCTTCACATCACCCCCCTTTTCCTCTTTCAGACATCCTGGGCTTGGACTGAGCACTGTTCTTATTGTACTAACACTACACCGTAACCATACAGCAGCACAACTGTGACAATGTCAAGCAGATGCATGAGCTACTCCTGTGATTTGTTTGCATCTGCAAATGTTCCTGAGGACCCCTGGTATCTGTGAAGGTTCTCAACTCAAATGTTTGTAATTTGGACATTTACTGCCATTTCTTGGCTGATTATTTTTTAATTTTAAAGCATACTCTAGTTTTGTTGAATTAATTGAGATAAAGATAAGAGCTCAATAACAATTTCCATTTGTGTCCTGGGACTTCTCTTTGTTTAGATCAACATTAGACCATCTCATAGCTCTGTATTAAATAGATGATTAATGACCGTTCTAATTTTCTTAATCCATTTTGAGATATTTCTAAGAAACTAACACACCATAATAACTAAACTAAATAGTTTAATGTCCAAAAATTTCCATTAATCTTTTAATATCACTTACATATCCAACTGCATGCTAAAACTTTTCTAACACATAGTGAGTTGTTGACAACAGTAATTTTAATTATCAGGAATATGCCATAAATTATTTAATAACTGATTTTAAGTTACAATGATTCTCTTTTAGTATTTTCACTGAATAATTTCTGAAGTCAAATGAGAGTGAACGAGTCCTACACAATCTGGGTCAGGAAAGGAAGCAAGCATTCAATTTGAAATGTGTACAATCACACTGAACCATTTTAAAAGCCTAGCATTTTGGTTTACTTTTTGTTTTGTTTTGTTTTTTGGTACCAGGGATTGAACTCACTCACACCCTTGCACTTGCCAGGCAGGTGCTTGTGCTACTGAGCTAAATAACCTGCTCAATATTGGTTACCATATTTTGGTAGTATTTTGATTCTACTGAAGACAGTGTGTGGCTTCTTCTAATAATATTTATGATTGTCTACCAGTCGCACAATGGTATATTAAATATTTATTGATTTTTCTGAATATTAAATGTAGTCTAAATCATCACCCAGTTAACAAAGCTAAAAACAAGAATGGCATATAAATTCAAAGTATAATTCTAGGAATTACTATATTTTAAACATTTCCTTTTATGACTTTGCTTAAAGTATGAATCTCCTTGAGAACTGTACTGAATGAAAAACTGTTATTACAATTCACTTTAAATGAAAGTGTCACTCATAATCTAGGCCATTAATCCCATTGACCTCTTGACAAAGAAGTTAACGTTTGTCCTAACCTCATATACTGAACTTTTAAATTTTTTTTTAAGTTTTGTTTTACCAGGGATCTAACTCACAACTTCGCGCTTGCTAGGTAGGTGCTTACGCCGCTGAGCTAAATCCCTGGTTAAAATTTATTCATTTATTTATTTATTTTATTTATTTTTTCAGTAGAGATCAAACAACCTTGGACTTTCCAGGCAGGTACTTATGTTGCTGAGCTAAATCCCTAGCCCCTGAATTTTTCTATTTTTTATATGGCAAATATACTATTAATATTTTATCAAATCATATTTTTGCTCCCTTTGAGATTAGTAATATAATTCATAATACAGTATAGATATGTCTTAAGGACTTTAATATAAAACCTTTAATGTGAGACACTAAGACCTAGGATACGGAATGTAGCAACAAAGCCTCCAAAAACGCAATTCAGCCTTCTTTGTAAATGTTGCAGTCATTTCTGAAATGAAAATAGAAAAGTTACTGAATGCTTCACAAAACAGTGGGGTTTCTTATAACTTTTTTCTTCTTCATAGCTAAATTTCATTTTCTTTGCTATTAGAGAATCTTTTAAATACTTACAAATGTTATGTTATTGGATTTTTATCTTTTCTTGATAGGAAGGTTTTATTTCTTTTCCATTTGCCCATTACACTAATTTTAATCCTTTCTTACAATATCTAACTTTCAAAAATCTTATCATAATTACTTTATTTCTTACTCTTACTGTGAATAAGAAGCATTCCTGTGATTGCTCAAAGTACAAACACTGAGAATTACAAAGCCTGAACATGGTTAATACTCAGTTCACATTTTTAAAATATAGAAAAAAGTTGTATGATTAAATGATATCGCACTACATTTATTTTAGAATTTACACTTCACAATACTGATGAAATCATGCCTTAATATTAAACAGGTTTCAAAAATTTTTTTAAATGTAGACCACCAATAATACGTTGCCTCCACAGCTACATAATGCTAATACTGTCTCGGTGTAATCACTACTATAATTTTTATAGAGAATGATAGTCATACCACTTGATCTTTGTCACTGCAATATTCAGTGGAAATCACACCAGCAATCATTTACTCAGTATGACAAATTATGTCAGTAAGTGGTATATTGTGTGACAATAATTTGGAGGAAAGCTATGGAAGAAAGATTAAAAGATTAAGAGAAAATTGCATTGGAAATCACGTGATATAAGAAAAAATAGATCTGAGTTTCAGATCCACCACCACATGACTTTGTGGAAATTCGAAAAATTACTTACACATAAAATAAACATACATTTGAATTTTCTTGTGTTTCAGGAATTAATTGAAAAAGTAGATACAGGAATCTTCTCAGAATTAGATCTTGTTACCCAATATTTTTACTCAGGGAATATTGTTTGTCCTGGAGAAGTTATTTGAACAGAATAAAGTCATTTTATAATGCTGTAGTCGATTGCTGTTTTATGAAATATGTAAGAGGCAAATTCTCTTTCCTATTCTCAAGTTCAAAATCTAAAATAATACTGAATAGTCTTAGAAAGCTTGTTAAAACAAAATATTGAGCACATATAATACATTTTTAAAACTAAAACGGAAAAACTAAATTTTGATAGCATTGTTAGGATTATTTTTAATTCAGATTTTTACCATATGAACTTTCAAAAGAATGATGAAAAAAACACAGCAATCAACTGTCTTTATTGCAATGCCTTTTTAAAATCTGAATTTATTGTTTCATTTTTTGTGGTCAATCAGATCTGTTATTGGCACTAGAAGAGATAAACTCTAACAAGTAAAAGAATCACAGCCAATGTTTTCTAAAAGAGATTACATGTCATTTCTCACACAGATTGAGATTGACTGAGTTTTTGATTCGTACTAAAACTGAAGACTAAGTCAATAGGCAATACTTTGAAGTAATTTTTGTTACCTTCTATTAGAGAGTGAATTGAACAGATAAAACATTTAAACATAAAAATGTTTTTGTGATGTTTTGAATTTATAAGGAACTCTAACTTGAAATCATGGCATGTAATTAAAATATTTTTGTAGAATTTGTAATAAAATATTTGATTGTAATTATACATTAATAAGTTAGTTTTTTTAGAATTTGCCATTTCATTATAGATCACTTTCATTAGTTTGGTTTATATTTTTCTTGATGGGCAAGTATAATAAAATCATAACTAAATTGTTAAGAAATATACATCTATAGCTTAACCCTTGGTTACTTTCATGTTTGTATGTGTCATATTTGATTTTTCCTATGAAAGACATTAGAAGTTCATGATAAACATCATTGTATTAAGAATATTTAATTAAGCAGAGTGAGAAAGAAAAGTATCTGCTGGTTAAAGGGGTAGATGAGATAATCATGACCTAAGAACTTATGCTGTCTCCAAACAGCCTATTAAAAAAACATCTGGAAGCACACTGTGTTCAGGAAACTCTATCTGCAAGATTATTTACATAGTAGAAACACCACACCATGATCTTGCAGGCATTTTTGAAGCTGCATTCTTAAGAAATTGCAACATTTTTTTCACTTGAAGTTAAATTCAAGAAATATGCCATTCTTTTTTTTTTTTTTTTTTTTTTTTTTTAAATATTATCCATTGTAACTCAAGATCTAAAAAAACCTGTGCATGGAATCTCAAGTTTCTCATTTGGGCAGATCAAATAAAGCATTTTTATCAAGACTTAAAAGAACAATTGTATGTATTGTTTTCCTGCTGAAATTGAAAGAACTCTTGATGTTTACAATAGTTTTAATTAAATTTCTTACACTAGTTCTTATCAAAGCCAATTTCATGCATCTAATATATTAATTTGAAGAATTTAGAAAAGCAAATATTTCAGATGTATTAGAAATTAAGGGGAAGGAGGACAAAAGAAACAAGTTATATCATGTACGATTAAAAATACTCTGATGAATGTCATCTTAAATGCACTATTAAAATTCAATTGGAGAAAAAATAAATTTAAAAGAGATTTTTAAAAAAATCATTAATTTTAAAAATTAGGTATTAATGAATTTATATTAACATATTTCTGTTTACCATTATATGCAAGTTGCTGTTATGGGTAAATTTTTGTAATTTTACCAGTGATATACAGAAAAAAAAAAAAAACAAAAAAAACTCCTACAATGTATAACCCAGGCAGAGAGATGCCTGGATTATTATACAAATAAAATCTTATACTGAAGTGCACATACCTTTCATGTATATATGGCAAGGCTGTATTTAAATGTGGAGAAAATAATAGGTAGCCAGGGAAGACTATAGCCCCACACAGTTTTATAGTTCCACTATAAACACTTGAATAATATAATTTAAATCATATTCACTAAAAAGAGTTTATTTGTAGATTCTTTATAGTTTGATTTTAAAACAAGCAGACCTTGTTCTCTCCCAAGATGTCAGTGAATACTGATAATGATGCTGCTTCATGGAATTTAATGTACACACACTCATTTTCCATCTTGTTAGAAACAGGGTTTTAGTAGATCTGGATTGGGTCTGACAACATTTCTAATACGCTTCAAAAGGTTGAAGCTTATTTATCCCTCTCATAGACTTTGAGGAACAATGAACTGTAGGACTCCTTGTTTGCAAATCAAAACTAAGCTTCTTGTTTAGTGCAAAGTATTAAAATGCGGACATTTTAAGTCTACACTTTTTACAAACCAGAAAAGTGAAGGGTATTAAAGCATTTTAACGTTTTGCAAAGTCAAGCAAAATAAAGAATATTAAAGACTATTTTTCCCTCTGTGGCTTGGAACCTTCACTGACAGTGTTGTTAACAATGGTAACAAGTGCACAGTCTCAATTATATCCATGCGCCGACATTAAATATTCAGTTTCGCTCATTCTCAGCAGGTGTGATCTCATTAGAAGTATGATTTAAAGAACCAGAGTTGCTCCCAGCAAATTATTTTATTAATGACATATATATATATATATATATATATATATATATATATATATGATATTTTGTGGTGTCAAATCCAAAAATATTGCACTAAGTCCTGTTTAATTCACAAATATTGGCTGTTAGAGCTGTGAATCTTACTGAGAATTTTTTTTGTGCAATGTTATAAGAATAGACATTAAACAAAAATAGCTTAATAAAATAAAAATGATAACACTTAAAGTGTCAATTAGAGGACAAAACAGCTGTGGAAAGGTATTTGATAGCCATTTTTCTATATGATTGTTATTATTTTTGGAGAAATAAATGTACAATTTCATGAGAATAGTGAATTGTTTACTCCTTTATTTTCTGAAATATTTTTACTTTCTTTTCTTACCACTAAAATGTGATAGCAAATATTTATTGACAAATATACTGTAATGAAAAGGGTCAGATTTGAGATAGAGTTGAGATATTTTTATAAATTTTTGTGGTATAAAAATTCCAGTTAGTCAACTTCAAGCTACCAACATGTCATCTCTATGCAAGATTATGAAAAGCTTCACAAATGGACTGTATCCAAAACCAATGGAAATCATTCCAACACATCACTGACTTAGGAAACTGAGCATCACTTTAACAATAATTCGTGATAATATAGGTCAGTGACTATTCTTTATGTTATCAAATTCATTTATTCAGATTCAATTATTGACTATAAGATGCAGGCAAAATAGGACAAAATTAGCAATAAACCCAGAATCTATTACATATATGTGTATACAAGGATGATCAGAGTATGAATATGATCAATATTCAAATTAAAAAGAAAACTTGGGACAGTGAAAGGCAGCTCACCATTAATGTCCCTCAAAATACTCCTCATTCTTCAAACACACTTATCACATTGTTCTTTCAATTTTCTGAAGCAGTGTTGGAAAGCATTTCAAATGATTTTAGAAGTAGCAAAAAAAAAAAAAAATTGTGAATGCTGGTGCTAAGTGCCACCCAATGGAAAGACAGGCTTATAAAATAATTATACTGCATCCTGGTCCATCCTTATCCATTAGATCTGGCACCATGCAACTTCTTGTTGTTCCCAAGGTCACAATGCCCTGCATGGGTTTAGGACATTGAAGCAGTGTTGGCAGACAATAAAGACATTCACAAAAATAATATTGCCAGAACTGCTACAGAAAGTGGCAAGCACAGTTTGTGATCTAAGCAAGGCAATGTGTGTTGAAGGTGTTTAATAGCAACATGCTTTTGAATGCATTAAGTTTACATTTTAAACCTTGAAATTATTACTTATCAATCACACCGCATATCCTGTGATTTTATCACAACATTTGCATTCATACTTGTTACAAAGATAAAATTTAAATGTTATGTTTAACTTTAAGGGTCTATTCATTCAACTAACAAGGCATTACAGTTTTCTCCAATTGTTACATGTTCTTTAAAAATATATACAAGGCTCAATGAAACTCTGTTCTATCAGACTACTGAGATCAGCGATTATATTCTGGATAGTTAACTCATTTTTATACATGGACTGTCCCAAAAATTACAGTGGTAAATCACTAAACATTGTTATACCAAATGTTCTGTGATCATTAACTGCTTCTTTAGAGTAAATTCGAAGGGAAAGATTATTGAGTTAAAGAAGCAATTATTTTAATGTTTTTGATGTGTTACTCTGTGACACTCAAAGTTTGGGTCACTCCCAACAGTTTTGTAGAGTGCCTGGAAGCTCCTCTTTCATAAGATTTGCAAAAACAATTTTAATTAGAAAGAAGAAACAATCAAAACATCTTTGGATTACAAGTACACGTCTTATTTAGTTTTTAAATATTTTGGTCTCTTTTGGGCCTTTTCAATATTTTATCGTTGAATTAATTATTAACATTCTTTTTTTCTTTAATTTCTAAAGTATTATTTAAATAATAAATACGTTAGTATTGTTTTCATTGGTCAAATTTACAAGTTATCTAATAGATTTTCATAATTTCACATATGTTAATGATTCAAAATAACATGCCTAAGTTCAATTTTTCATTAATGAAAATAATCCAACAGTGAACATTACATGTTTGTAATTAATATATCAACTTATAAAGTAGCCGCTGTTGTCTTCCTCCAGTTACTTCTCCTTGATTATTATTTTCTACTTTGGCCAAAACAGCTGTTACAGTTCTAGATCATTTGGCAAAGAAATAAGAATAATAGTAAGACAACAACCAAAGAAAAATGTGTAATTGTGTGCAGTTGATAAGAAAATGCTTCCATTGCAAAATTTATAAATCCACCTATTCCCTACATATGTCCTCTAATCTTCTCACAAGCTGATACTTTTGGTATATTTCTATTGTTGGAAAATATCTACATTTTATTTATACTTATATTTATATTTACCCGAACATTTAGTCATGAAATTTTTAAACTGTAACATTAATTAATATTTTTTCAAATGATGATAAAATGGATATCTGTGATTGTAACTGCTCCATTCCAATGTGTGTCTTATTTTCAAAAAGATTTTACATTTTTTTTTTTTAATCAATACCGGGGATTGAACTCACAACTGCCTGCTGGCAAGGTAGGTGCTTATGCCGCTGAGCTAAATCCCCAGCCACTCAAAACAGATTTTAATACATACTCTTGTATGTATTGTTTTATGAAATTTTTGTTTTAAGAAATTATTGTTTTATGAAATAGATATACATTTAAATATCCCTACATGTTTACAATGACATTGTTCCATTATTCCACAAAAATTTAAACTAACACTTAAAACTACCTCTGTTTAAAAGGAACTCAAGACTGTGAACTTGATATTGGTCAGAAATTTCGGTTTTCAATGATGTGAATAGATTTTATCACCAAATACATTGGTAAAGGAAGCTTTGGCTTTATGTGGAATTTTTAGATTGGAAATGTTTCCCAGCATGTTAAAGACATAATTTTATCTTCTGGCTCCTATTTTTGTTTCTGAAATCTAACTAGCAGTCCAATTATTTTCCAATGAAAGGTAATTTGCTTTTTTTTTTTCTGACTGTAAAGTGTTTCTTTATTGTTCAGAGTTCCTGGAACTCTTATGTTGTTAGGTTTTGCGTTACATTCTGGTCTTTTATTCTTTCTGTTCATTATTCCCTTTTAACTAATGAGTTAGGTCATTAAAACATATCTTTCTTTTTATATGCCTTCTTTCTTTAGCATCTAATTATACATGTAAGAATTTTCATGTTTCTTATTATTTCTTTTCTATTTCCTTTTTCCTTGCCATATTTCCTTTTGTGCACCTTATTTTGACCTAAATACCTGGATTATTTGTTGTCATTTTAGCAATCTGTATCTTCAAATTTCACCATTGTGCTGTTTCCTCCATTGTCCCTGGGATGGTGGTGCCTGAAACAGGAATGTAAGTCCTTGATTTGCATTTTCTCCACCATCCCAGGGATGATGGTGTCTGCAGAGGAGTTTAGGTCTGCATTTTGTACCTTTGCTATTGCCCTGGATGGTGGTGCCCATAGGAGCAGTGTAAGTACGCACTCCTTCCTTCCTCCATTTCCCAAGGACAGTGGTGCTGGCAAGAGAGAGACATTCCTAGTAACAGACATTGCCTAGGAAATCTTCCACTTCAGTAATAAGGCTATATAACATTAGAAATCTAAAAACATCTACACAGAAAACAAAATAATGTAGAAAATAGAAAATGGCAACTCAAAATGGAATCCCAAACACCCGGCTAACCTAGAAGAAATCTAGAAAACAGACAGAGGAAATGAGGAGCCAATGTATGGGACTCTAAAAGGATGGAAGTAAAAAAAAAAAAAATGGAAGAGACGGGAGAAAAAAACAACTCTTAAGATGTAAAAAGAAATAACTATCAAAATACAGGACATTAAAACAGACAACAAATTGATGTCTATTATATCTAATAGACTAATAGGTTTAATAGGACTAATAGATAAGATGAACAAATAGAGGAGCTCAGGAAAACTATGGAAATCAAGAAGGCCAAACATAGGCAAGAAATGGAATCAGTGAAATGTAGTAGACTAAAAATTCCATTGAAAATATACACAGCAGATTGAATGAGGGCGAGGACAGAATGTCAGATATAGAAGATAGGAACACAACTAACAACAAAGAAAAGGAGGATATCTTTAAAAAACTCAAGAGATCAGAAAAAAACAATCCAAAAGCTAAAAGATGAAGTAAAGAAAAACAAAAGATTGATTGAAATCAGTAGGAAAGCTGGAGACAGCACAAAAATCATCAAAAACTTCTCTACAACAAAATGGCAGAAAACAACTCAAACATGGATAAACAATTTGACATACAAATAAGTGAAGCATCTAAAACTCCAAATATCCATGATCAAAATGAATCTTCACCAAGACATCTAATAATCAAGATTTCTGAAATTCAGCGTAAGTACCAAATATTAAAAGCAGGTGGAGTAAAGAAACACATCACCTATACATGAAAGCCCATTAGAACAACAGGCGACTTCTCAACACAAACCCTAAAATTAAGAAAAGCCTAGAATGAAGAGTTTCAAAGCTTAAAGGAAAATAATCTTCAAACCAGATTACTGTACCCTGAAAAATTATTTTTTTTAAATTGATGGAGGAATGATATACTTCCATGATGAAGAACAACAGAAGTAATTTGTGATTATCAAACCAGCTCTACAAAATTCCCTGAAAGACATATTAAAAATATAAAATGAACACTATAAACAAAGAAACACCACTAACAAGTAGCTGCCAGGCAGGGCAAGCAATGGAACAGAGCAGAAAGACAGGAAGCAAACAGCAGAGAAACAATGTTAAAAAGAAAACTAATGCATATCAGTGATAACCATCAATATAAATGGTGTCAACTCACCAATCAAATGAAACAGACTGACAGAATAAATTAAGAAGGAAGATCCAAAGACATTCTCCATTCAAGAAACACATTATCTCTAAAAGAAATTCATGAACTAAAATTCTCCATGCCCCCACCCTCAAAATAACAGAGGTAGCAATTCTATTTGCAGAAAATGCAAACTTTAAGCCAAATCTGATCAAAAGAGACAAAGAAGGTCACTATATATTCATTAAGGAAAAACTCCAAAAAGAAGAGATAACAATAATAAATATTTATGCACCACACACTGGTTCACCCAACTACATAAAAAAAAATTAAGAGTCATGTAAAAATCAATAAATTTTAACACAATTGATGTCAGAATCTTAATACCCATGCTCACAAATGAATGGGTTGATTAGACAAAATGTCAACACAGGAATATTAGAATTAAACAAAGCCTGTGAAAAAATGGTCTTGGTAGATATCTTCAAAGTGTTCTACCATAAAACATCAGAACACTCATTCTTCTCAGCTGTACATGGAATACTCTCCAAAATAGATGATATATTAGCTAACAAAACATGTTTAAGTAAATGTAGAGGAACTGAAATCATCTCATGCAAACTATCCGAACATACTGCAACGAAACTGGAAATAAATGACAAAGAAAATGACAAAAAGTACATTAACATGTGGAATTAAATAACACCCTCCTAAACAAATAATGGGTCACACAAAAGACTAAAGACACCATCAAACAATATTGAAAAGTAAATGATAATGCTGGTATAATATACAAAAACATGCAGGATGCAATTAAAGTAGTTTGATAAGGAAATTTATAGTGATGAACTCATACAACCGGAAAACAACATGAGTTCGAATAAACAACCTAATGTTGAATGTCAAACTTCCAGAAAAAGAAGAACAAGTCCAACCCAAAGCTCATACGAAGAAAAAAATTATAAAGACAAGAGCACAAAGTAATGTGAAATGGACTAAGATAACTACCAAAGAATTAATGAAAACATAGATGTTTCTTTGAAAGAAACAATAAATAAAATTGATAAACTACTAGCCAAACTCATCAAAAAAAAAGGAAAGGAAAAAATCACAAATTCAATGATTTGGAAAGATAAGAAAGAAATCACAGAGAATCTGAAAGAAATCCAGGATATAATCAATCCTTACTATGAGAACCTACCCTTTAACAAGATGGAAAATACAGCAGAAATGTAGAGATGCCTAGGCACCACTGAATTCTCAAAACTAAATCAGGAAGATATAAAAATTCTAAAGAAAGTCATTTCAGTGAAATTGAAAATGTAATTAAAAGTTTACCAAAGCAATAACGTCCAGGCCCTTATGGAGTCACTATTCTATAAGAAATGTACAGAAATAGTGCCACAACTCTTTAAAGTAATTGAAAAGGAAGCACTAATTCCCAAGTCATTCTTAGAAACAAATACTATTCTGATGACCTGGGGACCAGGTCATTTCCCTAAAAGACCAGAGACCAGGCCTGGTGTGTGAGTATAACAGCAGCGGCTGGGAGCTCCGCCCAACCTGTGGGAACTTTCTCTCTGAGCTGGGGACCAGGCTGGTTCCCTATTGGACAGGGGACTAGGCCGGATTGGGGAGTGTAGCAGCAGTGGCTGGGAGTCCCACCCAGCCTGCAGGAACTCTCTCCTTGACCTGGGGAACAGGCTGGTTCCCCACCAGTCCAGGGACAAGGCCAGATCAGTGACTGTAGCAGTGGCAACTGGGAATCCCACATAGCCTGAGGAGACACTCTTCCTGGCCTGAGGACCAGGCTGTGGTTCTCTGCCCGGTTCAGTGAGTGGGGCCATCTCAGAGAACCCAATCCCAGGCTGGTGGACCTCTCTCCCACACCTGGAACAACACTTGAAGCTCCAAAATACAGGAAAATGACAAAACTAAAGACCAAAATGCAATCTCAAACATCCAGCCCATCCCAAGAAAGCCCAAGAGCCATGTGCATAGAGGAAAACACATGCCACATAACTGAAATATCTGAAATAATGGTAACTGAAACAAAGAAGCAAGTATGGGAAGCCTAAAAGGAATTCAAACTAGAAATAATCTCTCAGATGAAAGAAGAATGATAAAAAAGTGAAGCATATGCTAAACATAGCTAAACAAGATGCAGTTAAAAAATTGGAGGAACTAAACAAAAGGATAGAATCCCTGGATGAACAATATAAGAAACAAACAGAATACATAAAACAGATGCAAAGAGATATACAGGAAATCAAAAACTCCATTGAAAGTTGTAAAAACCGATTCAATGTGAAGATAGAATCTCAGACTTCAAAGTCTTTACTTACTTGCAGCCAGTAAACAGGAAAGAAAAGATCTTTAAAAAATAACAAGAAATCAGGAAATAATTCAACAACTACAAGATGATGCAAAGAGAAACAACATAAGGTTGATAGGGATAAATGAAAAAGAAGGGGACAACAAAAGGATGTCAAGAGGATATTTAGAGAAGTAATAGCTGAAAATTTCCCAAACACGATATTGGAAACTGATATCAAGATCAATGAAGCATATAGAATTCCAAATTCTACCAATGGACAATTCTGACAGGAGATCGTAAAACACCAAGGACACCAATGGACAGATCAACCAAACAGAAAATCAACAAAGAAATAAAAGAACTGAATTGCACCTGTGAACAAATGGACTTAATAGACATATACAGAGTATTCCACCCAACAACAACAGAATACACATTCTTCTCAGCAGTACATGGGTCATTCTCTAAAATAGACCATATATTAGCTCACAGAACATATTTAAATAAATGCAGAGAGTTGAAATTATCCCTTGCATGCTATCGGACCATAGCGCTATGAAATTAGTAATTAACGATAAAAGATACTGCAAAAATCCTACAAACACATGGAAACTGAATAACACACTCTTGAATAATCAGTGGGTCACAGAGGAAATTAGAAAAGAAATTAAGCAATACCTACAAACAAATGAAAATATGGATACAACTTACCGGAATCTATGGGATGCAATGAAAGCCGTCCTCAGAGGAAAATTTATTGCACTGAGTTCCCACATCAGGAAAACAGAACGAATACAAATAAACAACACGATGCTACACATCAAACATCTAGAAAAAGAAGAGCAAGTCAAGCCCAAAGCCAAAAGAAGAGAGGAAATTATAAAAATCAGAGCAGAAATCAACACAATAGAGACTAAGAAAACAATCTAAAGAATCAATGAATCAAAGAGTTGGTTCTTTGAAAGAATAAATAAAATCGATAAGCCCTTACTCAACCTTATTTTTAAAAAGGGAAGAAAGAGCTCAAATCCATGCAATATGAAATGAAAACGGTGAGTCACTACAGACTCAATAGAAATACAGAAGATCATCAACACCTATTTCAAAAACCTCTACTCTCAAAGGTTTGATAACACAGAAGAAAAGACAGATTCTTAGAAACATGTGAAGTACCAAAACTACATCAAGAGGATGTAAAAGTGCTGAATAACCCAATCTCAATCAATGAAATTGAACATGTAATTAATTCCTTACCTACAAAGAAGAGCCCAGGCCCAGACAGATTCACTGCAGAATTCTCCAAGAAATAAAAGAAAACCTAATACCGACACTCCTCAAACTCTTCAATGAAATTGAAAGGGAAGCAATCCTTCCCAAGTCATTCCTGGAAGCAAATATTATTCTATTACCAAAATCTGAGAAGACCCAACTGAAAAAGAGAACTACAGACCAATCTCCCTAATGAACACTGATGCAAAAATCCTCAATAAAATATTGGCAAATAGGATGCAGCAAATCATCAAGAAGATTATACACCATGACCAAGTTGGATTCATCCCAGGCATGCAGGGATGGTTAAACATACGTAAATCAATAAATGTAATCCACCATACCAATAAAGCCAAAAGTAAGAATCACATGATTATTTCCATAGAGGCAGAAAAAGCCTTCAATAAGGTCCAACATTCATTCATGATAAGAACTTTACAGAAAATTGGAATAGATGGTCTTTACCTCAATGTAATAAAGGCCGTCTATGACAAACCAACAGCCAGTATCATACTAAATGGCCAAAAAATGAAAGCTTTTACCTTAAAATCAGGCACAAGACAAGGATATCCTTTATCACCTCTCCTATTTACTATACTATTGGAAGTACTAGCCAGAGCAATTAGACAAGAGAGAAAAATAAAAGGGGTAAAGATAGGAAAAGAAGTTAAATTATCATTGTTTGCAGATGACATGATTCTCTACATAGAAGACCCCCTAAACTCCATTGAAAGACACTTAGATATAATAAATAAATTCAGTAATGTAGCTGGATACAAAATCAATACTCAGAAATCAATAGCATTCTTAAACACTAACAACAAAGTCACAGAGAGAGAAATAAGAGAAGACACACTCTTCACACTAGCAAGCAAAAAAATGAAATATTTAGGAATTTCTCTTACAAAAGAAGTGAAAGACCTATAAGGGAAAATTATAATACACTGAAAGAAGAAATTGAAGATGATCTCAGAAAATGGAAAGACATCCCATGATCATGGATAGGAAGAATAAACATTGTGAAAATGGCCATTCTCCCAAAACTGTCACACAGATTCAATGCAATCCCAATAAAAATACCATCAACATACCTTATAGATCTAGAAAAATCACTCCTAAAATTCATATGGAACCAGAGGAGACCTAGAATATCAAAGGCAATTCTAAGCAGCAAAGGCAAGGCAGGAGGCATAACAATGCCTGACTTGAAGTTATACTACAAAGCAACAGTAATAAAATCAACATGATACTGGAATCAAAACAAAGCAGAGGATCAATGGAATAGATTAGAAGATACAACCACAACTGCAAACACACTAAACCACCTTATCTTTGATAAAGGAGCCAAGCAGGTTCACTGGAAAAATGACAGTCTTTTAATAAATGGTGTTGGAAAAACTGGCTCTCCATTTGCTGAAAACTAAAACTCGACCCAAGCCTATCACCATGTAGTAAATTAAAATCTAAATGGATCGAAGATCTGAATATTAAAACAGAATCACTAAATCCATTTGAAGACAAATTGCATAGAAACCTTGAAGACATAGGGGTAGGTAGAGATTTCATGAACAGGACTCAAACCGCATGGGAAATACTTCCCAGAATCAATAACTGGAACCACTTCTAATTAAAAAGTCTGGAAGTAAAAAACAAACAAACAAAAAATCTCCAGCATAGTGAAAAGAAAACTCACAAATTTGGAAAAGATCTTAGTGAACTCCCCCTCAGACAAGGGACTTTTGTCTAAAACATATAAAGAATCAAAAAAAAAAAAAAAAAAAAAAAACCTCAGACCCCAAAATTCAAAGACCCAATCCAAAAATGGGTATCTGAGATGAATACACACTTCTCAGAGAAAGAAATACAAATGGCAAATAAATGCATGAACATATGTTCATCATCATTGGTTAATAGGGAAATGCAAATTAAAACCACACTGAGATTGCATTTCACTCCTGAAAGAATGGCTAGGATCAAGAAAACCAACAACAACAAGTGCTGGAGAGGCTGTGGGGAAAAAGGAACTCTCCTACACTGTTGGTAGGAGTGTAGACTTTTACAACCTTTGTGGATGTCAGTCTGGAGATTTCTCAAAAAGCTGGGATTGGAAGTCCCATTTGTTCCAGTTATTCCACTTCTAGGCTTATTCCCAGAAGAATTGAAAGCATCATACCACAGTGATATATGTGCACCTAAGTTTATCGCAGCTCAATTTGTAATTGCCAGATCTTGGAAACAACCCAAATGTCCATCAACTAAGGAATAGATAAAAAAGCTCTGGTATTTCTATACAATGAAGTACTACTCAGCTATAAAGAAGGAGGTATTTATCAATAAATGGGTGCAGCTTGAAACCATACTCATAAGTCAACCAAATCAAACTCGCATCTGTGATCACCAAATAGTTTCCCTAGTGTAGGAAATGATTCAAATATATAAAAGTATGTGGTAACCATGATTCCCCATTATGTGGCCTTGAAGCTTTATAAAGTTTTCACTCATTAGTTGGAATGGCTTTATTTTGTGCTATTTGATATTATGGCCTGTGATGCAAAGAACAGCTATTGTGAAGAAAACAAGACATCATAATAGCTAGTGCTGATTTAATACGATCTTGTTTTGAAGCCACACCAAACTATGGCTCTTCTGTCTACATTGATTTTATCATGTTGTAGCTTGCTGGATTTTATCGTATGTGGTAGTATAAACAAAAATTGTTATAGGCAAAGAGACAATATAGAAACCATTGATCATTTTTCTGTTAGCTGATTCTAATACTCTACAATGCTTTCATCCACTTGAATGGTGTTACACAGTCTTGATATGTTTGATTCTATAGCATATGAAGTTATATTCAAATATTTCAAGGAAAAAGGCACTATGGTAACTACTATTAAGTCGGGTTATTTGGTGGTGAAGCACCAGGTTACTGAAAGTGTCATGCTTTAACCTGTATTGTTATGTGGTTATGCCCCCTTTTGTATCAATCTCCTCCTTATTCATTAAAGAATTATTTAATTTTTTAAAGTTCTTTATTAAACTAAGGGGAAAAACAAAAAATCTACCAGGATATATTACAGTAACATTTTGATTTCCTCTCAACTTGAAGTCCTGTAATACCCCAGTTATCTTGTTTTGACTGATTAGACTGTATTCTGATCTGTATGAAAGTATCAAGTATCAGAGTATAGGCAACTACTTTGAAGGCAGTAAGATTCACTATGATGTCCATTCTGGTTTGACTATTATCCTCTTTTGAAGTTCTGTAAGATTTACAAAGTTTAGGTTTTATTGGTCTTGTTCTCTACTGCTTTGTTTAACTTTATAATACCTGATGAGATAGACGATTATTCTTAAGGAAGCAAGAGGCATTATGGTAACCATTGTTGATAACCTTGTACTATGTTTTTACATCATGTGCTATGTCTATCCTTGGTTTTGACTGACAGCTTTGTTTTATCATGCTTGATTTTATTCTCTTACAAAAAAAGTAATAAGATCTAAGGGAGCAATAAAACCCAAAATGTGTAAATTTTGTTGTTAAAAAAGAGAGGGAAAGAAAAGTGCCCTGAAGGATACAACAGCAAGGGTCTTTAGGTGTATTACATAGAAGACCATATTAATATTTTTGATTGGATTACTGAACACAACTGTTTGCAGTCTCACTGTTTGAATGTTCGCTTTGTGTGCTTTGATCCTGTGACCTGAAACACCGTTTCTAAGATGATAGTGAGTAATCTATTAACTGGTGATAGCTTACTGTTTTTTTTGTTTGTTTGTTTGTAGTTCTGAATTACTTGTACCCTTACACTGTTTTGTTTTGTTCTGCTTTTTTTCTCTTTTTCCTTTTAAATAAGAAAAAAAAAAAGGAAACAAATACTATTCTGATTCCAAAAACAGAGAAGAAGCCAATAATGAAAGAAAACTAACAGCCAATATCCCTAATGAATTCCAATGCAAAAATCCTTAATAAGATACTGCTAAACAGAATGTAGCAAATTATCAAGAAATTATACATCATGACCAGTTTGGGTTCATCTCAGGGAAGCAGAGATGGTTCAACATACCCAAATCAATAAATGAAATACACCATATTAACAGAACCAAAGACAAAATTCACCTGATTATTTCAATAGATGCGGAAAAAGTATTTGAAAAAGTCCAACACTCATTCATGATAAAAATCCTAAAGAAAGTTAGAATAAATGGTCTTTACCTCAATCTAATATAAGCCATCTAGTACAACCCAACAGCTAATATCATATTAAATGTTCAAAAACTGAAAAATTTCACTCTAAAATCAGGAACAAGACAAGGATATTCATTATAAACACTGCTATTCCATATAGCTCTGGAAACATTAGCCAGAACAATTAGATAAAAGAATGAAAGGAATAAAGATAGGAAAGGTAGATCTTAAAAAATTATTATTTTCAGATTGCATAGTACTCTATAAGGGAAACCACATAATTTCATCAAAAATTTTGTAGATTCAATATTCAAATTTGGTAATGTAGTGGGATACAAAGTCAACTCAAAAAATCAATAACATTCTTGCATACAAGCAGCAAACTCATGGAGAAATTAGGGGAATCACCCCCTCTACAATAAAATCCAAAATAAAATAAATATTTAGGATTCAATCTAACAAAAAGTAAGGATAATGAAAATTACACTACCCTATGAAATGAGATTAGAGAGGATGTCAGTAAATGGAAAAACATCACTTACTCATGGAGAATAAGAACCAACATAATAAAAATGGCAATACACTCAAAACTACTATAAAAACTTAATGCAATCCTAATCTAAATACCATTAGCCTGCCTCACAGATCTAGAGATAACTTTCCTAAAATTCATTTGGAACCATAAAAGACTTAGGTAGAAAAACAATTCTGTGCAACAAAGGCAAGTGAGATGGCATCACAATCCCAGACCTGGAATTACACTACACAGCTAATGTGATAAAAATCAGTATGTACCTGGCCAAAAAAAAAAAAAAAAGAACAGGCCTGAAGATCAGTGGAACAGACAGAAGATGCAGACACATATCCAAACACATTCAGTAACCTTATCTTTGACAAAGTTTTGGTGGAAGAATGATAGCCTCTCTAATAATTGGTGCTGGAAAAACTGGCTTTCCAAAAGCCGAAGAATAAAATTACACACATGTATATCATCATGCACTAAAGTAAAGTCAAAATGAATCAAAGATGTAGTTATGGAAAGAGAAACACTAAATGTAATGCAAGAAAAATTAGGCGGAAATCTCAAAGATGCTGGCAGTTACAAGGGAAACAGTATAAAGAATCAACAAATGGGATCTGAGCTCATTAAAAAGCTTTTATGATGTAAAATACATCACTATCAGAATTAAAAACAATGCACTGAATGAGAAAAAAATAGCTGTTGTCGTATAGAAGTACTTATATTTATAGACTATAAAGATTTGAACATTTCAGACTCTTCAAATTCAAAGATCCAATCCAAAAATGGGCATCTGAGATGAATATATATTTCTCAAATGAAGAAATACACCTGCAGATAAACAAATGAAAAAAAAAATGTTATCATCATCTGTCGTTTGAGATGCAAATTAAAATGATACTGTGATTCCATCTGATCCCAGAAAGACTAATTATTGTCAAAAAATCTACCAATAAGAAATACTGAAGCGGCTTTGAGAAGAAAAAAAAAAATGAATCCTTCTCCTCTTTTGATGGGATTATAGCTTAGAGTAACCATTATGGAAATCATTGTGGAGATTTCTTTAAAAAGTTAGTATTGGAGGATCTGTTTGTCCCAGATATTCCCTTTCTGAATATCTTCTGAGAAGAATTAAATCATCATACCACAATGATACATATGCACCCATATTTATAGCAGCACAAATTTTAATAGCTAAATCTTGAAAATAACCCAAATGCGCATCAACTGAGGAACAGACAGAAAGCTGTGTTTTTAATATATATAAGAAAAATCAAACTCACGTGTGTAAACACTGTATTGTCTCTCTAGTATGAGCAACTGAATGAGTAAACAAAATTGGAATGTACCATAGATATTGTGAATTGGGAAGAATGTGTTCAAAAGAAAAGACAAACTGTGATGGGAAAAAGAGAAAAAAAAATATATATATATACACAGATAGTTCAAGATACATACACAGCTAGTTTCTGTTTGTTGAAAAAGTTTTGAACTAATATTATTTGTTTTAAAAACAAAAGATATGTATGGGTGTATGATGATGATGACTTTGAGGTTGGTCATGTGAGTCAAAGTTCCTGTTACAATAAAATTGTGCAAGAATTGACTGATGCAGACATGGAATGCAGAACTCCTTGATTGAGATGGTGAAGAAAACAGCAATATGAGTGAATTTTTGACTAGTGAAAATGATCAAAAGTGTCACACAACCAACTGGAATGTCCAATACTAGTATTATATCCAAAAATGTAGCAAAAGTCTTGGCAGATATAAAGCATTGTACATGAGAGTTAATGTTATTCAGTTTTGGAAATTGTAATAAATGAAATGCTATAAGATATTGCAAATAAACAAAGGCTGAAATACGAGAAAAATATTCCACGGCACTAAAAGCCACATTTAAAAATGTATTTATTATGACAATTTAATAGAACCAAAAGCGATCACAGATATGCTGTACTTAGCAGGAATTTTTCATGGTAACTGCAGCAATGTAAGAGACTTATGGAAAAGTGATAATATAAAAATAAATGAACTGACAGTTGAAAAAATAAGCATAACCTCCCAAGGACATAGCATGACAACAGGAAAAACAGAAAAATGTCAACCGTTCCTGCAAGAAAGGATAAGAAAAAATATGTGCTGTCAGTAAAAATGATCCTTGGGTATGGAACATGCAATTTTCATGTATATAAACTGATTTGGCGTTACAACTGCAGCAAATATTTTTGTTGAGAAATTTCACTGGTATTTCATTGTAGTTCACAAAGTTTTTATTATTGATGTTTTCATTTAATTTTTGTAAACAAGTAACCAGTTTATGTGAAAATGTCTATCCAAGCACTTATTGCTCATTTGATATTTTATTTAATATCTTATTTCCTTGTTAAGTGCACATTTTACAATATAGTAGAAAGTTCCTGAGAAAAGTAAAAGAAGAGATGCTACAAGAATGGCTTGATTTATAGAAAAAAGCAAGTGAAACAAATGTGCTATCAGTGTAAATGAGGCGTGCATGGAACATGCAGTTACCATGTGTGAAGACTGCCTTGGGTGTCATAGTTAAAGCAAAGATTATTTTTGAGGTAGAATTTTGCTTGCATTTACAATATAGTTCATGTAATTATTACTTCTGAATGTTATCTGTTAGGTTTTGTAAGCAAATACACAACTGATGTGAAAATTTTGATGTTCATTCTAAATGTGCCACTAAGAATGTAATATCTATTTTATTGACATTTATTTTCCTGTTCACTACATATTGCATAATAAAATAAGAACTTCTTGACTAAATAGGAAGATCGGAAAAATGTGAACTATGCCCTACAATAATATCATGAAAGCAAAACACATGTGTGGTCCCTATAAGCAATACATGTATATGGAGCATGCTGTTGTCACATGTGAAGACTTCCTGTGGTGTGATAATTACAGTAAATATTATTGTTTCTGTTGAATGGTATTGATATTTTAATTGTAATTCATGTAAGAATTTGTTTCTATTAGTTTTTTATTTTTGTTTTGTTTTGTTTTCTACCAGAGATTGGACATAAGACCTCGTATTTGCCAGGCAGGCAGTTATGCCATTGAGCTGAATGCCTTTTTTAGATTTTATACCCAAAAAACTAGTTGATGCTCAAAGTTTTTATAAAAACTCAAAAATTGCTAAAAATTCAACACTTTATCTTATATTTTTCCTGTTTAATATAATAAAATTCTTACAATTAAACTTGATAATTCGTCAACAAAAAATATTCCCAAGAATCAAGGAGTACTTGACACACCTATGGTTTTGGACTCTATGACAAAAATTGTGCTATGCTTCACAATAGTGGAGATAATTCAGTCAACTTATTAATATTATTAACATGTACAAGAAAAATGATTAGATATCTAAAAATAAAATTTACAAATAGCTGGTACCACTCCTGGAGAATATTAGTAATGTATATAATATTGCAATTAACACATTTTTATCATACAGATTAAAAGGCATTGCATTCTTCCACGTAATTCATTAACAACAAAAAATATCTCAGTTACACTGTCATTTTCATGTGGTGGTTTTTTTTTTTTTTTTTTTTTTTTTGTCTTTTTTGTTTTTATCGGTACCGGGGATTGAACTCACAACTGCCTGCTTGCAAGGCAGGCGCTTATGCCACTGTGCTAAATCCCCAGCCCCTACACTGTCATTTTCAAAATGTAGATTCTCATACGTATACTTCTTTTCTTTTTTTTGTTTTTTTGTTTTTTTGTTTTTGTTTTGTCTTTTTCGTTTTTATTGGTACCAGGGATCGAACTCACGACTGCCTGCTTGCAAGGCAGGTGCTTATGCCACTGAGCTAAATCCCCAGCCCAGGTATACTTCTTTTCAAGTAAACATTCCAAAGTGCCCCATGATTTATACTTTTAAATATGAATTAAAATAGGAATTTAAAAATTCATTGCCTAATGATTTATTTGGCTGCATATAACATTTTGTTTTTATATATCGACTGTGTTTGGAGAACTTGTTAAATTCAAATTTCAAAATTTATAAATTTTCAGAATTTTTTACACAAACATTAAATATTTGTGACTGAGTGAAAATGCAATTTATTTCTAAACAGTGTGTTTTAATATTTTTCTTGTTTACACTAAAAGAACTTCTTGGACAATTTTGAGTAAAAGTCGTATAACAAAATATATTTTCCTTTCCTGTAATTGGGGAGAAAGTTATCAAATTCTTACCAATAAACATGAGTTTTGATATAGAAATTTTATATATAATTTCCATCTAGTTATTTCACTTTGCTATAAAAATATAATGACTATTTTTAATTTTGTCAAAAAAGCTTATGATATCTTTTAGGATAATCATATATTTTTTATGGCTATATGATGCATAGGTTAATTTTTCAATGAGATATCAACACAGTGTATCTGGGACAAATTTCAACATTTCAATATTTGAATTATTAAGTGATCCATTTTTGTTTATAAGGAGACTCATTTATATTTATATGCCTGTCTTTTCCATATTTAACACCATAATAATGACAAAGTCATGAGTTCGAAAATATTTGCTGTTCAATGATTTTTTAGAAAACATTTTGCGTATTTTTATTTTTTAAAAATATATGAAAACTTACTGAAAGTAATTGGGCTAGCTTTTATGGTATAGAAAGATTTTAAATTATCAAGACAATTTCTTTCTGCACAAAAGCATTGTGTTTTTACATTTTTTCAGTTGCTTTGTTGATTTCTCTTCAGATATCTTGCATATTTATGTTTCAAATTTATTAATACAAAAGTGTTAATAATGTTTTATTACTTTTTACCATCAAATTTATAGCAGAGGCAATTTTTTCAGTAAATGACAAGATTATATTTTAAAACTTTCAGGTCAATATATGTGACCGTTGATGTCATATGAAAATAGACAATAAAAAACTGGTATGTCTGGGCATCAGTAAAATGTTGCTCACAGAAACAAGATTTGCTTTTTAAAATTTTGTTTGCCAAACCATGATTAAGACATCTAAGTAGGATCTATTACAGAATCTACCATGTGATCAATCTCTTTATAGTGAAAATATTCAAAATGCTTTCTCCTAGATTTTGAAGTTCATAGTAAGTGAACTATTAGTATTTCTGTTTACCTATTTTTTAACAGCACTATTGAAATTATATCCCTATCAGATACAACTTACCGCTCATTGATCCATTGTCTCCCTCCCTCTCTTCACCAGCCATTGTATTTTTAATTTCTAAATCAACTTTTTAACCTGTATGTTTGAATGAGCTGCCATTGTACTTGCCTTCCAATGCCTAGTTTATTGCACACAATCTATTTATCTCCACTTCTACTCACGTTTCAAAATGACAGATTTTCATCCATTTTTAAATCCTAGAGTTTCATTTGCATACATACCATAATTTCTTTACCTACTCCTGAAGTGATAAACACTTACATTTTGTTTCTTCAATATTGGTAGTAGTGCAGCAAATAAATTGTATGTGGATGTCTTTTTGACATATTTCTATTCCTTTAGATATAAAAGCATTTAGACATAAAAGCTTGGGAATGTAGCTTTCTATGATAGTTTTATTTTGAGTGTTCTTTTGTTAAATACCATGTTTTCTATAACTCTTGTACTAATTTATATTCTCCAATAGATTTTCTTTTGGTCTGCAATTTCCACAACAGTTGTCTGTTGTTTTAAATAATAGCCTTTTTTCTTGGACTTGGACGGGGTGATATCTCCTTTGTAGTAATCAGCATTTCCTCAATTAGTGATGTCGAGCATTTTTTCATAAAACTGCTTGCCATATGAACTATATCCTCCATAAAGAAATGTCTATTAGATCTTTTGCTGGTTTTCTAATTAAGTTATTTTATTTATTTCATTTTTGCTTTTGATATTTTGGTATTTCTTTTTATATTTGCATAGTAATTTATTTTATGAGGTATAGATTTTAAAAATTTCCCCAATTTTGATGATGTCTTATTAATCTGCTGATTGTCTTCTTTGCTAGACTGAAACACTTTGAATTCACTGAATTCCATAATTTTATGTTTGTTAATGCTTTTGGGATTTTTTGCAAGAAATTCTTGGTCATTGCAACTTCCTGAAACATTAATCATCTGTTTCATTTCACTATCATCATAATTCCAAGTTTTATGATTGTTTTCATAATTTGTTTTGAGTTGATTTGTGTTATTGATGAGAGATAGAATCTAGTTTTATTTCTCTGATATGTCTATTTTCCCAGCAACATTTATTGAAATGCTTGCCTTTGTGCAATGCATTTATTACCTTTAATGAATATCAGTTGACTATAGGTAAATGAGCTTAATTCTAGGGTCTGTATTATTTTCTCTTGGTTTAAGTATTATTTTTTGCCAATATTGCTATTTTGAGTATTTTAGTACATTTCAAAGTCAGTATTGTAATGCCTTCTGATTTGTTGCTTCTGTGCAACATTGCTACAAGCTATTCACTTTTTTTGTTTTTTGTATGCATGCAGTTGTTGACAGTGTTTACTTTTTAATGCTTAGATGCATTTTTACTACTTTGTTGAGTTTTAGTAACTATTTTATAATCTTTTCTGCTAATACATAATTAGGTCCTAGTGAAATGTATAACACTTAAATGTCCTTTTTTATTTTCAGAAAAGATCTTCTACAGTCTGAATATTTGACCACTTAATTCCCAAAATAATGGTTTTAGAGTGTAGACATTTTGGATATGTTTGTGTCTTGAAAGTGCAGTCCTAACATAGAATTCATACAAGAATAATCAGTGGGACTTCTCATTGCGTTACCATATGAAGACAAAGTAAGAAAGGACTTTCTATGGAGCAGAGAGCCGACTTTCACTCAAAACTGAATATTTCTGGTACCTTGATTACTGACTTACAAGTCCAGTAGAAAAAGATGAAATAAATTACTTATTTACAGGCTACATTCTTTAGGCCATTTTTATGATAGGTTAAATTGACTAAAACAAGATCATTCTACATGTCTAATAATTTTACATTTTCAGCCTATACGTTGTGTAATAGACTCTCCATTGTGCTGTTATGTTATTAAGAATTATTTTCTTGTTAATTTATGTTTAGTGTAGTAGGTAGATTGCTAGATTTCATGTAAGTGTGCCTGTTACCACAGAAATGCAGTAAAAAAAAAAATTCCTCAGTTCTTTTAGACTTAGTGGTGATGTTCAGATTAATTCTTAGATATTTATATTCATTAAGTAGACCAGTAGTTAGACCCAGATCATAGTGAAGAAATCTATATCATTATGTTGCTCTGTTTTGGAAGAAATTCCTACTTTTAACTTTGATAATCATCTATTCATACAGTTTGGAAATTCAAGTCAATGAGATAATACCTTTTATGGTAAGTTTTAAAAACACTCCTCAAGACACTGGCTAGAATCTTTCCTTTTATCTAAAAATTAAAATTTTGAAAATCATAATATTTGTTTCTTTATTTGAGTTTTGTATAAGTTGATTATTTTATAATGGTTGATAACATCTGTCCTATTTCCTTTTTTTTCCTTTTTACATATCCCTCTTGCTTGATGCTTAAGTATTTTGCCTGTTCGTGAAAGTAATTACTAATTACAATGAAATATCATCATTCCACATATTATTAAAAATTAAAAATATATTTATTTGATCTTTTCCCCACACTAGGATATAATTTTCATAGATTTTATACTTTTTGAAATATTCCTTTAATTCAACTTCTAAACATTCAATTGTACTTTCTAGAATTTAGACAAACTATATTACTCTACTTCTCTTAATTTCTTCATGTATAGCATGGGTTTCTATTTATCATTATTGCTTTACCCTAATAAACTTTAACAATTTTAAATTATGTGGAATAAAACTTCTATGCCCAGAATGATGTTGGTGTTCCTAATCACCTTTTCACAAGGTGTTAAAATACAATGATAATCTAGTTTATACCTAATTTCTTGTGTGTCCTTAAACTGTTGAGCCAAGCCCAACTCTTGTATTTTTTCTGCAATTTGTTTAGAATTGTGGAAAATACTGGAAGGGTCATAATGTACCATGATATTGAAGTTGTATCTTAATAAAGCAACAAGCTAGAAGAAGGCTAAACTCATATTAAATTCAGCATATAAATTTAAATGACAATTCTAATTTTATATACAACATTGATGAATTTATTTATGTAATATAAATTTTGAATTCCTGCTTTGTCAACTAAAATATTTTAAATAATATAAAATTTAATATTTGAAATGGCATATTTTGGGAAACCTAAAGTATGTGGCATGGATTAGCAGCAAAACAATATCCATATATATATATATATATATATATATATATATATGGTCTAGAAACATGGTGATTTCCACTGAGCACATGATAAATTCAAAGGTAGATGATAGGCCAATAAAACCTATAATAGAATCCAAGAGGCCCGGGGTCAGGAAGGCTTCCACTCAGCTTTCTGGAGAGGGGAAGACTAGCAGTTTGCCCCTGACAGGGCAGTGTGTGAATCTGTGGGTGAGCAATTGAATGTGCAGTGAAGACCCCAGAAGTTTGGAGAAGCCAGGAATATGGGTGGGTCATCTAAGGAAACCTGCCAGAATGAGCAAAACTGAATTAAGAGCGAAACCCTGAGAGCTAGAATCATTTACCAACTAAGGCATTCAAACATTTGGAACTCACATCTATCTGCAGATTGTGCTAGGTACTGGACATGGAACTATAGAATTTAATGTTGCCCTGCTGTATGTTATTCTTGCTCTAGTCTCCTTCCTCTCTGTTCCTCTATGTCTAAAGTTTTAGAATGTTGATGTTTATATTATGTCATTGAAGGATGGAAGTGTTTAATATTCTTTTCATTTTTACAGTCTTGCAAGTAAGAGTTTACCTTATATCTCAGGGGAGGATTTGGACTTGAAATTTTGAGCAATGCTAAACCTCTTAGAGTTGGTCTAGCAGTTTGCAAAAAGGGATGCACATGAGTGTTTTAGATACTGGGGGAGGGATATTGTGGCTTCTATCTTGAAGTCATCACAAAGCTTATGCTTTCAAGCTGGAAATTTTGGATCATGGACCATGAGGATGTGTTACTTGCTTAGTCCACTGGTGATTTTAAAACCAAGTCTGATATTGGAAAGTGAATCCTGATGGAAAGACGTGGGTCATTGTGGACCTGAATGTATTCTCCTACCTTGATTATTGCTTTTTTTGTACCTGTGCTACCAAGAACCATTTCTCCTCTCCCATGTCTGTCTGCTGTGATGTCATTTGTTTTAGTGAAAGAACTATGGACCAAAACCTCTACCAACTATGAGCTAAAATAAACATTTCCACTTTCAAAGAAAAGTCCATAACTCTAAAGGCAATAATGAAGGGATGAGGGGATTTCAATGGGTATGGATAAATTAAATTAGGGATGAACTTGATCAGAGTGTAGCCATTATTGAAATCATTATGACATGAGGTCTGTTAAGGAAGGCCTTTGATTATACACAGCTTGTGTTTCAAGATGACTGAAGTCTGGGAAAATAGGAGTCTAATACTAAACTGAAGCTAATGATGTCTCTCACAAAACAAGATTGTGCCCTTAAGCTTTATGAAACATCTTCTATAAATTGTTTTCAAACAGTTAATGAGACAGTCAAGCAGCACTGATGAAATAAAGATATTTTCCTTTCCCTTGAAACTTATTGTTAAGAAATAATGGCAAGTCACAGGTAATTAAGTCAAAAGATCCTTTTGGTGGAAAAAGAACAGAACTAGTGTATAAAATCTAGGCATGTTTAGGTTTAGGAATTATTTCTAAATATCAGTGCCCTACAATTGCCCACATTGCAATACATAGAAACCTAAAAACATTTTGTAAAAATTATATTCCCAGGACAGGGATATAGCTCAAAGGCATAAATATTAGTTTTCATTGGGAAAACCTTTGATATTTATAGTCTCTAAAACTGAATGATAAATTACAATTGTAGTTTCCCAAGAAAGGAAGTTGTGAATGTCCATTTCAGATAGCCAGAGAAAATATGATACAAAGAATCACTCTGCAGTAAGTTAATTTGAGAACCACAGAAAGAATGACTGAGATTCTACCAGCAAAGCAGTGTAATCACTGACAACATGATATGCTACCCAATAAACTTGTTTCTCTTCTAGGATAAAGTTCTTAGCAATTTCTTCATTATAGGATTTTTCACTTCACTTAATGAATACAATTATGTGATTCTATCATAACAGAAATCTGAACTGCATTTTTTCTGATTTTAGTTGAACATTGTATGTTGGGTGGATTTTAATATATTGACACAACCACCAAGAAGAAATTATATATGGATCTGAGAAAAAAACATAGTAACTTCAAGATCCAAGATGTTGGATTATAAGTAATAATTTATTGGTACTTAAAAGTTATTTCCCATGATATATTTGAGTTTAATACACATATGAGAACAAAGAGAGGCCAAACTGAAGGATAGGCTACAGAAGCTCTTATTTTACTTAGAAAATGATATTTACATGAGCATTTATTATACAGGAAAACAAATAAATTTCTCAGCTTCCTTCCTACCACAGTGTTGCTATGTGATCAACTTGATATAGTTAATATTCAAATATATATGGCCAACAAATATATGACAAAGAGAATTCTTATGCAAAGACCTTTAGAAAAGAATTGTGGAAACCAATTCACAAAGTTTGCAGCAATTGGTCAAGAACAGTAAGAATGAGATGAACAATGGGCCGTTAGTTAAAGTTACCATAAAAATGAACTCAGGACGATAAAACAAAAATACAACACAGCACAAAACAATAAGAGTAAATCAAATGCAGTCTCCTAATGAATTAGATAAATACCACATCCAGGTATTCCACCTTCAACCTTTCTATGCCATAAGGTTATAACCTGATCACATCTGGATCTTTTCCTTTTATACTATAAAACCTTCTAATTGCCTACTTTTCTTTGAGTCTTTGGCAAATAAAAGGATTGGTTGCTTATTCCCTTGCAGGCTCTGAATAAATATCCATGTTTCTTCTTGTTTAGTGTGTCTGTTTTTATTTTCACATTTCGATCAATAGGAAATGTCAACAATGCTGCTTATTGCCTCAAAAGAATTAGGTTGTCTCCTCCTCCTCCTCCTCCTCCTCCTCCTCCACCTCCTCCTCCTCCTTCTCCTCCTCCTCCTTCTTCTTCTTCTTGCCTTTGCTAAGGATTAACCAAGGACATAATACAGTTGCTGCAGAAACTAGAGCAGTCCCATTCAATCACAAGATCTCGGGGGTAAGAGCTGGTAATTCCTTGGTATGAAAGTGGCAGTATACCAACTCAAGAGTACACAGGAAGTGAATTAAAACTCTATCATATTGCAGCTTTTAAAAGGTCTGCAATTTGAAACTAAAATATTTTTATTATGATTGATGTTCTGAAATGATACCATTCAATGAGTAGTGACATTTGTATACCTGTATCATCTCCTAAATACAAACAGAAGATACTATTGTGGCTTTATTTCTATTAAGGCTTTTATTTTCTTTTTCCAGTACTGGAGATTGGACTCACAACCTCATACTTGCCAGGCAAGCACTTATACTGCTAAGCTAACTCCCTAGCTGCCACTATTAGGGCTTCACACTTCAAACTTCACACTTCAAAGCTTTATCAAATACCAGGAGTGATCCTGTAAGGGATACAAAAGAATAATAGAGAGAATAAATCATAAAAACATTCAAAATTAATTAACTAATAGGTGATAGATGGTGATGCTGTAATAATTAGCTTTATAAACCATTATTTAATAGGTAAGTTTGTCCAGCTATTGCTGTAAAAGTAGGAAGATGTGCCAACAGCTTTCTCTGTGATGGAAGTCTGATGTAACATTTTGGGTTAGACTACTTTTTGCTTCATATACTTCTTTGTGCATGCATCAAAATCCAAGTTCAATTATATTCTTAATTAGAATAAGTAACTTGGCTAAGTATTATATATATGTAATTTAAACTATTTATGTATCTATTTATGTCAGAAATTCAGAAAACAGTAAAATTGAGATGTATCAGTAATCTCTCTTTTAACCCAGGTGACAATTACATTAGCAGCATCATTAAGGGTAACTATTCTGAAGCTATGGAATTGCATAAAAGTTTGGAATGTGCAGAAGGAGACTTGAACACTAAATAGGGCATTTTGGTCAATTTCAGCTCTGAGTGTGCAGTGGTTACCTAACCCTCACTCATTCACATCACAGCAGGCAGCTCTGCCTTTGTACCTAGAGAGCTTGTATGCAGTTTGTGGGACCAATATTTACAACACTGTTTTCCAAATTCAGAAATAGAGTATTCCTAACTGACTTCTCCTTCTGCTCATAAAGGTATAGACACAAATAACGGTCATTATTACAATACGGTTGCATTTGCTTCCACTACTGTGAGCTCCACCTCCTTCAGCTAAGGCAACTCTAAATGATTTAAAGGACAAGTCTTTCTATTTCCCCACATTTATATCTATTTCTTCTTTGACAAGATAGACATTAAGGATGGAGACATTCAAAAGCAGCAACCTATGAAAGAAATCTGTACATGGAAGTTGATGCATCCACATTATGAAAGTTCTTCATGTTAATGAACTGTATACTTTAAAGCTTCAAAGGTAGTAAACTTTATGTTGTATACTTTATCACCAAAAAGAATAGAGCATAAACAAAAGTACAAAACCTTCTGCAATTGGAAAAGATCACACAATGGCTCAATGTAAATCTACTCCTGTATTTGTGGATGTAAGACAGGAACTCTTCAGTATTTAACATATTTTAAAATTGTTCAAATAAAAAGGATAGTAATATTGAGCTTTTACTGTTTAAAAGAAAACAAATACATAAATGCATGCATCGCCTCTCTGAACAGTATGCCGGATACTTATTTCTCTGATGGAATTCTGTCAGCTCAGTACAAAATGATAGAATGAATGAGAGGAGTATTTTTAATAGAAATGTAAGGGAAGCAAAAGGAGGTTCTAGTGAGTAGATTTCATAATTCAGCCTTTCCAGCCTATTATATTTATCTCTTACATTTTCCTCAGAGAATATAACCCTCCCTTTCTGTCATGGAGAGTAATGGCCAAAAGTGAAACATATCTAAAATTAAAACTAATAAAACTAAAACAAATGTTCTGGATATAAACTTACTAAAAACATATCTGAAAGGTGAAAACTGCTGCTTTTTCATTGTTTATGCTAATTTTGGAATGCTAACTTTACCTAAAAGTTATTGTAAATATTATAGAATTCCCAAAATTCATGTTTCAAATATTTTTCAACAAATTGGGGTCCTTTATAAACTTGCCACAATTGTAAGAGAAGGACTATGAGATCAAAATGCATGCCAGTAGAAAGGTGAAAAAAATGATACTAAAATCCTAAGAATATAATGTTTGTGAAGATTATGAATCTTGTCATTGATATAGAAAGATGTCTAATCCACTTGTAATTTCATCCAGAGTGCTTCAAACTACATTACTTTCTAGTAAACATAAATAACTGGTTTACTGACACTTTTAACTTCTAAGGCAAGTGCTAGAACCCAGTCATATATTAAATAATGTTTCATAGCTATAAAATACAGAGACAAGATTAGTGATAAAGTGTTTTCTCAAGTGAACTTACTGAAATTTGAAGTTTAGTCCTAGTGATATATCTCACAGTATAGTGTGCCCAAAATAATTTGGCATATTTCAGAAATAGTGTTTAAAAAGTGTTACAGATTTAAAAAGGACTAATAGTGTAACATTAACAATGGATCCTAAAATTAGTCAATGGGCTTTGATTAATAATGAATGTTCATCAATTATAACAAATACACTGATCTGTTGGAAAGATTTGGATGATGAGACAGGTTATGAATGCATGTAGGCAGAGGGTGTGTAAAAATCTTTTAAGTTCCACTCAGTATTACCATGACACTAAATTCAGTTAAAGAACAGCAAACACCACAATTACATCACCATGAAGAGAAAAGACTCCATGCCTTACTGGAAAAGAAAAAAAAATGTCCATATGAAAAAATAAAGCAAACAAGATAGATCCTCAAATGTCTTACACTTCGTAATATATTTTTTATGCAAATATACAATGACAGAAGGTAATTATGAGGGGTATCCACAGAGGACCTCGTAGACAATTTGTCATAGGCTCTACCACAGCTATCAGTGGTTATTTTTCTTTACTATCCAGTCTGAAAGCAAAAACAAAAACTTTGACTGTATCTGAGTAACGCACACTTTTATATCCATCTTAGTAGACAGAAAACCTGTGTATGAATCCATTTTTGATGCAGCAATAGAAATCTAGCTGGCATGAAGATCAATGCGTTCTGTACTTGTTTATGAAGCTGTCAGTGGATTCCCCTTGGTTGATTCATGATTTTGCTCTGTTATTATATCTTGGTGTTCTCATTGAATTTCAGCAAAGGACCAGCTTGTTGTCTGTAGTGAAAGTTTGCAGTGAACAGGGGAGGCATAGAAGGAAATGCATTTCCATAGATCAACCACAATCCAGCAGTAATCCAGCAAAGCCCTTCCTGAACTAAGTCCACTTTCAGAGGACTCTCAAATTGCTTATGTAAGAGCGGAGTACTCCCAATCAAGTGAAGACTTTTTTTTTTATCATGTTTCTGGTTCTTCTTGTCTTGTCTGAAAGATGTGCAGTCCTTGAGTGGTTTTTTGACAGTAAAAGGAACTAAGTGGATTTCAGCAATCCAAGAAAGAGTTTTCTGGCTTCCCCTCTCCTAGGGCTGGCTTTCCTGGAGATAAGGATGGGTGGTGCTGCATAAGGAAATTCATGTGGCCTGAAAGTTGTAATTATGTCTTCTTAGATAATTGTAAGCCAGTTAGCATTCTGAAATCTTTTGATCAAAGCCATTGGTTTGACAGTAATTGTTTAAAAATTGACTCTTAAAAACAAGCAAACAAAGAGCTGGGGATTTATCTCAGTGGCATAAGTGCCTTCTTTGCAAGTGTGTGGTAGTGAGTTCATCCCTGGTACTGATAAAAACAAAAAACAACAACAACAACAAAAAAAAGCAAACAAATGAAAATCCTGATTTATATCGCTTGCCAATTTTGGTTGTCCAAATCTCCCCAAGAAGCTAACAGCATTGAACTTTATTAATGAAAATTAGAAAAATATATGCAACATCATACAATCGTATTAATAACATACTAAATCAATAAAATTAATTACTTCAAAAATAAAGACAAAAAATATAGTACATCATTAAAACTGATGAGCTTGAGATTTTATTATATTAAGTGAGGGTCCAGGCATTTAGCTCAGTGGCATAAGTACCTACCTGGCAAGCGCAAGGTTGTGAGTTCAGTCCCCGGACAAAAATGTTCTCCATGGCTCAATGAGCTACATTATATGAATATTTAAATGTATATTTATACAATTAAATTTTTAACAGCCACTTTGAAAAGTTACTGAAAATTTTAAAATTTAATCTCATGAACCATTTTAAGCTGACACACCATTAAATGCAGCTCAACCCTTCATATAAAATCATGTATATTTTCTGCAAGCATATGTCTTAATTCAAGCTGCTTTATTATAATCAAAATGCAGTAGTTAGTCTTATAGTTAAGATTTGTAAATGTCATCTATATAGGGATCATCTGCTTTGCAAGATAAAAAATAATTTTGCCAGTACATATAGCATCTTCTTTGGAGGTTTTCTCAAGGGTTTTAGAGACGTGAAAAAATAATTTCCAAATCTCTGTTATATTTTGTCACTTGAAACTGAACAGGAGCATTCAAAGGAATGATAGAGTTTTCATTTTCACATTAAAACTCTCAATTCTTTTATTTTTACTTAAGAGGAAAAAGACATAGAAAAGAAAAATTAAAAGCAAAAATACAAACAAACAATAAGCCCAAAGCAATAAATGTATTGCTCAAAACAGAATGTTAGGGATTTAACTAGGGTTGTAATATTGCATATTACTATCTTTAAAAGGATTGCTTAGATAGCCAGATAGAGACATGTAAAGTTGGTCTAATCTTGAGTATTAATTATTCTTTTCCAACAACTAATACAGTTATTAATATAGACATCTTAGCTATATTATGCATAAGTCTACACATTTATGTCTTTTTTCCTTTTCCTTCCTTCTTTCCTCCTTTCTCTTATCCCAGTTACTTTTCCTCTATGAGCAGCTTCTTACCCTTACATGATATGTATTGTAGATTTTGGATCCTATTTGTTCTCTCACTTTCTTATATTAGAGGGACAATTTAGTGTTTACACACGTGAAAACTCTCAATTCTCGGTCCTTCTAAGAAACTACCAACTGTTAGCCTATCTTGAAATCTTGGGGTATAACTATTGATACAACTGGGAAACAAATGCCTTTCTGTGTTTCTGTTACATTTGATCTTGTTCTGGATTCAGATATGCGTATGAAGAAGAGAGGTTTCCTAATTACAGAGACATAGTTTCTTCCACAAAGAATGAGGTAACACATCTTAAGCATAACAAGGGATTTTGACTCCATTTGTTTTTCTAAGACTGCACTAAAAAGTATTTTTGCCTCACTGCTCTTGGTGATCTCAATCCCCGTGAATTAAGATCAGTAAAATAACTTGATCTAAAAATAAAACTCTTAAAAGCTTGCCTTTATTTTATAAATAGGAAGTTGCATTAATAGTGGTTCATAAAAGTGAAATGATTTGTCTAAGTAAAATACATGTTCCAAATTTGAATTCAGTGATGCCTGTTTCTAAAACTTATTTTCCCACTAATTCCTCTTAATTTTGAATAAATGTCAAAATTAAATGAGCAATGGATCAGGGATTTCACTTTTCTCCTTAAAACATTTGTTCCAAAATATTCTTTGCTTCCAAGTATTTCAAAGTCATCTCAAGAAAAAAAAATATAGCTACCTTCAAGAGTAAAACATACTACAAGATAAATATATCAATATAGCATTATGACAATAATGAATGAAATAAAATAATTAATTTGCCAATAAAATCAACCTGCTATTGTTAGTGGTATACCCACTATTTCATTACCTAAATCAATTCAAATTGTGCAATTTATTCAGACAGTCACGATTTTAGTCAGTTTTTCAAAACTTTTAGAACATTCCACAGGGGGAAAAAAAATCTATGTCCTACAAAAAATAACCATAGAGAAAAAATACACACATTAACAAAAGCAATATTTAGCTTGGTTAGAGGAGATTTCTCTATTTATTGTATATTAATTTGAAAATGCTAGCCAGGTGTGGTGGCTCACGCCTGTAATCTCAGTACTCAGGAGGCTGAAGCAGGAGGAGCCTTGCAAGTTCAAGACCAGCCTAGGCTCCAAAGTGAGCCCAAGGCCAGCCTGGACTGCATTGCAAGAACCTGCCTCAAAAAGACAAAAATAAGTAAATAAATAAAATGCTGTTTTCATCTACTAAATTAGTTATAAATGTACTTATAAAACACAATCTATAAATTTAAATGTTTGTAAAATTATATAGTTATATCTTTGGATGAATCATTTTACCAAAGTATAGAGATAAAAAAAAATTAAACAACTCATGCAGTTTTAGTTATCTTTGCTTCATGCTTCGTGTAATATCCAGATATGTATTTAATTACATCCTTACTTAGCAATTCACTTTAAACCCATTTTAATTTTTCATAGCTACCTCAATATAGTTTGTCCTTTTATTATGTGTAGTGTTATGTATGAAATTTTGACTTCCTCACTATTACTTCAAAGCAATCAGGAGAATTCTTTTTCTTTCCCATAAACTGTACCTCAAGCATTTGAAGGAATAATGACTGTTTGACTTTATTACTTTCAGAAGATGAACATCCTTTTGCCAAACTATGTCACCGCATTTAGGTCTTCACTGCACTGGTCAGTCTTATTGCAATTCACACTAACTTATATCTCAGCTACAAAAAACACTTGTACAGGACAAAACTCAGTTTTAGAAATCTCTCTCTCTCTCTCTCTCTCTCTCTCTCTCTCTCTCTCTCTGTGTGTGTGTGTGTGTGTGTGTGTGTGTGTCTTTCTCTCTTTCTGTCTCTCTCTCTGTCTCTGTCTCTCTCACCAGAATATTACATCACAAGTAGCTTATATATCCTCTTCATTTAGAACTTTTCTTACCTAAGAAAAATTTATTATAGGACATAAAGTTTAGACTCCACATATGAATTTAAAATTGATGCTTTTGATGTCTCAAATACTGCATGCATAATATAAAACTTAGCTACTCAATCGCAATAGATCATGTCAAGCGACACTCAATCTTTCTCGAAACATATGTCTCAATAGAAACTAGTATAGACCTGCTTAGAGGGTACTTTGGTAGATTTTAATTTGAAGACTAAAACTAGTCATGTAAAAAAGAACATTTTTTGTTGATTGAATTTTTCATTATTCATGAAGATCTGTAGTAATGACCTCAGAGTTCCCCCTTTTCTCTACCTTAAAGACATAAACTCTCACACATTTAGCCCAAATTTTGGGTAGGAAAAGGATGGAAGAAAGCCTATTGGAGATGGACTGTGGAATGCACTCCATAGTGAACTGAGTTGATATTTTGAAAACCTGGATTAATGATAATAGTTTACAATGACTTAAATTTTAGAGAGCAAATTTTAGTACAGCTCATACATCATTTTTTTTCTTTCTTCTTTAACACCATCTTTGATTACTTGTGTGATTTTTTGTTTTTTCGTTCTTATGTCATAGAATTTACTGCTGGAAAACTGATGGATACTTCTATCTTCATGTAATTGTATGCTGCTTTAAAGATTTTTAAATGAATTTTGCCTCATCTGAGGTTGTCCTTGTATTATTCTTTGGCTAGCAATTGACTAGAGATCTCTATATAGAACAATTTGGAAGTCTTGTAAAGAAATCACATTATAATGTAGTTACAAAGCTATCTGTTGAACATGAGCGTCTCCTAATGGTTGAAGACACCCTGACTATGTTTCACAGATTATAAAGGGGGCCATGAATATAAAGAAAAATTTTAGGGTTGTATACATGCCAGGAAAATTGCTGATTTCTGTTATCTTTTGAAGGAAGACATCATTAGCATAGAATTCATACAAGTGAATGTCAATATTCCACAGTAAATATAAATGTACTTGCTTCCTTAGAATATTGTGTAAGCTAACTAAAAAACACATATCTACTTACAAGTATTGTGAAGATATTGTGTAAGCAGAGAGTTCTTAAAGACACAGAAAAGAAACACGCAATGAACAATGAATGGTTGTGCCTTCTTTTCTTTTACTTATCTCTGTCCTTCCTTAATGGGAGAACAGTGTGTGTGTGTGTGTGTGTTTAACTCAAGGAAAATACTTCCTTGAACCCAGGAAATTAGCTTCACAATTGGCCTTTTAACTTAAAACCTGTGGCCTTTGTCTCACAATTTTTTTTATGAACTCTCAAACACATTGGTGAACATTGGTCTTATTCTGCTATTGGTCTTCCATATTTTGAACTTTAAATATTCTTGAAGCTCTTACATCATGATCTTCATCTCCAGAGTTATAGACTACTTTCTCTCTCACACTCCAGGATCATCTATTTTGTTTGTTTCTTTAGAAGAATGATGATATGCCAGAGGATAAAATTTCTTCCTTTCTTACCCTGGAAGTACCAAACACCCATTGCTGAATTGTTGATTAAGGCCCCCAACTGTAGATGACCAACAAAACCAGGCTTTAGCTGTACATTTCATTCCTCAAAACACAGTGATACCTTTAATATGGCCTAAAATATTGTTTTTTGTTATATAAAGTACAAAGTATAATTCTATCAAACTCAATTGATAAATTCTTTAAAACACTAAAGAATTCCTGCACATAAAACAAGTTCCAGCCATTGATTCTTTATTAGACTATGGGTCATGATTTTTAATTTATAGACTATAATCCTCTCTCGTTTACTTACTTGATTTCACATTTCGTAATGTAATTCCCCTTCTCTGCCATTTTTTTTCTTGCAAACTACATTTACTTTCCTTTACATTCTCTCTTTTAAATTAAATTTTTATAAAATCAATTTCTTATTTGACAAAAAGTTCATACACCTCTATGAAGTCTGAGGTTGAATTTCTGGTTTTGGTCTTAAATTACTTCACTGTTCCCTATTAGATTGTTGAGTTCTCATAATAATTTAGCTACTTGTTTCACTCATCCATTGAAATAATGGGAGTGATACATATTTTTCTTACCACAACTAGTGCAATAAATAAGTATATCCACATTGCTTGCTGGTTTTTAACTCTGATTATGTTACTTGCCACAACATTTGGAAAGTTAGCTCTGAAATGTTAGGAAAGAAGACATTTCTACTCTACTTTTGCTCTTCTATCTATGGCTATGGTAACTTCTTATGTTTATCTAAAGTGGCAAGGCTTAAAGAAGAACGAGTTTCAACAAAAACTAAATGCAGGCTCTTAAAATAAATATCAGAGCGTAAAGTCAAAATTCCTAACTCTGACTAAACTGCATCTGACTTTATTGCTGACATCTGCAGCATGATCCTGTGACATACAGAGCACTGAATTTGTCCTCTGTATTTTATTATCTATGATATCAGAAATATCTATTAAAATTATGTTTGAAATACATCAGTTAGAAGGTATGTAAGCAATTTATAAATTTCCAATTATTGAAGAAATTCAAGACAGTGAAATAATTAAAAGTTCAAAGCAAAGAAAGGCCATGAATTGCATACATAATTCTATGCTACTTAAACCTTTGAAGGAAGTAAAATAAGCAATTTTGTGTCTCATAAAGAAAATTTCCACACATTATTAATAAAAGATATGCTTGGAAAATCTCTAGTTTTGTGATCGGACTTATCTATATGATGACTCTAAGACATTTTAACCTTTATAGTTCTTTATTGTTCAACAGTATCTTCCAAGCTCCATCAAAATTCCAGAGTACCGTTTCATTAAACACTCTGTATCTACATGTTAAAGTAAATGCACTGTTCATAGGTCCAATAAAGTCAATTGTTCCCTCCAAATGTCATGTATATGGTTGTCTTCAGTAGGAGTCAGCTATGTAAAATTAATCCAGTACATTGTATTAATATGGCTTTTGACACACAGCACTTTCATCAACTAAATATTAATTGCCCATTATTAATAATTTGGAATATTCATAACCTTTCATACAGAATTGTAAATATTCACAAGCAGACTGGAAAAGTGCAGTTAAGAATTTGACTCTCTCATTGTCTCTAAACAAGTAAGTTTTAGGAAGATGCTTCTTAAAGTGACCTGATCAATTCAAGTGTATTGTGGTGAAATTAACCTGAATTGCTCTTATCTGAGAAAGCCCTGGTTGCATGTCATACATCAGGGCCAATAAAGAGAGTTTTTTGATCATTTTGTATTCACTTCCAGTGGTCTATATGTTGAGAAATAAGAAGAAGTAGTTTAGGCAGGGGAGAAGAGAACTACGATATTTAATAAATGACACATGGCTTTTGATGATTACAAGAACCTGTCCTTCAGTTTTTCGTGTTGACTTCAATACTGTCATACTCAAATAGATAAAGGAATGCATATGTTTTCTAAGACTGGATAAGAACTCATTTTTCATAACTGTTATATTCAAATGTCTTATTTTTGACTACCACATGCCCCTCTGTTTTGATTCTTACATGCCATAATGTTGTGTACAGCTGCCAAGCCCTGTCTTAGTTTTGAGGCATCCTATCCAAATCCACTTGGACCCAGAATTTGCACTCTAGACTGTGCTGCCAACTCTGCCAGCCACAATTTAGTTTCATTGTTCCTAAGAAAATATAAATTATGATTCAAAAAATACTAAAACCTTTATGTAAAATTTACAAATAACAAATGATTTGCAGGGGCTCACTGTAACCATGTTCTACAACTCTGGGTCACATTTAGGAAAGCAAGTATTACTCTTAAAATGAATTAGCTACAGTTTCCAAGGAGCAGATGAGTAGCTTTGGATCTAATTTCTGCTATGACTGAGTTTAGTCTCTTGATGTCTTAATTTATTTCTTCCCTCTCTCCTTCCATTATGTGTTTCAGATTCACCATGATAACTGATTTTCTATTCATTTTTCCTTCCCTAGTTTCTGATACCTCAATATTTAAAATATTCATTTCTTTACCTAATAATGTTCTCACCCTCATTGATTGTCCTGGTTTTTAGAAATGCCACCTATATGTTATTTGTAGAAAAATATCCATTTGTAAATGTTTCTGTTAGAAATATATATAAAAAAAAATCGCATTTCTAGAATGTCCTAAAGGAGTCCTAGGCATAGAAGATCAAACACAGCTGTAGCAGATTAAAGGCAGTCTCAAATTCATTAACATTCCTAATGAGAGGTGAAGTTTAATGGTTCTTTTATAGCCTTGAAGACTTGCCTGATTGATACTCTATTGTAATGTTACACTGAGATGTCTGGGGTTTATTTTTCAAAGACTCAGAGCTCCTTCCTGGATTTCTTAAAACACTTGCTTTTAGTGCCTACAGCTGCCATGTTAAGAAGCATAAATAAAAAGAGCCCATATGAGATGGCAAGACACTAGGCAGTGAAAATTTTTATTGATTGATTGTGTCAAGGAGTTAATTTAAATCCAAAAATTCCCTCTTTATTCTTTTTGCTTTTATGACTGTTAGAAATCCTGGCATGTAGAATGAATTTTTGGTAAGCAGTGGCAAACAGGAAAAAAGAACAGAAGTCAGTGTCTAAGTAACCTTTTCTGAGGACACCATTGATGTTCACTTAGTTTTTACTTTGTTTTGAATCCATATACACCAACAGAAATAAAGAGCCACCATTGTGGCCAACTGCAATGTGTGGCTTGATTCCATATTTAAAACCTTCATGGAACCTGGCCCAGGACAGAGGAATAGCGTATGTGCTGAATGTGTGCAGCACAAACTAACATTTAGTTATAAATGGTACAGCACTCTAGCAAAGAAGCAAAATGTCTCTTCATCTGACCATATATATCTGTTCTTCTTTTCCCTCAGTTCTATCACTGCTACTATTAGAAACAATCCAACAAGGCTTCCCATGCAGGAAATAGTGTGCCACCAGGTTTTGATACTTGCCCTTCATACCATAAAAAAAAATCTAAATAAAATAAATATGAAGCATTGTTTTGCATTCAGGGTTTAAGTACTTCTGTCTAAAATATCTGTAAAAGTAGCAAATATCTCTGATATCTGTAGTCTCAATAAAATGTGTTTAGTCCATTTAGTTTAATGGGTTTTAACAGGTAACACTTTAAAAACACTAAAAAAAAACACTAAAAAAAAAAACAAAAATATATATATATATATATATATATATATATATATATATATATATATATAAAACCACACCAAAACCAACACTCACACATAGGGTAGTAACTCCACTCATGAACAACTCTTTTTACTTTGTTTAGCAAATTTTGCTACCATTCATGAACTCCCCACGACTGTGGCTGAAAGAGTTTTGGCCCAGCCTCAGGTAGAACCAAAGAGTCCCTCTTCCCCAACCCTAGGAATTTACCTGTGACTGTATCTTTCCCACCCCTAGAAATTTACCTATGGTGCCAAAAGAATACCAATGGGCTAACTGTGCATCACTAATACCCTGTAGGTTCCACCCCAAACCTAGGCTACTTATATGCTTCCTCTCCACATATTCCATGGAGAGATCGCTGACCCCTGGGGGGAGATGCTGCCCCCCAGAGGATCGGGGTTTCTCTCCCTGCATTCTCAAAATAAAGGTCATTTATATTTCATACTTCTTATCTTTTCAGCCACCACTGGTCCCCCAAAGTTTTATCATATGTTTCCTTGACTGGGAACAGCAGAAGAGAGATTCCTGGGGCCCTCCCAGTTTGAGTCCTCTGCCATTCAGGACCAGGACTGGAATACATCCTGCATTATTCCTCACTTCTATAAACTTGTTGCCGCTGGTTCGCAAAAAACACCGACCCAATTTACCATAGGTGAGCAACCCCTGGAACCAGGTGGGTTTTCTCCCCCTTTCTGTGGGTTTGCGTAAAACTCTCACGTCCTTAGATAGCCCAAGGCAGAGTTTTTCTGGGCCAACATGTGTCCACACTGGGAGACTCTCATGTCTTTTGGGTGCAGATAGCCCAGAGAGAGTTTTCCTGGGCCAGCCTGTGTCCACACGGAGAGACTCTCACATCCTTCAGAGCTTTTTAAGTTCTCACAGGCAGAGCTGTTACTAAAACCCAGGAGAAATCCACTCATATATTGGTGATGGCCAATTATTACAAGCTTTGGAACCATATGATACATATCGGTCTAAAATAAGTAAAAAGTGACAACTTACACTTGGTAGAACAGGGTCCATTGCCTCATCTGGCTATAACTCCATGGGCCATACCCCACACCAGATTTTATCTTGGGGACCACTTTCTGTATCCCCTCCAAAAAAAACCATACCTACCTATGGCTTATCACACTGATGACAAGTCTACAAACTCTCTATCTTTAAGCCTTTGTTTTGAGAATGTGTGTCCTTCCTGGCCAGCGTCCCTTTGTCTCTTCGCCACCTCCCCTTTCCCACCACATGCCAACCCATTCCCAACCAAGATGGGGGAGGTGAGCCCAAACAGTGTTGAGAGATATGTGCAGGCTGCTTTAAACTTTCATAGGCACTCCAGCCCAAACAGTGCTGGGAAATACTTCTGCTTTAAGCTTTCACACCACGTCCAAGCTCTGCATGTATCTTGGCACTCATGCATTGCTCCGGGTCCACACGGAGTCGGCTCTAATGCTGGACCCTAATCAACGTGCCTTGCAAGCAGTTCCAGCTCCACATGGCAGCTCAGCTCCGCATTGGTCTACCAGTGTGTAAGGTCCCAGCTTCATGCTGCATCCCAACTCCACATCCCAGCTCCATCCCCCGTACACTGCTGCTGCCTCACTGCCACACTCAGCTTATACTACCTCTACCTTGCACGCATTTCCAGGGGCAGGCCCAGCCCACCCCACACACTATGTCCTGGTGCTTGCCCCACCTTCAGTCTGCATGCCCCGCCCCCACGCTGGGCGTGCTCTGCTTGTGTGCCGGACCACAAACACAGATAAACAGCAGCTCGGCTCAGAGATGCTATTTCTTTACATTTTCAAGCCATTTAATCAAGATTAAATGAGCTGACAATACAAGACTTTGGCTGAAAAATGTTAAAGTGGCCACCTGGTAATTTTACCAGCCTTTAATTTATCAATTAAAGCCTTCATTAATCTCCATAGCATTAAATGAGATGTGTCAACTAAAGTTCATATGACTAAGACAATTCATAGTTGCTGATCTGATAGTAAAATTAAAAAATAATTATAAATTCCTTTTGCTGGGAACCACTAGCTCTTTTCTAAAACAAGGGTTGTATGATACATACAAAACAGCAAAACCAACACTGAGGCAGAAACCAAACTTAAACCTTTCCCAGCCTATCTGCCTGCCCTGGCTCAGCCCTCCACCAAGCCATAATTAACTATATTCAACTGATATTAAATAACACCATAGCTGATTTCTCTCCTTAATAAAAGTAAAAATTAATTAAACAGGCCATCCTCCAAAACTCAGATGGCATTAGACATTTTAATAACATAAAGAGATACTTATGTATATGATATAACTAATATGTCAGTTCCTAAAATTCTCTGGACCTGTTATAAATACCCTGTTGATTATATTTGACTCCTGAATACTTACTTAATTCTACAGATACCTTCTACAGTAGTCCAAATCCCAAACAAAAAGGCAAAACTTGACCTTCAAACCTCACAGAGACCTTAATATGTTTTTTCATGTTTTCAACAACAGATATAACAGTGACACTTGGAGTTCTGAGACAGCTAAACTGATACAAGGTGGAGCTGCCTGCCCCCCCCATGGACCATGCCTCAAATGCAGCAGAAGACATTAGGCAAGAGAGTGCCCCATCTGGCGTTACTTTGGGATCTAACCCCAGGGTTACTGGACTGTCTTAGCCACCAGAGAGTGGGTAAGCCATCCTAACTTCCAGCCCTCACAGGAAATGCCAAACTGCCAGATTCATCACTGACAGATTTGCTTAAACTTGCTGCTGAAGACTGATGGGGCTCAGGACCAACAACAGCCCCCTTTATGGGTGTCCATCTCAGAGCCCTAGTTCCACTAAAAGTCTCAGGTAAGATATTCTCTATACTTGTGGACATAGAGGCCATATGTACAGAATTCTTCCTGAGTTTTCGGGCTGCTATATTAAGTCCTCAATCTTTAAGAGGTATTAAAGGTCAACCTATGCCATTTACAAGCAGGACCTATTTTGAGCAGATCCCAGACTGCTTCTTCCCAATCCACCCAGTGATGTCAAATCTTCCCTCCACCACTCATTCTACAGTCCTAAATCTTAAAAATGCTTTTTATTCCCTTGTGTTTATACAGACTGATTTAGATATACTGAGGCCTCAACAGCTTACACTTGTTATCACTAGTAAAGATCTCCTCAGTGATTTAAGACCACCCCCTTCCTTTCTTATTCATCAATTTCTCAGACAACCCTGGTCAATACTGACAGATACATTTTGTCTTCTCACTTTGTTTATACTTTTTCAGGATACATAAAAGCCTTTCACACAACCAGGGAGACTGCTGATATACTTGCTAAAGTTCTGTTACAGCAAATCATGCCAAGGACTATAACCAGGATATATACAGCAACCCATACCTGATATTCTTGGCAACCTCAACAGTGATCAAAGTTGCTAGACGGCCATTCTGGTTTCTCATCACTCAGGCTAAGTGGTGTCCTTCCCGCCTTAGATCTAACCATCCTATTGCCTACTCATCTCTGCCTTACAAATGTCCCAAAGCCACAACTCTCAGGCTGTCATGTCTTGTTATCCAATTTGATTTCTAATTTCTTACCCTTTTTTACAGCAGGACTCTCAACAATATTTCCTAAAGACTCCAACATCATGCATACAAGAGACAAGCCTTACCTACCTACCATCTTAACCTTTACCCTTTCAGATGGGGGAATAATAATCTCTCATAATTTCATTCTTCCTAACTTCACACTTATTTTTCAGAATTTTACCTCACCATGACAATGATCCTACCTCAACGTGGTCCTGACATAATTACATGTCTAAATAAAGACACCTTTCCTTTTACCTCACCTGGGTCCTTAAATATGACAGTGTCATGCCTCCTCATAACATCTCGTCTCTTTGTTTTTTCCAGTCTAACATATGTGCATTCACCAGTGAAGTTGTCCTGGCTAAAACACCTAGCACCAACTTCTACCTGGGCATCAACCATCATCCCGTCGACTCCCCTAGACACAGTACAGCGCCCCCTGCCAGCGGGAATCAGTAAAAAAAGAAATTTCACCCCTTTTCATAATAATAATCATAAGACAGGATATGAAAGCGTTTTGGCCCAGACAGGACACTGTAGCCGGTAAAGCCTCAGGCAGAACCAAGGAGCTCCATCTTCCCCACCCCTAGGAATTTACCTGTGACTGTATCTTCCACACCTGTAAGAATTTACCTATGGTGCCAAAAGAATACCAGTGGGCTACCTGTGTATCACGAATGCCCCGTAGGTTCCACCCCAAACCTAGGCTACTTATATGCCTCCACTCCACGTGTTCCACAGATAGATCACCCCCTGGGGGGAGATGCAGTGCCCCAGGGGATCGGGGTGTCTCTCCCCATATTCTCAAAATAAAGGTCATTTATATTTCATATTTCTTATCTTTCAGGCACCGTCAGCCCCACAGTTCTATCAGTGGTCATCTTTCCCAGAATCATGGAATTAATTAACACCATTAACTGAGGCATATTTCTTCTTCCTCCAAGAGAAAGTATAGCCTTCAAAGCGGTTTATGGTAAAAACTCAAAACTAAGGTTTTTGAAACTCTAGCAGGAATGAAGATAGTAAAATACCTGTTTTGATGATTTATTTTTTTTAAGTACTTGGGCCCCGACTCAAACTCTTGTATATCACATATATGGCAAGTACTCTATCACTGAGCTACATTCTTAGCCCTGCTTACATAATGTTTTTAAACTTTCAATTTACTGAGAATGTTAAAACAAAGACCCCAACAATAGCACTGCCACAGCCAAAACAAACATTTGAGAGTAGTTTCCAATTTTCTGGAATATAAGATCACAAAGAGAAAATTATTTCAATACTACAACCTGATCTGAGGATTGAAGTCGTAAAGTGGCTTCTTGGTAATATAAAGTGAAGATTGTGATGGATTCACTGAAAGGGTTAAAGTGATGAGTGTAATATTTACGTCCTAAAGCCCTAGAAATGAATAGGACAGTACCAGGGGATGCAACTCTTCTGTGAAGTACAGGAAAATGTGTCTTGGAAAAATTATCTTCTGTATGATGTCTGGAAATTTTACAGAGGCAGTGAGATAATAGAATAGATGTACAGGAAAATCAAAGTAATTATTTACTGAAAGATAATCGATAAAACAAAGTCCCAATATTTTAAAAACAGAGGACACATCTGGAAGAATAAAAATCATCAGTGAAAATTCAATAAAGTAAAAAATTATTTGCACTGAAAATAAGAACATTTTTAACATGAACCGTTCTTGAAGAAATTTATTAGATGCAGATGTCATAAAATTTAAAAGAAATAATAAAAGTCCCCAAAGTAAAGCTTTCACCATGACAAAGCCAGGTTTTCAGATTTAAAAGTTTGAATGTCAGACTTACTAACTTAAAAAAAAAAAAAAAAAAAAAAAAAAAAAAAAAAAAAAAAAAACCTCCTTTATCACAGTGAAATTTATGAACCTATATGATAAAGTAAAATACACATGAGAGAAAAAAATATATATATATATATCAGCCCAGGAATCAATTTCTCTTCCACAATATTAAAACTTAGGCATCAGTGAAATTTACACACCCCAGCGAAACAGCAGACTATATTTCTGAAAAATCCACTCACAGAACACCTGAAAAGGCAGGGTAAAATACACCAATCTCTCTTCACAAATATGGACTCAGATCTCAAATAAGTATAAGAAAACCAGTTAGTTAAACTGACCATGTGTTGCTGACCATGAGTCAGCAAATAAGATATTTGCTGACAAAAAAATCTTTGGACCAACAACAGCATGGAAGAAGTTACTTTAATACCTTCGGTTCGTGATGGGAAAAAATTAGAAAAATATTCCCCACATCCATCCTATTTCTTTGACTACACATCTGAATGAAAATAAAGACAGTCTTCTGTAAGCATGTGTAACTATAACACTGGTATACATTGAAAGTTAAATGTGCATTATGTATGTGATCTGAAATCATTTTAAAGTAGGAACAAAGACATGTGCAGTGAACACGGAAGTGTCACATAATAAACAGAAATAAGTAAAACAGTTACAAAGGCCCATAAATAGTTTATCCATAGACATTTTCAGAAAGAAATAAAGCAAGTTTATAAAAGTTAAGAAAAGCAGAGTTAAAACACAAGAAACTAATTAGACTCGATAAAATGAGAAGATAGATCTATTAATACAGATTTTGAAACTTTTTTTGAAGTTAAAATGAATGATTTAAGACCATGTTAGCATAAACGAATAGTTAGTGAATCAGAAAATAAATATAATGAAATTATTAAATAAATAGCACATAATGTAAGATATGCTACAATAGTTATGGCAAACTTATCACACATATTTTTGGGTTTTTCTTTTAAGAAAAGAGATGTCAATGTATAAACTGTTTTTTCTAAACTAAAACCTCAACATTCAGAATTAGTTACAGAGTCAGCATTTTGTGATAAATAAGTGGACTGTGGGTTCTAATTTGACTAATTGGTCTCTAAAATGTTTACCATCGCTGCCCCAGCAAGATTTTGTTTTGTGAATTAATTTTACTGTCTCTTATTTCCAGACCGAAGTCTCAGCATCATTTTCAAGAACTGCCTTGAGTATGAGTTTTCAGCAAGAGATTTGAATCACTGTAATAGTACACATAGCTGAGAGGATTTATTCTTTTTTTGAAGATTCAGGATATGCTACTGAAGAAAATCAGATGCCCTTCCGCCACCTTTTACTTTCTATTTCCTTATAGAGCTTCAAGCTTGGTATAGCACACAGAAAAATTGGGATAAACCTCCCAGGAACTGTGCTGTTTGCACTGTTTTTATGCTTAATTCCTGAACTCAATTATTTATGTCTGTCTCAATTATTATCTCAGTCTGCAAATAAAAGCCTGCTATTCACACACCATCTTAAATTGGTGATTCATCGCCTGTAGCTCTTTTGTTCATTGTTAATACTCAAACTACAAAATTCTGAGGTTCTGATGGCACCCCTTTACTCCTATTTTCAATGTGGTTTGGGAAAAGTTGTCAGCAGTAACTCTTTCAAGGAATGACAGAGGAAAATGGGGGTGGATTGTGTTAACCTATGTGTACCAGAAGTTTAAGTGGCTCCTAGGGGTTACGATACTATTACATAGTTAAAATGAGACTGTCTAAAGATGTGATGATAAGAATTTACTCCAGCTTCAAGACCCATAAAAAAACCTCAGACTTGAATGTGTTTCTACAAATGCTAACCGCAGAGATAAAGTAAAATCCAGTTCACATCCGCGAGAATATACTGGGAACTAAGGAGATACATGTATCATAATTTTACAGAAGAAAAAAATCCAGCTTTAAAATACCATTCTGCATGTGAGAAGAAGAAAATGGCTAAAACGTTCAAGAAAACTCAATTTCATTCATGTTCTTTGTTTAATCAAACCACCATTCAAATTTGATTGGGTACCTATAATATCCACAAACATTCAATATTCTTTATCTTTACTTCTCAGAGTTCTATGTTAAAAATCTAGAGTAATGTACTCAGATACCAAAAACAAGGAAGTAACCCTGATGACCCTAAAACATGGGGCGAAAAGATGAACTTTCCATTTCCTTTTGAAAAAGAGAGAAATAATGAAACTAAACAGAATAGAAGGTTGGCAGGCAGGGAGGGAGGGAGGAAGGAAGGAAGGAAGGAAGGAAGGAAGGAAGGAAGGAAGGAAGGAAGGAAGGAAGGAAGGATAGGAGGAACCATGGGAGGCAAGCAGGCAGACAGTGAGAAAAAGAGATTTTTTAATGAAAAATATTAGTTTAAAAAGGCTAAGAGGAAATTTATGGTGGTGTGTGAATTTTTTTCCAAGTCATATTCTAACTAAAAGCCTGAGTTGCCTAAAACAATCCAGGATGTCTTATCCTTCATTATTTCTGTTCCTTACCTCTAATTCCTTCACGCAAGTTTTTCAATGATTCCTATTCTGGGAGCTTTAATTTTTCAATGTGACTCCTACATTACTCTTCAGTGATAGTAATGCACACATGGTTATTTTTGCCAACACCTCAGTTTTCCATGTCCTTTAACTCTCTTTTAGAGGACTTGTTCATTACCATGTCTCAAGAAATTTCAGTTTTATTTCCAAGCAGCTACAGTTGCTTGGAACTTTCAGAAGTTTAAATCAAGAGCACACAACTCTAGTCAGCCTTCTCACAGTTAAAATTCATGCACAGCCTTGCTTCTAAGATGTTCAATATGTTGCCTCTGCACTTTCACGGTGCTGTCTGTTTTCCATTATTCACCTTAAATTCCGTGGTCCAGACCCAAAATCACTTCCTTGCAAATATTCTCAATTTCTCAAACCTCAGCCTGACTCTTACATCACCATGCTTATTTTCTAAATTCAGACTATGATTAAATATAATTCAGCCTACTCTACACCCACACCCAAGCAACCGAACATGACCATGGAGTGTACAGGGGAACATACTAGATAAACCACACTTTAAATCATGATCATGACCATGAAAACATGTCTAATGCCCATAAATTATTCTACTTCTTTATACACATATGCTAATCTTTTCTTGGATAATCCTTTCACCTTTTCTCTGCTCTAAAAACTCTACAAGGCATATTCTCCCATGCACACTGTTAACTGATGCAATTTTCCTAACTCACAGAAAAGTGAAACAATCAGAAGCAAAATTCCACAAACTCCCACAATTTCATTTACCAAGCCTCTACCATCTGTACCAAAATTATCTACCTTCCCACCTGTTACTATAGTGAACCATCTGTGCTTTTTATGAAGCCAATATCTTCACTTGTATATTAGATCTCATCCCTTCTCAGTTAACGAAGTGGCTTTAATGATAGTTACCTGCCTCTTGCTATGTTAATCCTCACTCTTTATCATATATTTGCTTTCTAATTTGGAGTGTGCTTTTATATTTCCAATTTTGTAAAAACAAATGTGCGACTATTTCTCCACTTATTTACTAGCTTACATCCTACTTCTCTTCCTGTGAGGTGGAAAAGTCTCTAAAAGAACTAACTTCCTGGACTATTTCTAGTATCTTTGATCTGGATTCTTTCTCTTAAATGCATTCAAATCAGGATTTTGATTAACTCATTCTATCCTTCATGACAAAATTATCAGTTACGCCATAACTACCTCATAGATGGTTAACTTTAAGCTGTTGACTTACTTGAAGCAATGGACCCAGTGTGCCATTGTCTAATCTTATTTCTATGTGATTTCAAACACACCATGCCTACCTGTTTTTTTTTTTTTTGTTTGTTTGTTTTTTTAACGCATCAGTGATGATGTATTCCTAGTAGAAATTTCCTGGTGAATATCGAGGGATTCTTCTCAAGCTTCAATCCTTCATTTCTTTATTTGGATTAATGATAGTATCAACTTTTTATAATATCTGATCACTATGTAAATTTTAGTAACAATCCTTTCCCTTTAATATATGTAGATCAAAATTTGTTTGCTAAATCTGTATCAAGGGACACTTTTCACACAAGTCTTTGCATTATAATATAGACTTTGAGAGGTATGAACCTCTCTCCTTATTGTCTCTACTTGAATATCCAATAAACATCATTTCAAACCTAAACTGAGTTGTTTTTGTTTATGCTTATCAAACTTACTTTACATATAATCTACTTTTTTGTGCTAACAGCAGCTCAGTATAATGTTCCTGCTTAAAATCTGATCATTTACTCTCATATATAAAATTCAATACTTTACAATCTACATGCACATTATATTCAGAGTAATAGTTGAGTTGCTAAAAGAGTTGAGTTGCTAAAAGAAACTCAATGTCTTGGTATTTCACACTTTTCATTATCTGAGTTAATTTTTTTTTTCTTTCGGAATAATGTCCTGTTTCTTTATTACTGTGATTTTTCTTTATTGTTTGTATGTTTTATTTTTTCCTCCATTTAGAATCATCCATTTCCCTTTCTGATTAGGGAAAAACTCAAAGTCTATATTATAATGCAAAGACTTGTGTGAAAAGTGTCCCTAACAACAGTGTAGAAGAGTTTCTTTCTTCCCAATCCCCGCAGCCTTGGCAATGCCTTATGTTATATGATTTCTTGATAATAGCTGTTCTTTATGGATTCAGATGGAATTTCAGTGTGGTTTTAATTTACAATTCTCTAATGGCCAGGGATGCTGAGTGTTTATTCATGCATTTATTGACCACTTGAACTTCTTCTGTAAAGTGTCACTTCATTTTGCTTGTCCATTTCTTGTCTGGGTCTGCACTGTTGGTAGTAATGTAAACTAGTGCATCCACTATGGAAATCAGTATGGCGATTCCTCAGAACCTTGAAACTAAAAATTCCATTAACCCAGATGTTCTTCTTCTAGATATCCTCTTGAAAAAAGAAAATGTGCTATTTACCTGTTACAAAGTACTATTCTGCTATAAAGAAAAATAAATGAGTCATTTATAGGAAAACAGATGCACATTGATACCATTATATTAAGTGAAATAAATCATGCCCAGAAGTTTAAATATCACATGGTTTATCTTATATGAGACATCTGGAGCAAAAATAAGAAACAAAATAAAAATAAATAACAGGAATTTGGGAGATGCATTCTTCTCAAAGGGGAAGTGGGTCTAGAGAGTTAGGGAGTTGAGGTAGAGGAAAGCAATAAGGAATGAAAAAAGAATTGGAGTGTATTTTGCACATACACCAACTCTACACAAGACTGTAAATGTTGCGTACTGTAAGTACCTGCACAGAAAGAAAGGAGACCAAGAGATGAGCTGGGGGAACTAAAGAAATGAATTGAGATGTCTTCTGAACATGTATAATTTTGTATAAAGAACACAAATATTGTACACTATACTCATATACTAAAATCACAATTGTTTTTAAAACTTTCCCTATTTTCTATTTATGCATTCACTTTCATCTCTTTTTTTTAAAGTTCACTGGTACATTTTAGATATACAGAATGATCATACTCATCATAGAGAAACTGTAAGAGTTATACCTTAGTACAACCCTTCTAACACTATGTGCCATATCTCTTTTTCTTCAAACATTCTAGGTATCTCCTATGTGGATGTTTCCTCAACCTATTATGATTTTATCCTAGATGTAATTATAGGAAAGATCTTTATCCTTTCACAAAGATTTAAATCTTTGTGAAAACTCCATTTTTGCAAAGACTTTACCTAATTATACTATTTAGAATACTAGTCTTTTTTCCTTAATTTTGGACACTTCCTAATATTTTTATTCAATTTTTTAATGATCATTAGTGTTTTTGTCTTTTACTCATTGACATTCCTATATAAGGAGTTTATGCTTGGGATTTGATAGGTTGTCAACAAATATTTATGGACAACTGTAAGATTGATTTAAAAGGATGGAAAAATGATAAGACCTGAAAGATAACTGGCATTCAAACTAAGATTATTACAAATGACAAAAAAATACTAGAAATACACATTGTCACAATAAATATGTATAGTAAGAGGATATGAAACAAACTTGACAATCTAAAGAATTAGATTGATTATTAATTAGAGATGGTTATATATTCATAATGAAATGTTTTCCTTCTATTTCTTTGGCCAATAGTTCGTGTTTTGAGGTAGGTGTTCACTTTTTACTATCATGTTTTCTTAAATTAAATATTTCAGTAATTCATAGTTTCACTTTCGCCTAATTAAGTGATGTAGATAATACCAATCCCTCCTATTTCTTCCATTTTTAACACATTTATTGATTTCTTAGATACTATATTTATCAGTTATCTCTTACTAAAGTCAGCTGCTTGCAGAGAACAGAATTGACATTACACTCAAAAATAACTTATATTTGTCCACAGAGTCAAGTGTAGGAGAATGCAAGATAATTGTCCAGGAGTTAGAGATCCAAAGAATCCAGCAGAAGGTCCCAGAATCCACTGCAATGTCCCATGCACATCTGCATCAGGAGGCCAAGAAATCCTAAATGGAAGACTGAAGGATTGGTGCTGGAAAGTTCGAGGGCCAGAGTCGGAAGCTACTGAGTCTTCACTGGCGGTCTGAAAGGGCAGATACTGGAAGGTAAAGAAATTACACCAAAAATCAGGAATGCAGCTCCAAGGCACAAGGCTAGAGACTCTAGCCTAAGTCTGTGCCAAAGTCAAGCAGGCACCCCTCAAGGCAAGGGTGAGGACCACAGCTCCTCCCAAGAGAACAAGGGCCACCAGTGAAGACTGCAGCTCAGCTGAAAAGAACAGCTAAAGCCTCCATTGGGAAATACATAGACAATCTGCACCTTTGTGTTCCCTTTATACCATTTCCCAGAGTCCCACTACCTCAGCCCAGTGCTGCATTTGCACCCAAACTGACCATCAATTAATGAACAATCACATCATATAAATAAAATGTACTCAACAGCATATTGTTTATCTCTTATCAAAACAAAAGATCCAGGAGAACAGAAAATGTGGTTTTCTTTTTCCTTGTACCCAAGGACATTTGTGCTAGGAACAAATAAATTTCTAAATGAAAATCTGCTGATCAAATAACTGTATTGCCGTATTTTCTACTATTGATCCATTAATTTTTACTGTATTGCATACTTTAAGCATGACATATTACTTAGTTAATACAATACTTAATGTCATTTACTAAAATATATTGTTGTATTTTAATCTGTATTCGTGTACATTCTGGGTCTATATATTTTCTTCACTACACTGAAGTTATGTGTTTGCTTTACACCAATGTTTTAAAACATTTTTCATGTTCTAGCACTGAGTCTATTAAGCAACAGACTTTACAGGCACCTTCTTTATCCAGTGGAATTAATGGGTGCCTGTTGTGAGGTATGCATTGAGCATGTAGAAAGGACATAAGGACAGCTATTCTAGATCAGCATAATGCTCCATAATCCCACCATTTCTCCCAAAAGTTTTTAATCTATCCAGTTTGACAATGAAGATCTACAGTCTTCAATCTAACACAACCTGCCTCATGTGAATCTCATACCTAGTCATATCTTCTAAAGTTCTATTTCTTTCTAAATAAACACAATAAAGGGTTACTAATTCCACCCTAACGTGAGATGACTATCTAGCATACAACCAAAAAACCACAATAATCTTTTCTGGAAATCTCAAAAATTCTAAACCCAATTTTTTCATGAGACAAAAGGCAAACTCTTTACTTTGAAACCCAGTAAAAATTTTATAAAGTAAATATTCCCAAAATAAAATATCTCATTAAATATTTTCATTGCAAAAGAGAGGAATAAGGGATTCAAGACAATTAGAATATAACAACACTAAAACCAAGCAGGACAAACATTAATATTGCATAGCTTTATGTCTGTATCTGGAACTCAGATACAGCTGTCTCATGGTAGGGACACATGAGTTCCAAGTTGTATGGATCTCTGTGCTCTTGCCAATTTTAGCACAAAGAACCTCTACCTTGGACTGGCACCATTCACACCTGCAACTTTCTTGGGAGAAGTACTACATCCATGGCATCTCTGAATTTTTAGAGTCTCAGTGCACCTTTGTATTCATTCTCAAAGACTGACAAACCCCTCTACAGATTGTCTGGAATCAAGCAACTCCCTTTGTAATCCGTGTGGAAATATCCCTGACCCATTACTCTTACATTTTGCATGTGGGTGATGCTAACGTCTAAAACAAGATCTAATATTCTCAAATGAAATTTCTGTACTTAGCATTGACCTTGTAAGGGGTAGAGGGCCTGCTGATTCCTCAGATGTCATCAAAGTGTTTTTATTCTTGACTTGGTTCAAAACATTTGGTGTATTTCTCCTGGCACTGATCTATGCAGCAACAATACCTTTACTTTCTTTGTCTCCAATTTTATAATTTGATTTTTGGTGGCCAGAATTTAACTTTTACAAATATTTCTTTGAAATCTGGCCAAAAGGAGTCTGTGAAACCCATGTAGATTTCTTCTGGTTATTTGATCAGTGATACTTGGGATGGAGGGTAGAAACCAGGGTTTTTCTCCTATTCTTCATGTCTTGAATGATACTCCACTTTCAGCTCCATGTTCTCTGAGACTTTAACTCCCATTGAAAATGCCGAACATATTTATGGCTCTTACCAGATTATTGTGGTCTTTAAATTTCAAACCTTCATCCCTTATCCATGAACCCTGGGGTGGTAAAGACATCTGTTTCCTCAAACTTTTAATTCCCTAATTGGAATTTCAGCTCTCTCATCATCCATTCATTCTTTTACCTATATATTAAATTTCTCTATATTGCTTATTTCAAATAATCAGACATCAAAACTATTCTTGTTTATAACTATTGACACAATCTTGCTGTTATTTTTGTATAAACTTCTAGAAGTTAGTGTTTAACAAGTTTCATATTTCTAATATATACCATCACACTATCTTCAGCAATTTTATACTCAATAATAGTTTAAGAGAATTTTAAAAACTTCTTACAAATCATCCTCAATGTGGAAATTAGCATAAACATAAATACCACGTAGTAATATAAAAGATTTAACATGGTATTTTTAGGTTTTCTTAATTTGTATTTGTTTGATTACTGTGAATGTTTCAAGAAACATTTGATGTGTTTTTATTTGATATTTTAGGATTTTACATACATTTTGACATAAATTAAATTAACCTTAAATTAAATGTGGCAACATGTATCATAATCATATCATGGATTCCTTTTGCATATTTGAGGTTAATTAGATCTCATAAACCTTCCTGTAATTCAGAGTAAACAAGTGATTTTAGTATGCAACAATTTAGTGGTACCAAAGGGACTGACACTCTCATCAGGTACACTTTCAAATACAAGTGGATATTGGAAATTTAAAAATAAAATTCATACAATCTAATACATTTAAGAAAGAAAAGAAAGAGGGTGGGGATAAATCTCAGTAACATAAGTACCTATTTGAGAAGCAGAAGGTGCTGAGTTTGATTTCCGTTACAAGAAAGAAAAAAGAAAAAAAAAAGTAATGCTTTGATGGAGAATTATAATGAAGGTGCATGACAATTTAAGGTTGTACCTTATTTTTCGGTACTGAGAATTTAGCCTTGAGCTACATCTTTAGCTTGTTCATTCATTCATTCACTCATGACACAAGGTCTTACCTATATATTTAGGCTGGTCACAAAGTTTAGATTTTCCAACCGCAGCCTCATAAATAGATGGAAGATAGGAGTCCACCACCATACTTGGCTTTTCTGCTACTTATTACAGGAGTAAAATTAGGCCATGTTACACTAATAAACACAGTGAAATAAAATGACTAGGTTTATCTTGTAAAAAAAAAAAAACCCATTGCTAACAGTATCATTATTTCACCTTGTTCAAGGTCACTTCTACCCATTGCATAAGGGAAATTTTGAGAAAATTATACATATATGACATAAAGCATTGATATTGTATATAATATGGATATTTTAATGAAAATGATTATCAAACACATATTAAATTAGTTTCACTAATAAAATAATCCATACACTCATTTTTACATTTTCTAAGCTCATTCTATGCCTTAGATTAGAGAGCAGAGAACAGGGTTCCTTGTACATTACAAGCCATCGTACTAAAACATAGACAAACAGTTATTATCTTTTGTTGTGTGACATCAGCAGCTTCTAATGTGATTGTATAATTTATTGTTTCCTGGTTATGGTACAAATGTTATAGTGGACTCTCTGGATAATTGCTTGTGCCACTACCTGAGAAAATCTCTGCATATCTTTTTACTAAGAAAGAATGGTCCTGCTGCTTTTGCACACTGGATTTATTTTCAGCTGTGAACAAGGAAGTCTAAGACTGAACAAACAGCCATTTGCACTGTGACTATGAGCAATCCTAGACAATTGTGTGACCAATCTGTAAGAATCTTGTGAGAAAAGTATCAAAGCTCTTCCCTCCTTTTCAACTTTGATAGTTTGATCTACTGCTGTGTGCCATGTATATCTGCATATTCCACTTATTGAAAGGTGAAGAATATACATTGCTCATATATATATATATATATATATATATGATCACTCAGTTATATATATATATATATATATATATATATATATATATATATATATGCTGTAGAATCAAACTAAGTCCAAACTAAACAGCGGTTTGAATTTTCATTATAAAGACAGTACATATGTAATAATAAATTTCTGGGTAACCTATTTAATTTTAACATCTTTTCAGACTTTTCTCTTTTCCTTATTTTTTAAATAAGTAACTCAGAAATTCAAACAGTTTCTCTAGTTCTGGAATCCCATCTGTTTTTATTCAGAAAAGGCTTTAGAAGAAAGGCCAGAAAATGAAAGTATCACAACAGACAGACACAGAGCTTATTTAAGCTTGAATTGTAATAAAAATATTTTTAACTAAATAAAAATGAATGTTGAAATAGCTCACTAAAATATAACAAGAGTCAGAATTCTGCATCTGTTGACATATTCTTCCACCTGCAAATTTAAACTGGCTGTGTAACAATTTAATCCTAAGAATATTCTTGTTCTTTAGAGAAGTAAGATTATGTGTTCAACACTATATTGTCACCTAAATTATTCTTTCAGCTAGTGTACATTGTGTGAGTACTTAACAGACAGTGGTATAAAAGTAGAGCTTGGCTTTTTCTTTTTTTTTTTTTTTTCCTATCGTTGACTAGATGACAAATATTTTAGGAATTTATGTGTATATCAATTTCTTGAACAGCCACATTATTCAGATATGCTTTTAAAGTATGAAAACAAATTTAGAGAGCAAATAAACAAATGTGTCTAACTGGGCTCACCTGTGTTCCAATAATACTTTCTTTATAAAGCCAAGTGATAATGTAGAATTGGGGCCATAGTTCCTTGATCAATATAATATAATCTTTGTGGATTTTTTTTAAACTTGCTTTCATTTACTGGAATATATCGTTGAATTCAAAAACAAGAAAAATGAAAATAAAATCATATTCCTAAGAAATAATCAATATTAAAATCTTGAGTTTTTAGTTTATGTATTTTAGATTTTATGTGATACATGATTACAATGATATAGTATATATATATTCTATCATAAAACGATTATAAATATACTAAATCTGCTATTTTAAAAAGGCAAAAACAAAGATTATAATCTGATTCAAGAAAGACATGGAATAAGATTTGGGTTGAAAATTACTAACATGTGGTACACCAAATTCTCTTTCCTCAAAGTCCTGTTATGTGTTCTTGAAAGAACATGACTTCATTTTTACCATTTCCCTACTCAGCAATATCATTATAACCAAAACTTTTCATCAAATGTTGATATTAATAAACTTTCCAGCCAACACTTTGTACGTTTGGATTTTTACTCAGGTAACAGATGAATCACCAGGAAAGAGTTATCAGTGGCCATTATAAACATAGCTACAAAAAATCTAGATCTGTAATTTTAGATTTCCTGTGGTATGAGAAATAAAATTCATATGCTCAGCTATTTATTTCAAAAGGATAAATATAGTGCTCTCAAATATTTAGCTACCAGAAAATTTTAAATGTTAGTAATATTCTTTTCATCTTAGAACTCTAGGAAGATGTTATATAATGCTGTGTTTTATTTATGAGGTTTTAATGATGCTACTTCTTATCTACCACTCTATCTAAAGAGAATGCGCAAGGTAAGAATGGTAATTACCCTGTTTATCTCTGCAAATTCAGCCAAATTCCCTGCTTTTCTAGGACCTAGAGAACAAGTAATTACTGTCCTTTGATTCTGAAGTGCCCTGAAAATCTCTGAATGTTCTTGTTCCATAGATTTCCATAGAAATAGTTCAAGACTTAATAATCTTTAAGATCCACAGACAAGTTAAGATCTAGACAATAATGGCAGAATTAGAAAGCAACTACAAAAGTAGACTTAAGTCAGGGTTAGTTTCAGCTATTATGAATGGAAAGATTAGTGGCTTTTCTGGAAATTCCTTGGAAACTAAGCTTTAGCCACTAAATTTGGCTTTCATTACTTATTAGCATATTTGCATGTCTTCCACAACATTTTTTCGAAGATAGTGTATTGTCTTTATCTGCATTCTAACCACAAAGAGAAAAAAATTAGCATCCAAAGGGTGAGGGTGAGACCTTGTAATTTATACATATCGTTACAGAGTAGATTTCTGGGCAGAAGAAGCCAAGCAGTGTCCACAGACTCACATGGAGTCTAGAAGATAGTAAGCATGTGGTTACAGACCCTTGCAAACTGGAGTTCAGGAGCCATAGATGCAAGACCAAACTTTAAAGATGGATAGAAAGCCTTTGTATTTGGCAAACAGGTCAATAAAGAAGATGAATAAGAAGATGGAGAACACATGGAGACAGGAACAGTGCTGACATTGTAAAACCTTGTGTTTGGCAAATGTGTCCATGTAGGGAAGTAGTTATCAAATGCACATTAACAATTTAATTTCACTGGAGCTAACTGAATCTTATGAAGCATGTAGTAAAATAGTGTAGAATAAATATTGGAAGATACTATGATGAAAGTGTCCAAGAACTGAGGAATAACTTATTTCTCTTAATTTTAACCAGGGAAAAGCTTTCATATTAAATTCAATAGCACTTTTAGCACTGGCATTTTTTTTCCTTGTTTTCTTCTGAAACAGAAGAAAAGAAAATCTAGATCAATTACTTAATCAGCTCTGAGAACAAGATAGTAAAGTCAAATATAGGGAATTCTTATATGTATATCATAATAAAGTGTGAAGTTCACTTTGTGAATATTTATTTAATAACTCCATTTTTCATGCTTTAACTGTAAAATATTATCATAAACATTATCATATTCAACTTCTAAATAAATTTTAAGTAACAAGAATATACAGAATTATTTTACAGATAAGAAAACCAAGAAATAGAATACAGAGTAAGCGATTAGAGAAAATAAAACACGGTCTAAGATGCCTGCCTGATTCAAACCATGGTAAATAACAAAACAAGATTCTGAACAAGAATGGAATGTGATTATTCTAGGTTTGGATGGCTAAAAGAAATTCTTCTGAAACTTGGATGAGAGGTAAAGAATGAGGAACAAGATTTGTTTAAAATAAACAGGTATTATTTTAGCATTGAATTAGGAAGAGCAGTCTAACTGAGAGATATGGGATCCACGTAAGTAGCTAGGGGTAATCAGAAATTTTTGCCTGAATAAAAAGAGAAAATAGATCGCACTAAAATCAAATCAACCCATGCATTTGTAATGGAAGAAAAACACACTGTGACCATATGCTTAATTTCCCTGGTGTAGCAAGGGAAAGAACTTGTGTATGGTCATCTAAAGCATGTGATACGAGCAAAGCAATTTAGCAAACTCACGGTAGTAGGCTTCAACTAAACATTTAATAACGAAATACAGTAATGCCTCAGTTTATGGAAGCTTCTGTTTGTAAAGAGTTCAATTCACAAATAGAACCCTTAGCAAAATTTTGTTTTCATTGGTGAACACTGCATCACTTGATGAAACGGACCCTGGCCATCTTTTCTACTTGAACATGAATGTGGACATCATCCCCACTCTGATACATAATTTTGACTTTATTCACAAAATCACAGTTACAGACAGACCTGTTCACTTTTGCTGTGAAGATATTTTGTGTGCTCTTTAGCACATACTGTATAGTATTATTCAATCCAGCATGGTGCAAACAAAGTGAAGAAGAAGAAGAAGAAGAAGAAGAAGAAGAAGAAGAAGAAGAAGAAGAAGAAGAAGAAGAGGAAGAGGAAGAGGAAGAGGAAGAGGAAGAGGAAGAGGAGGAAGAGGAAGAGGAAGAAGAGAAAGAAGAGGAAGAAGAGAAAGAGGAAGAGGAAGAAGAGGAAGAGGAAGAAGAGGAAGAAGAAGAAGAATAAAATTTTGAAGAAAATAACTATTGAATAGAATATGAAAATTATAGAAAAGCAGGAGCATGGTACTCTTGTGCCTAATTCTGTCTTGGAATGCAATGTCAGGAAGTTGATAATCTTGACTATTTTGGAAAACAAAGATGTCATCAAAGGAGCTGATGTAGAAAAAAGGTAACCTTACTAACTAAGCAGAGGGCACAATGCTGGATGAAATGGAAATCTTTTTGTTGTGGTCTGATGAGTAACAGCTGTCAAGTGAAAACTTTAATGAAGTTATAATCTGTGAGAGAGCCAGGTAATTGCTCACTGATTTAAGGCAATAAAAGTCCTCCACAAGTACAACAGGCGGTGGATGTAGAGCCATGGGTGTTCAATAAATTCCAAAATAAAGGTTCATTTATAGAGTGATAAGTCATAGTGAGGCTTCTAGTTCTGGCTAGGTGGCTGCTGAAGCCTATAAGAAAGAATTCATGAATTACATGAAGGCAGACTATATTGCTCAACAAGTGTTCAATTATAAAGAAACAGGCATCTTCTAGAAGAAGATGCCAAACAGAACATATGTCATTCAGGAAGAAAAGGCACTCTGGAGCACAAGCCCCAAAACCACTGTCTTTTATGCAAGCCCAAATGCCATTCTGAAGATAAAACTTCTACTGATGGGCCATCTCAGACCCTCATGAATTCCAAGTACAAAATGTGAACAAGGCTGATTACCTCCTATGTGGAGGATCAGTGTGAATGCCTGGGTCACAAGGTGGTTGTTCAAGGAATGGTTGCACTAAGTGCTCACACCCATCACTAAGAAATACTTTTCTGATAATGAACTGCTTGAAACATGGCTTCTTCAAATGGAAAATGTCCCAACATAAAATTCGACATTGGCAAATTACATGAAAACTGGGTATGTCTTCACAAAGGTCAAACCAACCCCAATAAGCTGTCCACGAAAGACTTTTTCACCAAGTCTTTTATGATCACAGAAGGAATTCCCTTTGGTCTGGAAGAACCATTTTCATATCCTCACTGAGTCAACCTCATTGACAAAGCCAGAGAAGATGTCACATACTGGGCCTTACACTCGGTCTGGAGGAAACTGTGCCCAGAATGTGTCACTGATCATGATTTTGAAGGGTCAGATGTACAGGTAATGAAGAGTGTGTTGATGGCCAATAGTACTGTTTGTGTCTGGCCATCAGTGATGCAGAAAAAGGAGCTTGTTAAGGTTCATAAGGCCCATGACAGTGGAAAATCTTGTTACACTCCCAAGTGGAAAGTTCCGTTGAGAAACAGGAAGACAGGGTAATAGTTAGCAGTGATATGATACAATCCATTGTGGAAAAATGGAATGAGTACCAAGATTTCTTCAAGAGGCCCTACTTGATCATAACTGTAATGATCAGTGCTAATCAGATAATGATTATATGGTCCTTTATTTCTAGAGAGTTATGCAGCACAGAAACAAAACAAAACAAGTGACAGATTTTGATAGATTTTCCAACAGAATTTCCCCTGCAGCTAAGAGACAAAGAGGGAAGAATACCCGGAAAGTGTTTTGCCTGGTAGAAGATAATTATCTCTCCAAACAAGAAACTCCTCCTCACAAACCTCCCTAACCTCTGCACCAGAAGTCACTTCAACCAACGTTAGTGTCCTCTCTCTTCATACTCTTCTGTACTTAGTTTCATCTTTTTATGATTAGACATTACATACGGCTCAAAATGGATTAGTCTTATTTGTTATTGAATCTTAGGGGAAATTTGATTCCATTTAAAATCAAAATGATGCAATAAATGAAGTTCTTGAACTGAGCTATTGCTGTAAGTTCTCAGTATTTACAGCCCAAATGTTCCTTTCTGTACAGTCATACTGCAGACCCTCATTTAATTCTGCTTTTGGGAGGAGATCTACACTGCTGGGAACAGAATGCAATGCGTATACTAAGAAAAGATTCTTGGAGATTTAAAACCAAATCTCCAGGAGCCTGGAGCATAGCTCAATGTGCCTGGCAAGCAAAAAGTCCTGAGTTACATTCCCTAAACCAAAAGTGAATAAATAAAATTATATAGATATAATGTTATAAAAATATCAATCAGCTCCATTCCCCACACAATTCCTAAGGCAAACTGCACTGGAGTATATTTTACTACTTTATTGTCCCTTATTTGTCTGGTTGCCCACCCTTTTCCTATCTAGTCAGATGTCATCTTGCTTTGTTTTGCATTTTGTGGTTATTTTGTTGTTGTTGTTGTTGTTTTCTCCTCTCTTTCTCTGCTCCCTATTTTTCTTTATTTTCTGCCTTTCCTTTTCATTCTCCTCTTTCTTCCTTTTTTCTCACTGCTTTGGTTTCTCACCTTTCTCTTTTGCTTTCTTCTACTGACCCTTTCTCTTTTTCCTTTAAACTTTCAAATGAGTAAACCTTGTCTCTTAACTTTCTGATTACTCCTTCACGTTCTATTTCATTCTTTTCCTCCTGTGTCCAGAAGTTTCCTAAACTCTAATTATCGTCCTTTGACCTTCAGCATTGACTCCACTATATTCGACCTCATTCACCTCTTTATCACCTTGTGCCGCAAAGAAGGGTAAAAATCAGTCCTCTAAGGGAAAAAGTACTGCTTACAAGTACAAGGTACATGTTTGACTTTGTTCAATAACTTTAGAGTTTGCTCCTGTGTCAGAGGTAGCAGGTTAACTGTCACCATAGTTTGTCAGTAGTTAAATCATACTTGAACTCACTGTTATTCCTAACTGCACTACTTTATCCAGGATGTAAGACATGTTACAATCAATTTTTCTAATTTGTGTGATAACACTGTGATTGTACACGTTCATAATCATAAATATGTGTTGGAGACCACTACCCAGTGGCTCTGAGCAGGATTTAAAATTAACTAATTGGCTTTCTATGTTTATCTGTGAGTCTGTCCTAGGCTGAAACCCCTTGCCTAGCAATGGAAGCTGATTCATAGTAAGTGAACCTCTATGAATCATTGATCCTGGCTGAAGCCTGTGGTGGCCTATGAGGCCAGAGATACCTCAAAAGGCAAGATAAGGCCACAGCTGCAGAAACTTGGCTCAAACATCAATTAAGTAGATAGAGACTGCAGCTGCAGGAATTACTCGAAGAGTTTCACTCCTATAATGTCTTCATGATAAGAAGTTTCTCCTAAAATGACATGACTCGTTACTTCGAGACATCCTTGAACTGACTCCCAAGGTCCTGATCATTGCCAGTACTTTCTTTAGTTTCCCATCCTTTGTTTGGACCTAATAAAAATGGGCAGTCCAGAGGAGTTTTTGTCTTAGCGCACAGAGTCTCAAACTCAGCTAAAGGGTTTTGACACTCCTGGAGACCTAAAATCATACCACTTGTCTCATTTTATTCAAATCTTCGCAGTAGGCTTCTCGGCTACCTTCCTACACCAGGAAGACATATCTGAAGAACAGATACCTTTTAGGGAAGACTCAATACTAATGATAAATCTATCTATAAAAAGAAATATGCAAGCATCATTATATAAAATAAAATTTAAAAAGTGAAAATAGAAAATGACAAATGAAAAAACAAAATGCAATCTTAGCACCTAGTTCGGCCATAACAAGCCCATAGCACAATGAAATACGTAAAACTGGAACTCAAAAACTGGAACTTTCTTGAAACAATAACAACAAAAGTGAAAAAAAAAAAAGCAAAAATGGCTATGGAGAAAATAATCTCTTGAGTATAAAAGGGAACAATGCTTAAAATCAAATATATCAGAGAAGACATAAAATGAAGAGATGAGCTTAAGCTCATGTTTTAAAAACATGTTGGAAACAAAAGTGCGCAACACAGGCAAGAAATGAAACCCATGAAATAGATCCAAACATAATTAGAGTTTAAAACCTAAATTGAAAATATATGGAACAGATTGAAAAGAGGAGAGTAGAAGTATCTGGATTTCAGGACAGAATTGCAGATGGTTATCTTAAAGAAAAGAAATAAAAATAACAAAAGACCATGAGAAATCAATCCAAACTTACAAGATAAAGCAAAGAAGGATAGCACAAGACTGATTGGCATCAAAGAGAAAGCTGGAGACTACACAAGTGTTGTTTAAAAAAAAGAAAAAAAAATCTTTTCATAGAAATAATAGAAGAAAACTTGTCAAGGGTGAATAAGGACTTTGACTTACAAACAAATGAATGAGATAGAATTTCAAACAGCCATGGTCAAAGTAAAACTACCAAAATATTTAATACAGACCAGAAATTCTGCACAAGAACAGAAAATTAAAAGCTATTAGAGAAAATATACTGATCACTTATAAAAGAAAGACCATCAGAATTAACGCAAACCCTCAAGTCAAGAAGAGCTTGAAAAAAAGAAAGTATGGAAAGAAAACAAATTCCAACCCAGATTCATGTTCCCTTATAAAATTATCTTTCAAAATTAATGGAGAAATAAAAACTGCCTATGACAAAGAACAACTGAAGAAATTCATTACCACCAAATCAGTCTTATAAACAGTTCTGATAAAAGCAGCTACAATTGCAAGAAAAACAGCAACAGCAACAACAAAAAACACTAGGGAGGGCAAACAGTTAAACAGAGGGGAAAAGCAGGGAACAAAAACAGGAAAATTTTACCACAGCAAAGATAAACCAGTATATAATAGCTATAACCATCCATGCCTATGGTCTCAATTCACCAATCAAAATTATAGCATTGGAAAAACAAACAAACAACAACAACAAAAACCTAAGGATCAGTGGAAAAGAACATGATGCAGACACAACCCCAAACATTTAGTGTCATATCCTTGACAAAGTGGTCAAAAATGTACACTGGAAGAAAGATAGGCTCCATAGTACATACTGCTGGAAAAACTGGCTGTCTACATGCCAAAGACTAAACTCTAGACCTATGTCTACCACAATACACTAAACTAAATTAAAAGTGGATCAAATTCTAAATATTAAAACAGAAACACTCAAACTACTGGAAGAGAAATTAGGTAGCAATATTGAAGACATAGGTATAGGCAGCAAGATCATGAATAAAACTCAAATTGCATGAGAAAGGCTTTGAACAATCCACAACATTGATCACATCTTATTAAACAGTTTTACACACCAAAATAAATTATTGAAAAGTAAAAAGACAATCTACATCATAGGAAAATTTTTAGCCAGCTGTCCCTTAGAAAAAGGACCTGCATGTAGAACATATAAAGAATGGAAAAACATCAGATCAGCCAAATTCAAAGACCTTCTCCACGTCTGAGATAAATATGTATTTCTCAGATGAAGAAATACAAATAGCAAATAAATACATCAAAACATGTTTGGCATCATTAGTCATTCAAGAAATGCAAGTAAAAAGAACACTGAGATTCCATCTCACCACAGAAAGAATGGCCATCACCAAAAAATCAACCAATGACAAACATGAGGAAAAAATGTGAGGAAAAAGGAACACTTCTCCACTGCTGGTGGGAGTGCACAATGGTGCAACCACTGTGAAAATCAGTGTGGAGATTTCTCAAAAAATCTAGCATTAGAGGTCCCGTTGGACACAGGTATTTCTCTTCTTGATATCCTGATATCTTCCCAGAAGTATTAAATCATCATACCACAGATATATATGTGCACCATATTTATAGCAACACAATTTTGTAATAGCTAGACCTGGGAAAAAATTCAAATGCCCATCAACTGAGGAAGGGACAAAATTATGATGTGGCATATTTGTATAATGGAGTGCTACTCAGGTGTAAAAAAAGGAAAAGCATGAGACTTATAGGCAAATGGATGCACTTGAGACTATGCTCATAAGTGAAATAAATCAGACTCACATGTAAACATATATTGTGTCCTTAGTGTAAGAAACTTTTAGAGTAAATAAGAACCAAAATGTACAATAGATATTGTGAAATGGGTAGAAACTGTTCAAAAAAAAAGAAAGTGGGGTGAGGGAAAGGAAGAAATAAGAAACAGATTAGGAAAAAAAATACATATATACATGTATATAAATATATGAAAATTATGACTGTTATACTACTGATTTCTATTATTCTTTGAAAAGAAAGATTTGTGTTTATATGTACTGATCAATTTTCATACCTATATCTTGTAATCTGAGCACCTACTTTGAAGATAACAATATACAATATAGTAACCATTGTTACTCTTCAACTATCTTATTTTGATATTTTGAATCATTTTTATTTTTTTTTCTCTTCAAAATAAGAAAAATCAAGTGACTGACATTTATTGCCAATTGCAGTTCTTGAATCTTTCCATGCTGTTTGAAAGAATAGGGATTATTATATTTTTCAATGATAGAGAATTGTCAGTGAAATTCTATTAAGGAATCTACTGCATCACTACATTGTATTTCTCAGTTCATTGCCAAATATAATATCCTTTGCATCTTTTTGTGTTGCAGTGCCAAGTGGTTCTAACCCAATAAATTATTTACAAAACTCTGTTTCTGCAAGTTTTAGTCTTTGCATCTCATGAAATATAATAGAATACCGGCAATTAGCATTTTATTTTCTATTTATTACACATCAAAAATGTACCACAATAAAACATTTTATGACAAAAAAAGGAATTTTATGTTCTGAGAACAACCACTGAATGTAGCTCACCAACCATGCTGAATCACACTTTCTTTCTTTTTTCTTTCTTTCTTTCTTTCTTTCTTTCTTTCTTTCTTTCTTTCTTTCATTCATTCTTTTCTCTCTTTCTCTTTCTTTCTTTCTTTCTTTCTTTCTTTCTTTCTTTCTTTCTTTCTTTCTTTCTTTCTTTCTTTCTTTCTTTCTTTCTTTCTTTTTCTTTCTTTCTTTTTGGTACCAGGATTGAACTCAGAGTCTAATGCTTGCCAGGAAGGTGCTGTGCCATTGAGCTGTATTCTCAGCCCTGAATCAGACTTTGATACAAGGGTAAGTAAACTCAGAGAATGCACAGCTGTTGGGGTTTTATGCCCCTTAGTTTTCTTGCAGCAGCTGTTTTGTACTTAAATCCTTGCCTTTAGCATAACCTATATTCCACGTTTATAAAGTAATTGTTTTTGCTTCTGGGAAAATAACAAAATCTAACTCAAGGAACAAAAAAGGAGGATAATGAAAGGAAAGGAAATTTTAAAAATACAGTGAATAGCTCAAATAAAATGTATTTGAAATCCAATGAATGTAGGCACCAGAGGAAGCCAAATGAAGTCAAAACTCCACTACAGTAGAAGGTGTTTAAAGCTGTACACTGTCCAAGCTGCTACCATCCATTCAGTATCCTGTCACTGAGCTCTACCCAAATTTGCAAAAATTGCTCTCGGGTCACCATTCACAAAGATTTTAAAGAGATGTATAATATTAGCTACAATGAATTTTATAGAAAAAAGTGACACTTTAACTCCACTTTCACTGGCTTTTTAAAATTTGTCCCTAATGAAAAATTGGAAAGCAAAAATGAAAGGGTTACTTTTATTTAAAATACTTTCACGGTACATGGAAAGTCTTTCAAAATAATTAAGAACGTGAATATTTGTGTGCATGGGACTTTCATTCCAAGGCTATTTTCTCAACTTTTTGGCTCTGGGATGTTGAATGACAATTTATTTAACCATACACTGCCTTCATCTCCTTATGTAATCTAGTAAAGGTTTTATATTGCCAAAGTACATTTAATCAGTATTAATTCTGATTGAGTCTGTAGTTCTCAGTTATCTCTTCAAAGATCCAACTTTTTTTTTTTTTGTGCCACTGAATCTTTAGACACCTGCTATTTTCTATACTGCCCATGTATAATATAGATTCTGATATACTCTCTTGGTAAAATAGAGAGCATACATCATAATTTAACTTATGTCTTATAGGTGAAAAATGCAATTTAGTTATCTATCTTATCAACTACTAAATATGTCAATTACAGATATAAAATTTAAGTGTGAGAAAAGACTCATGTGGTTGCAAATTTATGAGCCCGGTGACCTTAATATTAACTGCATCTTGACCACAATTCATTTTATTACTATCTTGCATTACCCTAATCTATCAGGGAACTACAATGTATCACCACACAAACTGTGTTTAACAATTTTCAAAATATTTGGGTATCCTTTATGTGTAGGATAACAGAAATAGGATTCTTTGAAGAAGGTGTAAGGAAATAAATTTTACACAGCCAATATGATATTGTTGAAGGGGAAACCCAACCGGCTAACCTTGGGCTTCACCTGTCTTCAGTCAAAGGCCTTCAAGTCTGAAATTTAGCTTGAGACCAGAAATGGGATTGTTCAGAAGAGGAATCTGAATAACAGTTCAATCTCAACGTTAGCCTCAACTAGTCCCACGGAAAACTTTAATCTAGGTTGGGGCCTTTCTATTATCCTAATTTAGAACAAAGGGTCACGCCTTTCAACTGCTATGCTTATGGGTAAATATAAACCCTATTCTTAAAGGAAGAAAGGAAATCTTCATCTAGGTGGCTTTCATCAGTCAACAGCAAATATCCTGCAATGTGTGAGTGAGAGAGAGAAACTAGGGATTTGGCAGCATGACCTGACACCTATTGAGATTTTCAGAAGTCAGAGCAAAACAAGTTTCAGTCCGCACAAACTGGGATGAGTTAACATTTTGTAGATTAGTCATAACCAGGAACATTTTTAAATCCTTGAAAAGTGGGAAGAAACCTTGACTATTGACTCTATAAAAGATGCATGAAGTACAGTAAACACACAAAAATAAATCAAATTTTGCTGCTTTTCAGAAAAAAATAGGTGATAGTAGATAGAAACAGTACTGATTTTTCAAAGAATGACTAATAATAAAATGCTCAACAATGAATCTCAAACACTGGCATTGGTGTTTACTTTTTACCTCTTTGAACTGTGTGTATTACAGTTTCAAAGCCTACTTTTTACCTCTTTGAATTGTGTGTATTACAGTTTCATACAGTCAAATATATGCAATATCTATGCTCAGAAATGCTAGCGTACTAATATAATTTGCTTCCTAGAAATGTTATAAATAAACTTTTGGAGATAAAATACTTTCATAACTGCCCCACTTTAAAAAAAAAGAAAAGGATAGAAAATAATATATAATCTAATACATAATAGCATTAAAAATGAAGGTATTATGATGTACAGAAAATCATGATGAACTTTAATAATATAATTTGAATAAATATCAGATTGTAGAATATATTCAATATGATTTCATGTGAATTTCCAAACCTTGAATAAAAAAGAGAACTTAAGAAACCAATACAAATTTATTTTACCTTTAAAGGGAAAAGATGATAAATAATTTAAGTAACAATACTGTTATCCTGAGTGTGGGATAAGCCCAGTGATGTTGGATATGTAGCATCATAAAGTAAAGAGCTTCTAGTATCATGATCCAGATTTGTAATTATTATTGTTCAGTATAAGATTCATATGTTTTATAAATTTATAAGCATTTTTAGATAGATTCAATTTTTATTAAACTGCTTTTTTAAAAACCTATAAAATGAAATCTATTGACAAGACAGCTTTTTATTATTTCATTATTTTGTACTGTACAAAATATTATTTTATTATTTCATTATTTTATACTGTACAAAAACTACTATGTAGTAGACAATGTCTTTTTAATTTTCTTCTTTTTCCATTAAAGCTTTAGTATTTCAATTCTGAAAAATTAGTAGATCTTCCTGAATCATTAGATTATCCGGGAATTTAGGTTTCTTTATTATTCTCCCATCTCCTAATTCCCTTAGATACATAGTCAATAATTAATCACCACCACCACCATCTGCAAATTTCAAAGAAAAGTTAGAAATAAATTCATAGAAACTGAACATCTTCCTCCAAGATCCATGAAGTGAGAGTAGCATACATCTCTTATATCTACTGTTGTTTAATAAAGTCACATGACCAATATAACTTATATCCAAATGATAAATGTAGACTTCAACTATAAGCTGAATGACAAAGTTTCCGCTAAATAAGTATATTACCAGAGAGATACTGATAAAATATCACTCTCTCACCCTGCAGATATAAGCATATAAAATAAATGATCAAAATACTGATTCAAGCTGAACAGATGAATAACTCACGACACATTAAGCTATTTATTCCCAGAAATGGAAATATGAGTCAACATTAGAAAACATATCAATATATCTCATCATATTGAAGCATTAAAAAAGAAAGCAAAACACATACTTTTTATTTCCCAAATTTTGAATTCATGATTTATCTCTGCATTTTAGACTTTCAAATTTGAAGAACTTCTTACTATCCAAATTCACAATGAATTTCTAGTTTTAATTACTATTCTTCCATGCTAAACAAATATTCATCCCTTCAAATTACTGAAACAGTGATAATATATGTGTTATGAATGCTATTCATCTTGCTTGAATTTATCAGAAACTTCATTAATGTGGTAAATGTATGTTACATGATTCAAGCTAAATTTCTTTGTAATTCTTTGGTTCAGTGGAGCAATTTTCTCTTAAATGCCCAATAACATTTAATATTTTTCTATCACTCTTTGCTTATGGATAAATCTCTCCAAGAGAATGTGCTATAGTGTTTTACTTACTACAAATCTGCATAATCCAAAGCACATTAGAGGTTATAGTAGATACACTGTCTGTTTTATATGCCATCACTGCTCTAAAACAGCTAAAAATTCCAATTTCTTTCTATATCATCCCATTCTATCTTTCGTGTTTAGAAATAAGTGAATCATGCCTCAAGTTGACATACCTGCAGAACACTAGTTTGCTAAGGGGCATGATGTCATCCTTTAGTGTTCACCTAATTTAACAATTAATTTTCTGTAATTTTCACTAAAATAATAAAGACATAAAACTCTCAAGGCAAAGAAGGTTTACCCTGTAAGCTGTATAAAGTGCCTCAAATAAGCTTTTATCTATTTTCTATTTTTTTTCACCTCTCTTAATTCTTTTACTCTTATACTTGTCATTATACTTTTGGTTCTTTTTTAATATGCATCTACTGTGTTTATATACTTTGAACAAGTGTCTGTGGGTGGTTTGGAACCCAGACAATCTATAGAGGCTTTATGTTACATAAACTTAGAAGGGTTTAATGTTATATTAAAATTAACCTACAGAGGTTTAATGTTATACTAAAAAAAAGACTCTTACATGCTTTGTGATTCATAACTCTAATCATATTGTTGACATTTTTGGAAGTTGATCCATCAAGAAAAGTTGTGCTCATGCATGTGGGTGTACATACTGGTGAATTACAGTATATTCTTACATGATGACTCATATGTTTGGAAGGATAATCCATGGTTACCATCTAATTTAGGAATATACAGAATTAAAAAGAAAAGAGTAGTGATTTAACAGTTAGTATAAAGAGACTGTTAGCATCAACATACATTAAAGGAAGAGAAATGCTCTTTTCTTTCATGTTTATAATTCCTGTTATAAAACTCAATACAAAAGAATTGACTTTACATTACAAAAGAATCAACACTAGGATTCTTCACGTTCTTACCCTAATTTTTTTTAAAGTGAACAAGTGTTTTTTCAACCACAAAAGTGATAAAGAAAACAAATGAAACAATTTTAACTCTCTTTGAAAATTATTGGGCTCAAGTTTTGGAAGAAATATTTGTAGATATAATTTAAAAATAGAAACTATGTTTTTCTCACAGTTACAAAATATGAGTTTCCTTTTTTTCTAAGTTAAGTGATGTTTTTACAATTCAACTGTTTCAGTCAAACCCGATTTTTCCTTGAATATCTTTTGTGTCTGTGATGAAATCTGAAATGTGAATGATTTGTGAAAAGTAAACATCAATTATGATAATTTGTTAGTAAGGTTGTTAGGTTGTGATTTTAAATAATAAATTGTTATTAATAAATGCAAATTTAAGTATGCAGTTACTCATTAGTGATTCAGTCATAATGCTATATGTAATCGATACTAATTATTCAGTGTCTAAGTTGCAGATTTTACTGATTTGGTTTCTCCCTTGTCAAGGCATTTTAAGGCTTACTTAATTAAAATGTTTCAGGGACTGGAAGAAGCCAACCAACAAGTCAACTACCCAACCTTTCTGTTAAGTCATGCAAGCCATGTGGGGTCCAGAAAGAGAAAATCCAGATAGTTACCTCCTGAGAATTGGCCACGCTGGCACTGGGAGGAGCACACCAAGAAGCCAATTAGCCAGCCTTTGTGGTAAGCAATGCAAACCACGAGGAGCCCAGGAAGAAAAAAGTCAGATGTTGCCTCCTGTGAGCCTACTGCCCCGTAGCTAAGAATCAGCACCCTTGCACCCTTAAGCAAACACCTGGTTTGGAGGACAAGTTGAGTTTGTAGTATCTGAGATACAAAAAGCAACTGAATGCTTGTGTTGTTTGGTTGGCTTTGCAGGCCTGGAGCAAGTAGTATGAGCATCTATTGGGAGCATAACAGTACGAAATATAGCAAATATGAGGAATTTCCTTGTTTTTGAAAATCAATATTGTTCTCACTGTTTTACTTTATTCTAATTGTTTTGCTTTATTAAAAACTCTATTTTGATTGGCTTTATTCTCTTTTGTTTTGGCTTGATTTTGCTATATCTGTTGCAATGGACAACTATTGTGAAGATAACAAGATATACTCTGGTAGCTATTGTTGCTTTTCTATTATCCTGCTTTGAAGTTCTGTACCAGTTTCACTGCTTAGTTTTGATTGGATTTATTCTGTTTTGTTTCATTGGGTTTTAATATATATAAATTAAATGAAAAATACAGTGTATAATAATTGTCTGATTCAAATAAAATTTTGTATTATGCTACAATTCAAGAAACAAGTTTATGGATGCAATTTAATTTATAGTTTTCCATTTGCTCTAGGTAATGGAGCACATGGTTAATTGATTGTACTGACTACTTCACAGACTAAAATTGACAGTTTCCATCATGGCAAAATATATTTCCATATCTTAATTCATCTAATAGAATATTCAAAGTATGTGTCAAATATCTTGAGAACACATGTTCTGTTGTTTAAATGATTACAATTTAACTGCTATTTTTTGTTTGTTTAAAGAATATCTCAGACTCCTAAGCATTATAGTCATGTGAGCCCTTGATTTGATTTTGATGGACATGTTATACATGAGGTACAACGTGATATTTCTGTACATGTATATATGACATAATAGACATGTCAAGGCAGCGAGTATCTCCTTCATTAAAATATTATTTATTTTTATCTTTTTATCTTTTTATTGGTACCGGGGATCGAACTCACAACAGCCTGCTTGCGAGGCAGGTGCCTATGCCGCTAAGCTAAATCCCCAGCCCCAATATTATTTATTTTTATAACAATATTTTACATATCTTCTCATCTGGTTATTTTAAATATACAATTAATTATTGTTAAATATAGCCACACATCAGTGTAACAGAGTACCAAAATTCATCTCACTGTTTACTAATAATTTGTACTCAATAACTATTCTCTGCCCATGGCTTGTGGTAAATACCTCTATGATATCACTTTTTGTAGATTCTGCACAAAAAATGGAAACATGTGATTTTTTGTTTCTGTATTTGGCTTATTTCACTTAACATAATGTCCTCAGTATTTACCCAGATTGCTGCAAATGATAGGATTGTTTCCTTTTTATAGTTTACTAATATTCAATTGTTTATATGTGCCGAATACTTTTTGTTCATTCATTTAATGATATACATTTGTGTTGATTCTATAGTATTGGTATAATAAACATGAAAGTAAAAATGTTTACTGATATACTTATTTCATTTCCTTTAAACCCGATGTGATTGAAACATATTGTCAGTATTTAAAATCACTGTCATTTCAAATCCATTTAGCATTCTTGCCACTATCTGAAGCAGTTCTGTGAGTCATCTTGCCTGAATGTCTTCATTTGAAATGTACTGGCTGTCTCTGTGTCCTGATCAGTTCAAAATATTTACCATTCATGATCATTTCTCTTGAGAAAGACCTACAAGTGCTAAAATTCCAGAGCTGGTGAATAAGATGTATGAGGACACACTTAATGACAGTATGTGCTTTACTGTAAATTTTTTTACTGATTCATTTCCATCACATTTCCTACACCCAGTGGTAAGTCAGATAGATGGATTATATGGTAGTTGGATTTTTAATTTCTTGAGGATTCATTCTACTATTTTCCATAATTATTTACTAAATACCTTAACCGCTAATAATACATGTGATTTCTCTTTTCTTTACATTCTTGCCAACATTTCTATCTTTTTTTAATAGAAGATAGCTTTACTGGACTGAGTTGATGGTAAGTACAGTGGTAGTGATTTGGGATTGAATCATTCCTAATAATTAGGGCTCCAGAGCACTTAGTATACACCTTTTGGACACTTGCTGAATTTTTTGTTTTTGAGAAATGAGTCTGTTCATTTTAACTGGATTATTAATTTTCTTTTTCAAGTATCAAAATTAGGAACACTATTCACAGCAATCTACTTATCTTAGATATTTAACATAATTACCTTAGATGTTGGAAATTTATCTTTTAGTTAGATTTAGAATTTTTTAAGGAAAAAATCAAAATAAAATGATAATCATTTATTGAAATAAAGACTCTCAAAGTCTCATATTCTCATTTTTTCACCTTAAAATATTTGGACTATCTCAATAGTTTCAGATTAGTTGAAAGAGACCAGTGATACAATTAGCAGTGACTAAATTAAATTCCTGAATTTTATATCAAAATATGTAGAAACTTAGCTGGAGATCTTTGACAAGACACAGGAAAAAAATACAATTTGTCTCATCACAGGTTTTTTAGAAACTTAAAATTCTTTAACTGATTAACAAATACTAGTAGTACTGTCACTAATATGTGTAAACCTATGCCCAATCCAAAATATATATATATATATATGTGTGTGTGTATATGTGTGTGTGTGTATATATATATATATATATATATATATATATATATATATATAAAACTTCATACTGTGGAAATACTCATGCATCAATTAGGGTGGCATCAATAATTAGGAAAATGTACCTATTGGTTTATTATTTTCTTTTAAAGAAATATAGATTAACTGCAGAACTTAACTGATTTCAGTTCAAACTTAACAGCATCATTATAAAGTCTACTTACGTGTCAGTGATACTCTGAAAGGTAATCACAGGTTCCTGATTATTTTGTATGATTTTTTAACAACACACGATCCAGAACTATCTCATCTGTTACATTCAAGTGTTTCTCTTTATTTTTTTTCTCATCACATTTCTAGTTCACCGTTTCCTGACTTGCTGCTTGTACTGTGATTCCTCAGTTAATAAGCTTAATTTGTTTTATGATTTGGGGAAAGATACTTGCATTTGTGGTTATGTGGGGAAAATAGCAGTGATCATGTTTGCCACCTGATGTGGAGTTTGCCAATAGAAACAAAATTTTGCCCAATGCTTTGATTCGTAAGCTGAATTGTTCACAAGCAGAAGTGTTTGTATGCTGAAGTATTACTGAACTTCCCTTTCATGTACAGCAAAAGAAAATGTATGCAGTTTCCTAGGAGGAAGTAATACCAATTCTGGGATAGTCTGGGGTTCACACTCAGGAGATTTCATTTATGATGTAAATAATCAATGATAGAAATATGAACCTTACTGGAATGAGTTCCTAATCTATAAAACATTGTAAACAAGTGTCTGACCTTATATGAGACTATATTAGAATTAAATGTGCTGATAGATCCAAAATACTTATCAGTACTTGTTTCTATGTGGTCATTACTTTGTAAGTATTATTTCTGATAGTGTCTCTGATGACTTACATTTATATTACTTATGTTTAATCAAATTTTATTTATTAGTTTGTTGGTAACATATAATGTTTGAATTTAATGTGGGGAACGGGCAAATATACAAAAAAAAGATGACTTCGTTTTTTGTCTTCTACCCCATCATTCTCTTCCTGAGCTTTTCAGCTCCTGATCCCCTTCACATTTGCAAAAGCTATATCCATTTCTTTCAATTTCTTTTTCTGTCTCCTTTCTCACCTGTCTGTCCCTTTCCATTCTCCAATTCTTGTTCTCCTTCCCATTCTCTCTAGGTCCTATTAGGTGTCTTTTATTTCACCCTTGACTTATATTTTGAGTACCTTGTATAAGTGAAATCAGGCAATATTTAAATTTATGGTAATTAGATCTGAGAATATGTAGAATAATATATGAACTATAAATATGTTCTCTTTCTACTTTTTCTTCTTAATTTTGCTATCATTTTAACATTTACTCAACCTTTTTGCTTCTAAAGTATTCTAGATTTACTGATGAGTCTCAAGATACTGACAATTTACTTATGTACATCTGTACCTAGTGTACCCTAATGTACAAGAGCCATAGTCTACAACTGAAAAATATTTTTATACCTCTATGGGTTTGAAATACTATAACCAATATGTAACAAATAAACTCATATTTTACCAGTAAAATTAGAACTTCACACACACATAGGGAAATTAAAATTAATATATTTTATAATTGGTAACTACATGTTAGAAATAATTTAAATTTTTCAAACCCTAAAAAAATCTTAATTTACAACCTGTCAGTTTTACTTTTAAACTGACAACATAGAGAATCTCCTATCTTTCACAAGAGTTGTGTTAAGAAAATTCATTGTATCTATTTTTAAAAGCTTAAACTTTTTTTAAAAAACAGAAATCATAAATTTTATTCAAAAGTGAACAAGTTAATTATATTTCACCTTATTCTGACAGTGAAATAGTACATAGTAATTAAATGTTTACTCTATGGACATGTATGACAATGTCAGAAGTATCTCGATGTATCTGAATACGAAATATTATGAGAATGAGACAGTTTTTTATATCTATCAAGGAATAAAAAATTCATATTTATTATTCCATATAAATTAAATGTAAAATTTTCCTTTGAATGAGACAGATAAAGTTTATTGTACGTGCTGCCTTTTGAGAGACAGGTAGAGAAAATATGAAATGTTTTACAGACAGCACCACTTTTTTTTAAAGAGAAAAGTGATCTGAAGAAATTTTTAACATTTTTATTTAGTATCATACATATAAAATTATCGTTTACATTTTTGGGTTTAATTTTTCTGTCTCTTCTTTAAACTAAACAATATCCCACAGATTCTTTCCTGAACCTTGCTTCTCACTGTGTACAATCTTATCCATTCATAATTATCTCCAAAAATGCAGAACCTAAAATTTCACATCAAGCCCAAACTTCTCTGCAAACTACACATATCTAAATATGGTATTCATATCTTCCTACAAATATCACATACACTTCTCAAATAACATAAAATTAATTTTATTTTCTTGTTAAAAATTTATATTTTGTCAGATTATCTCACACACGAATGTTACCCTTCATACTTAATAATAATATTAGATATCTTGACATGTCATTTTGCTTCATCCTCTTACATCAGAGTACAGGATGCCTTCTTTTTGAAGCATCTCTTCCTTCATCTACTGACACTGACACCGCCTAACACAGGTTAATACAGTCTTCTCTTAAATGTTTTGGTACAGCAACTTGTCTTGTGCTTTCTGTATTGGCCTCCTAGATTCATTTCCTGTATAGCATCCAGGGTGACACTTTTTGGAATGTATCTGTTCATGTCACACACCTTCAAACCCTTCAACTGCATCCCACCACAATTAAGACCATAAGGAAGTCCATGTCCACAAAGATTTGGCTGTTGAGGATTCACTGTTACTTTTAACACTCACTGCAAACTCATTTTCCTTTTTCTTCGTTAGGATCCAGTCCTCTACTTTCTAAGACACATGAAGCCACTGTGTTCCATCCTCTCACAGAATTTGCACTTGCAGCCTCACTTGTTAGAACTGCTTTCTCTCATCCCTGGTCCTAGCTATATCTTATCCATGCATCACATTTCAACTCTAGCAGCAGAGTTCACAGAAGGAACAGCTGAGCCCTCTTCTGAACTGTAGACCTTTTACTTTCATAAAACTTATAACTCTTTATTTCCAGTATAGTACAGGTTTTATTACTATTTTAGTGCACAGGATGATACCACCATCACTATTGTAAAAACAAAGCCATGCTAGAAAATACAGTGTTTCTGACTGAGTTAGAAATACCATTTAACTCTTTTATTGAATCCATGCTAAGGGTGAAACCTATCAAATACAAATCGTTCCACTATATGTTTACTTGTAGGTTCAATCTCTAAAATTCTAAACTGTAGTAACATTTATTTCTATTACTATTACATACTATGTAGACAGATATGCTAGCCACAAGTATGGGCTCTGCTGTTATCTCTTTGCATGATATTGAGGAAATTATTAAAGAGCAGGGAATCTTGATTTTAAGGAGGGAACAAGTAAGACATACCTAATTAAGTTGAATGGCAAGTAGCATGAAACACAGAGTATGGTATGTAGCATGGCCACTGGCATTAAATGTAGCTGAAAATTGCTAGCAACTCATATCTATACTTTGACTCACTTATTGCTCGAGACTCTGTGTTGTTTTCACCTTCTAATGCATACCAAAGAACCTATAACGTGATGAAAGAGAAAAGGAGAGTTGACAAAGATAAATGTGAATATTTACTAATTTATGTCACACAAGTAATTGACAAACCTGTGACCCAATTTAGAATGAAATTCTACATAAAATATACTCATGAAAGATCGACCTAAATACAAAGTTAACAGAATAAGAGTGTTACATTATGAAGGTAAATATCTAAGTTGTTTTCTTCTGATATTCAGATAATGTTCACAATTCTGTAAAAGTAGAATCTTTTGAAAATGCAAAAGAACTGAGAATCGCATACAATTTGGTTTAGCGTTCTTTTTTACAAAATACACATAGATATTATGTGAAAAATAGCTTCTATTACAAAATAATTTTGCATAATCTAGTAAACAAAATGTGAATATGAATGCAAGATAGACAACTGTACTATCAATCTCTGTTAGTTCATCAAAAAGAACAGTTTGTGCTATCATTGTTTGATTAACTATTTTGTGCCTAGGTCTAATAACCTGAACAACTACCTCTAAGATAGTATTATGTAGTACATTAATGTCATTTTCCTACTGATTTTTAAAAAAATCTGCATCGTACCTTTTTTCTGTATTGCTTTTTAAAAATAAAAAATGTGGAATTTTTCATATTCTTAAGATTTTGATACTTTAAAATATAACTAGAGAAGAAAAATAAATATTGAACATTTTTACAAATGACCTTATTCTGAATAAACATTTATTGAAAAACAGTGATGAAGTAAGAGGATCTTTAAAGAGGAAGAGAAAGAGAAAAAAGTTGATTTGACAACTTGGTTAACTTAGTTTTGTCTTAGAAAAAGTCAAATTCCATCCTTTAATCTAAATTAGTAGCATAGTGTCTCTTGCACATTGCTTTCAAAGTCAAGATGAAGCACCTAGAAAATTAGCAGAACTTGAAATGTAGAATGCATTAGAGTAATTTCATGTAAAACTCCCTGGAATTCACATCCATATTGCTAAGTTAGTTAAATTGAATAAGTTCTAAACTATTTTTCCATTTATCATGTTCAATTTCAAAAATAAAAATGTATGAAATATTCTGGAAACCTGCAAAATTAATAGTTCTTTCAATTTTGTCATGACTAAACAGCATGGCATCTCAAACTTTGAAGGTGGCAGAGCTCATTTCTGTATGTAGAATCTCCCAAGTAGGTTCGAGTAAGGCTTCTTAGGAGTGTGTATTACCATGTGTGTCTGTAGCAATGACCATGGGACTGGTTACAGCCTGTACTGGGTTTGATGAGAATGATAACACGTGGAGAATATATTCCAAAAGTCACCTTCTCTTCCACTGCAAGAATTTCCAGGCCAATGCAAGATTATTACGTTCAAGAATTTTTCAACATTTAAACAAATGTAGAAGTTTTCTTTGCGAGGGCATAAGCAATTTTGGGACACCCTAATTTTCTTTTTGGTTACTTTGTATGTTCATGAATGTGTAAAACTTTCTGATGTCTCTGAATGAATTCAAATTCTTTTCCAAAAACTAATTTGTATTCCAGTGTTTCAGTTATATTAATAATGAGTAGAATAAAATAATGACTTAATTCCTGAATTAGATATAATTTATTTGAACAGGATTTAAAGCTAACTTCTCTGATTTCAAATTGAGAAACATTTCTTCCATCTTAGAAAATTCCCAATATTACATAGTAAAAACAAAATCCCTAGGTACATAAGTTGTTTTATTATTAAATAAGAATTCTAACTATCCTTTAGGGATATAAACCTCCAATTCTGAAATATAAGCTAGTCTAGGAAAAATAGGCACACACTTTAACTTATTGTTTGAATAAAAACAAGATCCATGTAAATCTAATTTTAGATTATTATAAAAGGACGAGATCCTTTTACTTATAGTTTGAATAAAATTTAAAATGAAATAAAACCTCAACCTGAAATAAAATCTCACCTGCAAGGGAATAATTCATGGACATTTACCGTTTGTATTGAGCATCCTTTGCTATCTAAATACATCACAAGAATGGCAATAAGAATTTTTATAGTCTGTAGTATACTTTCATTTGATGATATGTTTTTGCTGTTCGCATTGTACATTTCAGCCATGCAGAAAAGATTTAGATGTAATTTTTTCCTTCAAAATTACTGGTGGGAGATTTTTTGCTGTTATAAGTGTCTTATTGGAATTATTCTTAACAGGTGGTCACTTTAGCATAACTAAATAGGGCAGCCATGCTGAGACATTTAAACTTCTGTCTTATCCCTCAGTTTCACTAATTAATAGTTCAGAACATTAGGTTCTTTATAATAGATTCTCATATAGAAATTTTAAATGTTTTAAAAAATTCTTGTGGGCTTCAAAATTTCTTTAATAAATATCTACATGGTGTAAGCATGATATAAAATGTAAAAATTAGCATATATTAAAATGGAAATGCAAAAATGCATAGTATGTCAGTTTCTAGTCACCAAAAAGGCCAGGATAAGTTGAAAGTTGGCTTTTGTTTTGACTTAAAGCTCAAAAAATACGTTCTAAAATTATCTATAACTGTGAATAACATATCTGTATCATGTTATTCATATGGTATTAATTCAAAGCAGATCAATCAATTAACATGGTACGATTTAAAGTATCAATTTAAGGCAAATAAAGCTATCTGTACATTTAATTGTTTAACTTATTGTTTGAACAAATTGTATTTAAAAAACAGTGAATTGATTTGGCAGTAATTTTATCTTACTGACTTAAAATTATGTTAAACAGGTACTTAGTAAAAGTCGTTTACACACCCTCATTAATCAATTGTTTTGGATAACAAAAATAAGCATTTAAAACAATGAAGCTATTTTTTAGTGTTTCAATTATATTTATCTACTTAAAAGTAGTAATAAGTTGACTATAATTAAATTTCTAACTTCCTCTTTTAAATCATCCATTTGGCATTTGAATGAACTCATTCAAGCAATTAAAATCTTCAGTATTTCTCTTTCTGCCAAGAATTGACTGACCAGAATATATTTATCCTCGCCATTTAAAACTATGAAAAACATGACATACAATTATGTTTTTCAAAACACAGGGCTTCAGTCAAGAAAATCAGTGGTGTCCAAGAGAGGAAAATGACCCTGTGATTAACTCACACTGAGAATATTTATAGGCTGCAGAATGTGGACACAGGTGAAAAATAATAAACTCCCCCATCTGAAGATATAAACCCAGCTATCTAGGAGACATATTTAGCTGGCATCAACAGGATAATGATGGATAAAAGAGGAATGCACAGAGAAAGAACTCTGAAGTTCTGCAGAGGGTTTGCTTAAGAAATTAGCTGATTTCTAACCAGTCTATGTAGGTAAGACAATTACTCAAGTCTGAGAAAACAGACTTTTTTTTTGTCAAAAAAAAAAAAAAAGTTAAGAAATAACAGTGCAAAATAATCACAGAGGTCTGAGAACACTGAATCATCTCTACAAATTTTGTAATGATTCATGGTGTAAACTACAAAGACTGATAGTACCTTGACAGAAGGTAACAATTAGCCCTGGACTATTTGCTTCCTTCCTAAAAATTCTTAAAACCTAAAAGCGATATTTCTGTATTCAGCATAATATTTTAAACACAAAACTGCAATTAGTCTTCAAGAATTGTCATAGCATGTGATATTCATATCTTAAATTTTGATTTTAAGTAATTAAACTCTTTCCTTCACTTTGCCAGTGTTTTTTCTGTTATTTTTTTTTAAATTTTAAATGCAACAATTGGATACTTTACAGAGTAAAGATTTCTATTTGCAAGTTGTTGTACACTACATTAATTATAACTACTTTTTCAACTGACCAATTGAAACTTAAGATCATTACTTTTTTAATATTCTAGTACACAAATGATTGATAGTCACTAAGGAAAACTTAGTGTAGTAAAAATAAGATAATTATAAACATACCTCACAAAAACCCTTAATAAAGATATCTGTGCTAGTTAATTTATCACATTTTCTATGTGTAAAAATACATTTATTACTAATTTGATTTCCTTATTTTTCTACTTAGGCTTTTAATGTCTTCTAGCATCAGTTCATAGTTTGTATTTTCTTGAGATTTACTTCAGATAAGTTGTTAACTGTGTAACATTTATTTTTTTATAGAAATCCTTTATTTCATTTTACAAATATTTATAAGGTCGGTAGTAACATTTCCTCTTGATTTGAATTTTTGTTTTAATTTATTTTCCATACATTCAGAAAATTTCTATAAAATGGAAAGTGAGAATATATGGTAATTCTTTTTGAAAGACTGCTTCCTTAATTTGCAATTTCTTTATCCTATTTTTTAGAAAACTGTTGAACAAAGAAGAAAAATAATGAATAACACTTGAATTATTTTTGCATCATAAAGTAGCCTTTTATTATAATATAATTCACATTGGTTTTCAAACAAAATGTTTGTCCTTTCAAATTATGGTTAAACATTGTAAGTTACTGATAAGATGCAGAAACACAAACATAAACTAGCCAATAAAAAGTTTTTTATAAGATTGTCATGCACTCTTTCTCTCTCTCTTTTTTTGTCATTTTTCAACACATACAAAGATATTTATAAAGCACTACATCAGAAGCTGAACTATTGGAAAAGAGATCTGAATCAGTACATACACTTTCTATAATAGCTTACCAAAATTATATTCTAAGACAATACATTTTATCAACGTCATCACTAAATAATTATTCAGACTAGTTTAAAATTTTCTTTAAGGAAATCTTGACAGCATTTTGTCAAATTATCTCATGGAAAATAAATTTCTGGAAGAAGAATTGGAGCATTAAATATATTTCTGTTTGATAAATATTGACAATTTACTTTTGAAAAATAAAATTAAAATTTTTTCCACTACTTAAAACCCTGAAATGAAGCACATTTTTCTAGTAGTCTGGAAATGAACCAGAAATGTTTCTTTCTTATGATGACACTTTATTTCTCATCTAATTAGTCAATTCAAGTAGAATAACCACTTAACAGTTTTTTTCCTATTCTTCCGTTGATCTCATTTGTGCTCCTCATGTGATCTTTGAAATGCTTTTGGTTTTGCCTCCTTCGCCTCTCATAACACACAATTTTGCTGTTGTCTTTTTCCCCAAATTGTGTTTAATGCATTTCTATTGTATCATGAGCATTTTATTAAGTTCATTGATTTTATTAGGTTTACTGCTCACTCTTGAATATTTTCTTTTAGTAATGTCTCATTTTATTTCTTTTAAAAAATATTGACTTTAATTTTCAGATATGTTTTTGTGTATATATTCTTTAAAGTCTTACATGTCTCTAAATGTCTCCATTTCTAGCTAACTTTGAGCCAGATTATTACATCGTATTCTCTGTTGTCATATTTCTATTCCACAATTTTCCACCTTCTCATTCTGAAGATGAAAAATTCAAATAAGTTAACAATGATTCTTTACTCATTAGATTAGTTTCTTGAGATGCATGTATGACTTTTAATTTTCAATAGAGTAAAGGGATATTATAAATACTGAGTTAAATATTGAGTTTCTTAATATTTCCAGACTGTAGATACATTTCACACTAGAATTTCTAGGTTTTCTGTAATTCAGTGAGCATTGGTTTGTGTTTGTATATTTAATCTTTCATGGTTTCATTCATATATATATATATATATATATATATAGTAGGTCATGTGGATATTTGTTCAAAGTCCCTCATCTGCACTAACACTTAGAAAGCACCTATTTTTAAATGGTTGATAATTTAGCAATCGCATTTACTCAAAACAAGAAAACTTTGAAACAAATTCCCTTTTGAAGCATCTTTCTGTGTTCATGCAGAAATGATTAGTAATTTAAAATTAACAAAAGATATATAATTGGATAAATACCTTCGTAGAAAATGTAAATAAATATGCCAATAAATACTGAGTTTTTGCGATAGTATGTATAAATAAATATATATATATATATATATATATATATATATATACATAGTATGTATAAATATATATATATACATAGTATGTATAAATATATATATACATAGTATGTATAAATATATATATATACATAGTATGTATAAATATATATTTTATCATATATATGTTTTATCATATATAATTTATATCATATATATGATAAATTTTATCATATATAATTTATCAAATATAAATATATATATGTATATATATATATATATATTATCATTTACTCTTCCTTCAAAGATTATCAGCACAATACTGAAGATAGTATTTGTTTTAAATATCATTTATCTAATGTTTCAATACCAAGCGTGGTCCTCTGTGGATATTTAGTAATGTATTTTATTAAGATGAAAATACCTTTCAATTTCTATGATAATATTAACATAAATTGACTTTTAAACATTATCAGAAGATTTCCTTCAGCATTGAGATGATTATGTTGTTTCCTTTAAGAAATTGAATTTGTGAGTCACAATTCATAGTATTTTATAAATAAATCTTTCTTACATTCCTAGATCATAGCTGATTTGTTACATCATATCCATGCATACAGTGTGTATTTAAGATTCATTTATGTGTAAACATGCATATTATGCAAAGATAAGCACATTTTGTTTCATTTATCATACATTTGTATAAACATTGTACATTTATATTCATAGATATATGAAAAATGTAAATGTCTGTCTGATATATATGTGCTAATAGTCTGTGTACAACTTGATAACATGGTTTTTAAAAGTATAATTTCCACTAAGCAAAAAGTGAAGAAATATTTTCTGAAACTCCCCTAGCCCAGTTGTGATACCTAAATTGTATTAGACTTACAAAATTACATCTTTCTTCCTAACACTTCTTATGATACAGGAAAACTAAAATTACTTGAATTTCCTGTAGTACTCATCTTTAAAAAATCACATCTTTAAGTATTTTCTATAAAAGATTGTTTAAAACATAAATTATTTGTTTTATATCAGAGCAATATGAATATTTTCTAAGTTAAACTTTTAAGAACACGTAAGAACATAGTAAAATATATTGCTTTATAATAATTATATGGGAAAACTCATACTACTTTACTGAAATCAAGGATGATAACTTACATAAGTTGAAAGCTATACAAATAAGGAGGAAAATATTTCCAAATTTTTGCTCTATGCCTGACTATTGTATTATTGTGTATTTGATATCGCTGTTAGCTTAAAAGAGATAAGTACAGTGATGCAAACCTTAATCAGACTAAATTAAGCAATGTTAGAGAATTATTTTTCGGACATGTAAATTGTTAATATCACAATTTCTAACGTTTAGATTACTAAATTTACTTAAATTATTTTAGAAAATCGGGAAGAAGTTCTTTTCAATATAATTACTTTTCTTTGTGCAATAAACTTCTGATTAATTCACTGATACTTCATACAGTAGAACAATTTTTTAATATATTTTACTCCAAAGTTACCTCAATGTGGTACTATTCGTACATATTTTATAGTTTCTCTGTGTATAAACTGTATTTCCTTTCAAGGCTTAGCCTGTTCCTGAGTAAGTAAGGCAATAATTGTCACACTCCAAGGTATGATGAGAAGTCATGATGCAGGGTTTAGAGAAAATAATTTAGTTACAAAATTCTTAAATGTTTACTCATGTAGTTTATGATTTAAAAGTCATATAAAATGTCATTTTACTATTTTCAAAGTTCTTGGTGGATCTCCTTATTCCAAGTGAAAATGATCATTCTGAAAGGACACATACTTTTATTCATAGAACTGCATAAGTGGTTTGTACAGATTTGGTGGAAGTAAATAACAGACATTGTCTTTTCATTTATGTCTAGACAATCTAGCATGTAAAAGTTGAGAAGTCTGGCTGCCTTAATCCTTCATCCAAGCGAGTATGGCTATTTTGGAATGGATCTGATCTCTCAAATTTATTCTTAGAAAAATTAAGTGATTCCCCTGGGCCTAATGAGTTTCATGATGTTAAGTCCAGAGTGTGTTTTTTTATTTAGAATGGTGCTATACCTCAGAAGAGTGAAAACTGACCTCTAATTCCAATGGTTCAGGAGATGAGTAATCAAGACTTGTTGAAACAGTATTCCTTCCAACACCTCAGAGTAAATCTAGTTTTAAAATCTTCAACTAAAGAATTGGACATCTGTCATGCCCCTATCTAGGGCCTCACAGGAAAAAAAAAAGGAATTATTATTTAACATCTCTCATATACACAGAAGTTAGTATCATGAGAATACTAGTTAAGTAGAAAATGTTCTGGTGGGTTTTTTGTTTGTTTGTTTGTTTGTTTTTTGCCTGTCTCCACTAGAATGGTATAAAAGAGTCAATGGAGCAGAAAATGGATTTGGAAATCATGTATCCTCCACCGCTGCAGAAACATATTTGCTTCTAGTTCAAGCCAAACAAGAGTGGCTACTCTAACCTCTGAGTGAAATGTAGGGGTGTTATGAATATGACTAAACATATTATTTGTTAAATGAGTTCATTTCCTTTACTATAAGTTTAAAAAAGAATGAAGATTACTCTAGTTTTCATTCATGAGCAGCATATAATCGTTAGCACAAAACAAAGTAAAGTCATTGTCATTGTAAAAGATCAAACTGCTTTGGATTATGACCCTCAAGTCCTGCTTCGTTAACACAATGTTGCATATGCACAAATTATTAAAAATGATGAACTGCACTTGGGCATATCCTTAGTGTATTTTATAAATAGCACCAGTATCTTAACACATTTATGTCAGGAGACAAGGCAATAACCATTTCAGGCGGACAGAACACATTATTTTTAAGAGAAAAAACCTAACTTAGGAAAGTAGAATTGAACCCAAACTTAATCAGGTAATTCAGAAAAATAGAAACTTATCTTAGAAAAGCATAATTTAGCTCAATCTATCAGGCAACCTGCTTTGTTCCTATCTACCTAGTCGCCTTTATCTTGTCTGCTGTCTCTTACCTAATCATTACCCACACCTCCCAAACCCAAACTCTTTAAACAACCCCAAACACTCCTGAATGGGGCTGGTTACTAAGAGACTAAACTATGTGTAGAGGTAATAAATCTTCTACTTTAAATTTTCTTGTGGCAAGTTATCTTGTTGATTTTGCTAGAAATCTTCTTTGATCTTTAGATTTATATTAATGTGTTATATTAATATTAATAAATTTTGGTACAGTTATGAAGTCTAATATATTTTTCTTTGATTAGTATTTTTTATTCATTTTTTTTCTGTTGCTCATTTTAAAGCAGAAGTCACTCAACTACAGCTGGTAAGCAAAATCTAGCTGCACACTTAGTTTAGAAATGCATGTGGGAGCAGGTACCATCCATTCCAGAGGCTGGGCAACCTGGGGTGAGTGTTCCGCACAATCCCCCAAGCCCAACAAATTTGGGGTCCTCGCCCAGCCTCCACAGGGAACTTCACAGCTTCCTGTTACACTGGACCAGCATGGTGGGTCTTGAGTCAGCCTGCCCCAGCCCCAGTGACCCTCTCTCAATCTGGAGAACTGGGCAGCCAGAGTCCCAGGAGCTGAGAGCATACAAGAGGATTTCCAACAGACCCTGGGGAAACCTTGGAATAGCACTTAGAACAGAAATATAGGAAAACCATAAAACAAAAGACCAAATTAAAATCGCAAACCTCCAGCCCATCCCAAGAAACCTTAGGAGTCATGTACATAGAAGAAAATATATGCCATACACCTAATATATTGCACATAATAGCAACTGAAATAAAGAAGCAACTTCAGGAAGCTTTAAAGGAATTCAAATTAGAAATAATATCCCAGGTAAAAGAAGAAATGATAAAAGAAATTAAGGAAACGCTGAACATATTTAAAGAAGACATGGTTAAAAAACTGGAGGAACTAAAAAAAAAAAGATAGAATCCCTGGATGAACAATATAAGAAACAAACAGAATACATAAAGCAGATGCTAAGAGATATACAGGAAATCAAAAATTCCATTGAAAGTTGTAAAAATTGCCTCAATGAAAGTAAAGATAGAATTTCAAACCACAAAGACAAGATTGCAGCTAGTGAACAGGAAAGATCTTTTAAAAATATTAAGGAATCAGGAAATAACCATTCAACTACTGCAAGATGATATAAAGAAAAACAACATAAGATTGATAGGGATAAATGAAAAAGAAGGGGACAACATAAAGTATGTCTAGAGGATATTTAGAGAAGTATTAGCTGAAAAATTCCCAAACATGAGATTGGAAACTGACATCAGGGTAAGTGAAGCATATAGCACTCCAAATAGTCATAGCCAAAATAAAACTATACCCAGACATATAATAATCACCATCTCAGAAATCCAACATAAGAATAGAATATTAAAAGCTGTCAGAGAGAAAAGGCAGATCACCTATAAAGAAAAACCTAACAAAATCACAGCAGACTTCTCAGCACAAACAATAAAGTCAAGAAGAGCATGGAGTGAAGTATTTCAGATCATAAAGGAAAATGATTTCCAACCTAGACTGATGTACCCTGAAAAACTCTCCTTCAAAATCGAAAGAGAAATAAGATACTTACATGACAAAGAACAGCTGAAGAACTTCATGATCACTAAGCCAACCCTGCAAAGAATACTGAAAGACAGTTTAGGTACACTTAGGAAAAAACCACTAAGCAAAGCAGACAGTTAAACAGAACAGAAAGAAAGATGCAACAGCAGAAAGATAATATGTAAACAATAAACCAACATATAACAGTTACAACTTTTAATGTAAATAGTCTCATGAACCAATTAAAAGAAACAGACTGGCAGAATGGATCATGAAACAAAATCTAATCATATGCTGTCTACAAGAAACCCATTTAACCCAAAAGGATACTTACAGACTGAAAGTCAAAGGATGGAAAACAATATTTCAAGCAACAGGAACTCCCCCAAAAAGGGAGAGTAGCTATTCTGCTTGCAGACAATGTGAACTTCAAACCAGTAATTATCAGAAGAGATAAAAAAGGTCACTACATACTGGTTAGGGGAAAACTTCAAGAGGAAGACATAACTATCTTAAATATATATGTGCCAAATTCCAGCGCACCCAATTATATAAAGCAAGTATTAACAGAACGGAAAAACTAAATTAGCAGTAACACAATTATAACAGGAGACCTTGACACACCATTGACACCAAGGTACAGATCAACCAGACAGAAAATCATCAAAGAAATAACAGAACTGAATCACACATATGAACAAATGGACTTGATAGACAAATACAGAGTGCTTCATCCAACAACATCAGAGTACACATTCTTCTCAGCAGTACATGGGTCATTCTCTAAAACAGACCATATATTAGCTCACAGAACATATTTAAATAAATGCAAAAGAGTTGAAATTATCCCTTTCATGTTATCAGTTATTGCGCCATGAAATTAGAGATTAATGATAAAAGATACTGCAAAAATCACACAAACACATGGAAACTGAATAACACACTCTTGAGTAATCGGTGGGTCAAAGGGGAAATTAAACAAGAAATTAAATAATACCTACAAGCATACAAAAATACAAATACAATTACCAGGATCTGTGCAATGCATTGAAAGCTATCCTCAGAGTAAAATTTATTACACTGAATTCCCACATCAGGAAAACAGAAATAATACAAATAAATAACCTGATGTTACACCTCAAGCATCTAGAAAACGAAGAGCAAGTCAAGCCCAAAGCCAAAAGAAAAGAGGAAATTATAAAAATCAGAGCAGAAATTAATGCAATAGAGACTAAGAAAACAATCCAAAGAATCAATGAATCAAAGAGTTGGTTCTTCGAAAGAATGAATACATTTGATAAGCCCCTAGTCAACCTTACTAAAAAAGGGAACAAGAAGCTCAAATTGAAGCAATAAGGAATGAAAAAGGCAAAATCACTACACTCTGTAGAAATACAGAAGATCATCAACACCTATTTTGAAAAACTCTGCTCTCAAAGGTTTGATAACAAAGAGCAAATAGACATATTCCTAGAAACATATGAAGTACCAAAGCTAGATCAAGAAGTCGTAAAACTGCTGAATAACCCAATTTATATTAATGAAATTGAAAATGTAATTAAGTTTTTATCTACATAAAGAGCCCAGGCCCAGATGGATTGACTGTAGAATTCTACAAGAAGTACAAAGAAGACCTAAGGCTGACACTCCTCACACTCTTCAATGAAATTGAAAGCGAAGAAATCCTTCCTAATCCTAAGTCATTCCTGGAAACAAACATTACTCTACTTCCAAAACTTGAGAAAGACCCAACTAAAAAAGAGAACTACAGACCAATCTCCCTAATGAACACAGATGCAAAAATCCTCAATAAAATATTGGCAATGGAATGCAGCAAATCATCAAGAAGATTATACACCATGACCAAGTGGGATTCATCCCAGGCATGCAGGGATAGTGCAACATATGTAAATCAATAAATGTAATCCACTATATCAATAAAACCAAAAGTAAGAATCACATGGTCATTTCTATAGATGCAGAAAAAGCATTTGATAAGGTTGAACATTCATTCATGATAAGAACTTTACAGAAAATTGGAATAGATGGTCTTTACCTCAATGTAATAAAGGCCATCTATGACAAACCAACAGCCAGTATCATACTAAATGGCCAAAAATTGAAGGCCTTTACTTTAAAATTAGGCACAAGAAAAGGATGTCCCTTATCACCACTCCTATTTAATACAGAACAGGAAATGCTAGTCAGAGAAATTAGACAAGAGAGAGAAATAAAAGGGATAAATATAGGAAAAGAAGAAGTTAAATTAAATTATCATTATTTGCAGATGACATGATACTCTACATAGAAGACCTCCAAAACTCTATTGAAAGACTCTTGGATATACAAATAAATTCATCAGTATAGCTGGATTTTGTAATCAACTCAATACTCAATAGCATTCCTATACACTAATAACAAGATCACAGAGAGACAAATAAGAGAAGCCACATCCTTCACACTAGCATCCATAGAAATGAAATATTTAGGAATTACTTTTAGGAAAGAAGTGAAAGACCTATACAGGGAAAATTATAATACACTGAAAAAAGAAATTGAAGAGGTTCTCGAAAGAAGAAAGACACCCCTTGCTCTTGGTTCTCAGATGAAGAAATAAAAATGCCAAATAAACACATGAAAAATGTTCATCATCATTAATCACTAGAAAAATATAAATTAAAACCACACTGAGATTCCATCTTACTCCTTAAAGAATGGCCAAGATCAAGAAAACCAACAACAACAAACGCTGCACTGTTGGTGGGAGTGTAGACTGGTGCAACCATTGTGGAGGTCCGTCTGGAGATTTGTCAAAAAGCTGGGATTGGAAGTCCCATTTGACTCAGCTATTTCACTTCCAGGCATATTCCCAGAAGAACTGAAAGCATCATACCACAGTGATATATGATATATGTTCACCCATGTTTATAGCAGCACAATTTGTAATACCCAGATCTTTTTTTTTTTTTTTTTTTTGTCTTTTTCATTTTTATCGGTACCAGGGATCGAACTCACGACCGCCTGCTTGCAAGGCAGGTGCTTATGCCGCTGAGCTAAATCCCCAGCCCCCGCTGAGCTAAATCCCCAGCCCCAATACCCAGATCTTGGAAACAACCTAAGTGTCCAGCAACTCAGGAATGGATAGACAAAAAAAAAAAAAAAAAAAAAAAAAAACTGTGATATTTCTACACAATGGAGTACTACTCTGCTCTAAAGAAGGATTGCATTGAGATATTTATAAAGAAATGGACGCAGTTTGAGACCATACTCATAAGTGAAATAAATCCAACTCACCTGTATAAATATCGAATAGTTTCCCTAGTGTAAGAAATGATAAGAATACATAAAAGTATGTGATAATCATGCTTCCCCATTATATTATATTGTTTTGAAGCCTCATAATGTTTTCACTCATTAATTGGAATGGTTTTATTCTGCGTTGTTTGATTTTATTGTCTGTTATGGTATGAATAGCTATTTTGAAGAAAAACGACAATCATAATAGCTAGTGCTGATTTAATATCATCTTGTTTTGAAGTCTCATCAACATGTTGTTCTTCTATCTCCATTGGTTTATCATGTTGTATATTATTGGCTTTTATTATTTGTGATAGTATAAACAAAATTTTATAGGCAAGTAGATAATATAGAAACCATTGTTCATTTTCTGTTAGTTGGTTCTAAATACCCTGTAATACTTTCATTCTCTTGAATGGTTTCACACTGTCATATTGTTTTTGATGCTATAGTATACAAAGTTATACTCAAATATTTCAAGTAAAGAGACACTATGATAACTATTATGATGTCAGGTTATCTTGTGGTGAAGCACTATGTTGCTTAAATTGTTCTGTTTTGACCTATGTTGTTATGTCCTCTTTTATCTCAATCTCCTTCTTTTTAAAATTTATTTTTATTATTTTTTTAATTAAGGGAAAAATAAAAAATAGCAGAATATATTATTGTAACTATTTTGATTTCCTATTAACTTGATTTGAATCGTTATACTGCTCTCACCATCTTGTTTTTACTGATTTTAATCTATTCTGATTTGCTTGACAGTATCAAGTTTGAGGGTATAGGAAACTACTTTGAAGGCAATAAGATTCACTATGATGCCCATTCTGGTTTGACTATTATCTTCTTTTGAAGTCCTGTAATATTTCCAATGTTTCTGTTTTATTGGTTTTGTCCTGTATTGTTTTATTCAATTTTATTATACCAGATGATATAGTCAATTCTTTTTAAGGTAGCACGAGTCGTTATAGTAACCATTGTTGATCACTTTGGGTTCTGTTTTTACTTCATGTACTATGTCCATCATTTTTTTGACTGACTGTTTTGTTTTGTCTCATTTGGTTTTATTCTCTTAAAAAATAGTAATAAGAACTGTGGGAGTAAATAAACCCAAAATGTGTAATTGTTATTGTAAAAAAGAGGAAAAGAAAGTGCTCTAAAGGATATAACTGCATGTATATTTAAATGTATAAGATAGATAACCATATTACTGAATTTTTGTTGGATCATTGAACAGAACTGTTTGCAGTCTCACTGTTTGAATGTTCACTATATGCTTTAATTTTGTAACTTGAACAACTATTTCTAAGATGATAATATGCAATCTATTAACTAGTGATTTCTTATGGTTTATTTTTTAAATTCTATATTACTTGTACCCCTTTTCTGTTTTTTTTTATCTCTTTAACTAAAATTTTAAAAAAGAAATGTATGTGTTTTCGGCAGCTACTCTTTGTTATTGCCACAGAATTATTAGCTGCAATAGAATAAATATGGTCAGTTAGAGGTATTTACTACACAAAAAATGTTTGCCCATTTCTGATCTAATTCTACATAGCATCCAGAATAAGATGCAAGAGGAACTTCATATTAAAATTTTTTTTCACTCAACAGATAATTTTAAATTTGATAGTAACAGATTGATTTTTAGAGAAAACAAAACATGTTAATGTGTTTATGAGCATAGCACGCTTTCATGAAATCCTGAAAACTGCCAGAATTATGCATCCCTCTTACAAATATTGTTGATTCTTTTCAGTCTCTCATTGCAAGGATATTCAGTGTAGTGACGTAACTCGCGTATAGTTTTCTTTAGAACCTAAATGGTCATGTGTGAGACTTAACATTTTAGTGAGTTCCAGTTAATAAACCTGCATACAAGGTACATTACCTAGAAAAATATTTTCCACATTATTTATAATCCTTATATTAATTGAAATGGATTTTTCAAGTTGAAATAAATAGGAAAATGCAATAGACACCATGTATAAATATATACAATAGAACTGAGACGCTTCTGTTAAAATGCCCATTATTTATTTGCTATATAAACTGAAACACTGACATTAAACTTGCAAATATCTGAAGATGCAGATATAAACATCCTGGAGAAATACAAAGTTTCAATGATATATAAAACCCACACTATTATTAACCAACAGTTTTGTAAACACTAAAAACGATATGTTAATCAATAGAACAATACAGGAAGCAGAAACAACTCCAAGAACATTCAGGTGTTTGAGATTTGATTGAGTGGCCACAACATACACTGGAGGAAAAATCGTCTCTTTTATAAATAGCACTCAGAAAACTGACTATACACTTGAAGACTATTGGGACTAGAGCCATGTATCTCATTATGTACTAACTAAAATCAAAACAGATTAAATAGCTAAATATTTGAACATAAGCACTTAATCTTCTGAAAGATAAAACAGGTTAAACTCTTGAAGACATGTAGTCAAGGACTTTCTGAACAGAATCCCAGCGGTGCCAGAAATAATACTGGAAATGAACCAATGGGATCATATCCAATTAGAAAAATTTTGCACAACAAATTAAAGCAACCTACAGAATGGAAAAAAATATTGCAAGCTATTCCTTGAACAGAATATTAATATATGATATATGAAGAACACAAAAAAATAGTCTTCCCCCAATTTAAAAAGATGGGCAACTAAAATGAATGGTAAATTCTCAGAAGGAATCCAAAGGATTAATATACTTAAAAACATTTTTAACATTGCTCTCCATTAAAGAAATGTAAACTAAAACAACTCTGAGTTGTCTTACTTTAGAAAGGGCTATCATCAACAAATCCAAATAAAGTGGAAAATGCTGGAGAGATTGCAGAGGAAAAGGAACTTGTGCATTGTTGGTGTGAATGTTAACTGGTACAACCATTATGGAAATCAGTATGGAGATTTTTTGATAATCTAAATCTTGAAATTTGCTTAGCCCAACTATTGCCTTCCATGCATATTCTGCAATGAACTAAAGATAGCATACTAAAGTGATACATGTATATTCATTGTTTATAGCTGCACAGTTTATAAAAGGTAAATCTTGAAAGTGGCCTAAGATTCAACAACAGAGTAAATAAAACATGTTCTTTATATGTAATTAAGTGCTATTATGTCATTATGAAAGAAAAACTAAGGCCTTTGTTGAAATATTAAAACATATTAAAATCATAATATTAAGTAAAATAAGATACATAAGCTTAAACATTGCATAGTTTCCATTATATGAGAAAATCAAAACACATGAAAATAAAGAGCAAAATAAAGAATAGATAATAATATGCAAGCATATTTTCAAATGTGAAGGGAAACAATAGGTGGAAAATGTGGAGAGAAAGAGTACAAAGAAATCACTGAAGAAAACAGAGGCGAAATAAAGATTTAGCAAATGGGAAGGAACCAAGATTCGGAAAGAGCAGGGAAGGAAGGAATAGGTAGGGGAGGAAGAGAAAACACAGATGTGTTTTGTGCATGCATCAATTCTCCATGATAAATATAATCGTCATATGTTGTAACCATGTATCAATACAATAAGAAAAATGAAATTATCAAGCGTACTGTGAAAGAACATCAAGTCTAAAACATCTTTTATGGGGGTGTTGTTCCTGGTAAATATTTATATACCATTATCATTAATATGAAAATATTAATATTTATTAGTTATTCAACCAAATTATTAGTTATTCAACTAAAACACCCAGAGACTTGACAATGCTAGACAAGCTTGCTAACACTGAGCTACACTGAGCTACCTTGATATCTATCTGTCCTTTTCTGTAATTTTTATCCTAAAGAAAGCTATTTTGGAACAGTAATAAGATATATGAGAAAATGTTCAAAGCAGCAATTTTCATGATAATAAATATTTTTCCAAGTTCTGTATTTGAATAATTAAAGTTAGCCTTTCAGATCATAATAAAATCAAACAAGAGCCTGCCATTCCCAGTACTATAATATAGACTGAGCTTTCATCCAGGAATAGCTTGCTAATGTGAAACATATACACCCTCAAAAGCCAAATTCCCAAGTGCTGAAACTTCTGCTTTGAAGAATGAGGAGAGTAGAGGAGGAGAAATTGAATGAGAAGATTCTTGGAAGGAGGAGGAAAAACTAATAAAATTCCTTATGAAATAGGATAGCAGAACTCCTTTCACTGCTGAAACACAGTATATAAAGTGTGGAAATTCCTGGTTAATAAGAAGAGATGCCTTTAAGTTTGTCTCCTTGGCGCCCTGGGATTTGTCTTCAGTGAAAATCGTGCCTTCAGGGTTTGGAGATTGTCAGCAGAGGCAAAATGTGATCCCTTACTACAGCTGTTACCAGAGGCCAAGGTGTCCGGGGATCTTTTCCAGGCTCTTGTGCTCTTAGAACCAGAGAGGAAAACCAAAGAACATAAAAGTTTAACATTTATTAAAGCTGAAATAAATGAAAAGTCACTGAGTATAGGAAAAATTGATTGGAAGAAAAGAAGAGAAAATGTGCACCGCATTCGGAGTGGGCCACAGCTAGAGTAAGAAGACAATGGCCATGAGTCCTATGACCCTGTCTTTTGTGTCTTCCTTGTAATGACAGATTCTGGTCGATCCACAGGGGCCTCCAGGTAGACTCTGCTGGAGTCCTGGCCTTGACAGATAGTTCTCTATGTGATCCCCAGGTGGCACTATATTGCACAGCTGCTTTGCCATGGCCTGAAACATGAATCCATCTCTTTACTCTTTGTCTCCTACAGCCGTCCTCACTTTTCCGTGGAGACAGTGCTCCAAGCCTGCATAATAATCCGCGATTTGAATACACTGGTTGAAGTGCACTAGGGCAAGTGCACTGGTTGAAAGCAAAACCAAAATCAGCAGCTAGAATAAGATTGCAGAGGAAAAGGAAACGTGACTAGCATTACCACCAACCACAGCCAAACAAAGGCACTACAGATAAGACAGCCACAGTGAAAAATAGATTTTTTGTTTGTTTTTGTTCTGTTATTGTTTTTTGGGGGGATTTGGTTTCATTTGGTTTTCTTAATATTGCAAAAATCAATTAGATAATTTTCTTAAACGCTTGGGAAATTATACCTTTGATATTATTTACTAAAATATTTTGGATGTGGTAAGGTTATTGGGATTTTAACAGATCATTGAACAGATTAAGGTATTTTCTCATCTGGCATTTTTCTAAAGTGGCTATATGCAATTTCTTTCATTAATATCCATCATTTGGGTTTTACAGTAAAATGTTTCAGTGTGTGCTCTGTGTGTTTGTGAAGTATTTCAATGCATTTAAGTGATGTATAGTGTTTGTGAAGTTATATACTTATTTTGGTACCGAATGTAATATTTTTTATTTTTAGAATGTGTCATTTTCACCTGTTGTTTGGCCTTTTTGTTTTTATATTACTCTTATAGTTCTTTTTTTGCTTGATTTTGCTTTTTGTTTTGTTTTCATTGCTGTTTGCTTGTTCATTTGTTGAGAAAGGGTCTTGCTATGTAGTTCAAGTTGGTCTTGAAGTCACCATGCCCAGGCTGGCCTCAAACTCAGAGATCCTACGGCCTCTGCCTTTCAAATGCTAGTGTTACAGGTACACGCCACCACAGCTGGTACTGTAAGTACTTTTTAAAGTTTGTGAATATATGAACTTTCCTTCTATCAGTACTGATGCTGCTAGTTCTTGTTAGGAATTTATAGATTTTTAAAAGTTATTCCAAAAACCAACTTTTTACTTTTGGTGTTTGAGTGAATTAAGTGATGACTGTTGTATTCTGAAGTCTTCTAGACACTTAGAATTCACTTGCCCTTCACATTGGTTAATAGGTCAAACACTCTCTCCTTAACTGAGATCAATTTCATTTGAAGCCATCATCCATTTTCCTATGTTGATACCTTGGATTTGCTACTTCATAACTCATCCTCAATCTTTGGTCATCTATTAATGGCCCAGAAATTCACCTCATCTGTGTTTCCCTTTTAAACAGTACTCTTGTACAGCTTTTACCTAACATTTTGAGTGCTTTCATGAACGTAAATCTCTTAAGCTCTTTTAAACTCATAGTCAGAAGTATCTGTTTGCAGAAAAACAGATTACTTTTTAACTTTTCTGAAACTATTATTATCCTGTTTTCTGTGCTAAACATGAATCTTAAATACAATTATATGTTAAAGGTAGATTAAATATATACACGCTTTTTAGATTTAAACCACCTTGTTTTTTTCTGAAATAAAAGGACAGAATTGGTTTCTGAAACACACATTTAATATTTTTGATCTTTTGTTTTTCTATACTGGCTATCAATTTTATTTGTTTTCATCAAAAGTGGAACTATAGACAGTAGTTTGCCTCTGATTTTTGTATTTTTGTACTATTAATGTTGTTTCTCTATATGAAATTGAAAAGTGAGAAAGTTACAGAATTTTCTTCTAATCTGCCGTAATATCCTTTTTTTCTTTTTGTTTCTCCCATATTATTGGGTAATCATAAAGTTAAACATAGGAATGAATGATTTCATCTGCCACTGTAATATGTTCTATTGTTAATTCATTATGCTCCAGGTAGATTTTCAACATAGCATGAAAGTGTAATGAACTATACTGTAATCCATCCGAAATGATTCAGCTTCTGTGACAGTTTATCCCTTTCCTTGGAGAAGTGTTGTTTTATGTGATATTCTGCTGGATGACTACATATTTTTGTAAAGATTTATGTTGCAATGAAAAGAAACGAAGTGTGTAACATAAGACTTGTGCTTGAACTCTTATCTCTATATTAAGTTAGTGTTTGTTGTTTTTGAATGTGTTAAATGATGCTTCTCTTAATATCTGATAGGAGTAAGTGGAATAAAAAGTGATTGTATAAACTGAGAAACAATACATAAATGATTTTATTACTTAATTGTTAGCCATTGTACTGTCAGATTGGATACAGAGCCTACCTTAAAAAAAAAAAAAACAAAAAAAAACAATTGCAATGTAAATGTCTAACACCCAAAGATGAACTATAAAAAGCTCAATGCAACTTCTCTTGAGCCAGCTGGCAGAAATTCCAATGTTGAGTTACTGTTTCAATTTCATTATGGATATTTAAAGAACACAGACACTCATACACACTCACACACCTGGGCCCCACTTAGTAAATTCCAGTATGCCAATTGCAGCGCTGGCACCGTTGTAGAGCAGAGCAGCTATCAAAAGGTCACTGTTACTCATTTCTTTAGAACCATTAAAGAATACGCATCAATTACATATTTTGCCTTGACTATTAGAAAGGTCAAAAGTTGTGAAAAGGCATACCTTTAACTTAAAATGTGATTAAGCTTCCTGAAAATTATAGCTCTTAAGCTCACATTAAAAAGGTAACATTTTTCTCAATGAAAAAGAAAACTGCTAATGTCACAAACTCATTTTACAAATGTTATGCTTTTTAGCTAATGTACAAATAGGATGTGAGTTGAGGAATACCCGTATGCAAAGAGAAAAAAATAGTGATTTAAAAAAAATCATAGTAATAAAAATGATATGTGTTTATCATGAAAGATCTAAAAAAAACAAGTTCCTTTTTGCAAAATGTGCATTTAAATCCAAATTTTGGATTGAAATATGAAATTTACTTCCAAGTTGTCATGAAATTGATCACAGCATAAAATAGGAACTAATAATTGAATTATTCCTGAATAACCAAGAGGACATCAGAATAGATCAAAATTATACTGCATTATGAAATTTGTACCACAGGAGGACTTTACCATAGAAATTAATACTGTTGAGTGAAAACGTGAATGACAGAACAATGTCAAAAGTAATTGGTTTGTTTTCCTAAGAAACTATCAATAAATACAACCAATTCTTAGTAGCAGGCTCAGTGAGGAGATATTGTACAATCCCAAACTTCTCACCAGAAGAATTGTACATACAAATAATACCTTGATACTAAAGTAGAAGCAAGTAAAAGCAAAGGTGACCAAAATCAACCCATATGATAAAAACATCTACCAGCAAATAATGTGGTAAATCCTGTCATGAAAAAACTTTATCTGAAGATATTATTTGAACATATACTAAGTAAAGCAACAGTCTTATTATTCTAGGTAACACACAAACTTGTGAAGCAAAAAAAATAATTGATCTATATGTAGAGAAGAGTTGTTTCTACATTAAATTATTCGTACTCATCAAAGTCAAACAATTTCTGAAACTAATATCAGAGAAAATGTAAACTTAGCTCTCCCCATTCAGACGAAGTGTTACTCAGAGACAAGAGATCTCTAAGAGAACTCAGAGCAAATCAGTCTCATGGGAAAAGATGTTATCGTCTTAAGGAATGTATGAACAAACCAAAAACCCTGGACATTTGTAGGTGTATAGAAAAATTCTGAAAAAAAAAACATATTTACTTTACAGCCAAGGGCAAAGCTAACAAAAGCACACTATATATATATATATATATATATATATATATATATAGGCTTTCATTTATTTACGGCATATTTTCCCAAGTAATATAATGATGATCAATTAATGTTTTTCTAAAGAATATAAATTCCAAGAAAATATATGATTGTCCTTAATTTAGACCCAAATAAATTGTTTGCAGGAGAAGGTAATGAAATACAAAAAAAAATTTTTTTTTAAATAATTAAAAGAGAGTGAGAAATATTAGTTAATTTTGAACAATGCCACAAGTAATACAAAATAATCTAAACTATCTTGGTTATTTGGTATAATGTTTATTTTATTTTTTATTGAACTTTTTAAGAAAGTTGGACCCTTCTCAAATTTATTACAGAAAATAAGGCATTATAATGTAGATAACCTGAGGATCAAGACCTAGAAGAATTTCAGTGTATTTTTGCTTTCCATTCAAGAATTTTTAAAATCAAAATAGTACAAGTCAAATAGGATTGTTACAAAAACTAATTGAAGAAGACAACTTTTAACATAGAAATTTTTTCCTCGTGAATAATATTGTTTATATAATTACTTTTCATGGCTGAAAATTATTCTGATATGTATTTTGCCATTATTGAATATGTTATTTTTTAGTTTTACATTACTATAAAAACATATTTCTGCATTTTCCTAAGTATGAACATAGCAATAATAGCCAGCTATGGAATCACAGAATCCAAAGTCAAGAGAGTTTAGCTCACATAAATGCCCTAAACTTATCTCTGCCAAAACTTCTGCCCACCCTCAATGTGTGAACTTTTAGTACCATGTCATTTATGTACACTTACCTGATTGATTGTGAACTCACAAAAAAAAAAAATGAGGCTTAGGGAACTTAGTTGTAGACAATTTTTCACTTTTAATTTCAAAATCAGGCTTTTTTGGACGCCTACTCAATACTGTATTGGAAGGCAAATAAACAAAACACGGGATTTTAAACTAAATTTGTTCAACTATAAATATTATGTGAAACCATACCCACATTTCCAAGAATTTAGGAAATACAAAATCCACATATACGTTATTTACCTTTTTTTAAAATAAGAATTCATTATTATTTAACAATATTACGTGAGCTAACAAACTCTGGGGCATTCCAATTTCAATTCTAGATAGATACAGTGAAAAATACATATATGATTTGATAAGGTGTTAAACAAAGCACTTCTGTGGGGGTCCTGTTAGTTTAGACTATTATGCTTTATAAATTTGTACATTTAAAATTGACTGCTTAAAACTGACCATATACATACATATACAAGCTGTTGCATGAAGCACAGATTATGAGTACTATGTTAAAATTATAGGTAATAACAAAAAAGCACAAAAATATAAATTATGAATCAAATGATAGCTTGTGTAGTACACTGATGTATTGAAGTTGGGAGTTTTCCCTGTACTAACCCTTTAATCCTTCCAAATCATCTATGAATTAGTTGCTTTTACTAACCTCAGACTCTGAAGCTAGACTATTAAGCACTCCTTTCTCAGCTTTACACTCGCTAGAAAAGATGGCTTCATTCAAGTTAACCAAACAAGAGCTCATTTTTTTCAAAATGAAGGTAACACCTGACAGAAGAGATTTTCTTTTTGAGATGACTACATATGTTTAAACATATAACGTTGTCAATCAAGCATCTGGCATAGTGAGCCTTCATTTGTAAATGATACTGTGTTAGTTTTGTGTTTTAAAATCACAGCTTATGTTTGTTCACTATATCACTATCTCTATTTCACATTATGTTTACTGTCAATTGTAAATGTCCTTGTAATTTTGCAATGTTCTCTTTATTTATTTTTTTTTTTTTTGGTGCTGTGAATCAAAGATAGAACTTTGTCTATTTAAGTTCATGTTTTATCACTTAACTATACTCTCATGCCCTCTTTGTATTTTTATCTTGCTCTTTGCTGTGTAATGAAACAGTATTTGTTATGTTAATACTAAATTAAGAGGTGAATTTTGTCCTCTGATATATTCCTGACACTCCTTCATGCACTATAATGGTCCCAGTATTTGTGGTACGTCCTCCTTTATGAATTTTCAAATAGTAATCACAAATAGAATAAAGAAAAAAGTGCCCCAGGTACAGGTGATCTCAGCATTCGGGAGACAGAGTCAGAAGAATCTCTGTGAGTTAGGGTCCAGCCTGGGCTGCATACTGAGTTCAAGTCCTGCCTAAACTGCATAGTGAGACACTGTCTCAAAACACCAAAACCAAAACAAAACAAAAGAAAAAGCAAAAAACAAATGCTAAATATGCATAAGGAGTAAATCATGGCAAAGAATGAGTGTGTGTACTAGCATGTTTACAAAACTATAAGAAATGAGATTTGCAGCTGATAAGAAACAGAAAGCAGAATAAATGCAAATATCTCTGTGAAAAAACATTTCTGGGTGAAGGGATGTGTACAAAGGTTGCGTCTGATGTTTCCAGGTCCAGAAAGGAAGCCAAAGTGGTCCAGGCATGAGTAAAAGGAGGAACAGCAGTACATAAATGCATGGAGAGCCCAACAGAGTCTGGAGCTGAAGGATTATGATAAAGAGAAGCAAAAAGCAAAGGATATGAGATGGAGCAGCTGCCAAGGCAAGAGGAGTAGAAAGGGACTTAGTATCTCAGGAGTTAATAGGTGAGAGAAGACAGGGTCTTAATGATCTCACAAGATGTGATAAAGAGGCAAAGCCATGCAGGGAGACAGTGAAAAGTGGGATGATTGGAAAAATAAAGGAACTTACAGGGCAAGGGTAGGGTGAATTTTCCACAATAGAAAAGGCAAGGCCAATGTTCCTTAGAATTAAGAGAAGGAACCACACATGTAACCACCGCGAGGTAGAAATACAGGTATATATGTATATGTATAATCTATTGTGCTGAAATAGGTAGTGAAAAATTCAAAGAGTAACCTCCAACTACCTTTTTTATTAGGCCTTCACTAATTGACTTCTACTCTTATGAACATGTGATTAAATCTTTGTTTTCTCCAAAGAACGAGTAAGGAAAACACTAGTTTAAGCTGTTACAATTTTACCTTCCCTTCTTCCTAACAGCAGTTTGTTTGTATGGATGAACACAGATAGTAGCCACCATTAATTATTATGTTCTCAACATGTTTAAATGTATTGTCTCACTTAACCTTCTTCCTCTGAATTAGTTGTCACGTCAGTTTATCTAAGTAAGTATAATATTTTATTTAAGAGACCAAATGCAACCCATTTTCTCTGATCCCATTTCAGAAACAATATTGTTAATGGGTTTATCATATTTTTCTTACCATCAACTATTATATTTTTGCCCTGTGGATTTTTGAAGTGAATAATAGCCACAAATACCTGATGTGTGATTAGGATGTTTGCTTCATCAATGAGTTAGAAAATTTAGCATATAGCTCTCTGTGTGTCACAATCCGGTTAGAAACAATATTGAATACTTCTGCCCTCTCCCATATATATATTTTTTTCAGGCCCCTTAATGAGTAGAGACTCCAAAATTGCAGAGAGATTATCCATAAATCTTACTTTCCATACTCATTTTTTATTTTCATATTTTTTGGTTTTCTGTAAAAAAAATTTTAGCTTGCAATTGGGATACATTGCATCAACTAACAGCCAGTTTGCTCTTTCTTTGACTGAAATCTACTCTAATGTGTTAAGGACCTTCTGTGGTTATTAAACAAAAATAAATAAATAAATAAATAAAGTAAGTCAAATTAAATTTTCTTTCATCTGACCTGCGATTAGTCCATTCAAAGAGCAAACGATACACAATTCTGAAACTCTTCTAAAACACTATTATTTTAATAATAGTAGTCGATTAGTTTCTTTAATGTGTAATCACAGTTTGGCTTTCACTTTACCATTACATAAATTCATGAAAATCTGCACTTCAGGAGAGAATTGGAATCTTTTTAACCTGATCAAGGGAATATTAAAGTACTTCTCAATTTCCACAATGATATATGGGAGATCTATTTTAATTCCGCTCTACAGAGGAGGGCTGGAATTTAAAGGATATTTCTATCATTGTTCAGCTGGTTATTGATGGAATTACATTTTGCAACTAGTTCTAAGTGACTAAGAAAAATTTTATTTTTAAAATACACCACTGCCTCCCTCCATGTATGTGAACTCACAGGATGAATGAAATAGAAAAAAAAAAAAAAGATAAAAGAAGTTTTGTGTACTGAAGTATATTAAGCACCTTCCAGTGCATTATGAATTTAATATTGCATGGGAAGTCTTATAAGCTATTAAAAAAATAGGCAACTAGAGGTCATTTATGATTATTTGGTAGGAAATCACAGGTCCTTGCTCATTGTTACTTGAAATTTTACCGATATTTTGACTTGAGAAAAGATCAGAGAGCTGCCAATGCTAAATAACCCTTTAGTTTTAGCTACTGTTCTTTTTTTGTCTTCTTGTGTGATATCTGGCCAAACTGTCCTGTTTTTTAAACCTGCATGGTTTCATTAATACAGAGTCAGGCTTTTAAGGTGAATCCTTTCAGAATTGAGGGTTTTCCAGTAATAGCTATGAAAACAGTGCCCTGTTTTGGATGTTTGCCATGTTCCAGACTTGGTTCTAAGAGCATTATCTGTACTCATGCACTTAATTTGCACGTGGCCTTAAGAATGAGGTCATATTATCTTTGAGATATTACAGACAAAGGACAGAGACACAAATGTTAAGTATTTATCTGATGTACTCCCCAGGCAATCAGACTCCAGGGGCTATGCTATTAATCATGTACTCTGCTGGCTTTCATCAAATGAAAGCATAGTTTGAAGGTACTTCGTAAATTATTTTCAACTGTTAGTCTCATTGATTTTTTAAATATTGTATAATGTGTGTATTCCTGTACAATATAAGCATAGTTCACATTTAAGTTGACATTTACTCTATAGATTAAATGCTTCTATTTAACAAATATCGGGATACATTAAAAGTAAGAAATGGAAATATGTTCCATATATTCACATAGGCCAAATGAATATTTTAACTTTACTTCTTTTGATTGCATGTACAAACATGTGATCTCATTTTCAATTTGAAACCATTAACAAAGGACAGTAAAGTAAACTTTTATCTCTTAACAGGATCCTTCTGGGATGGGTGGGGCAGCTTCCTTCTCCAGGGAAACACTTAATATTAATCTTATGAATTTGAATTGTGATAAATTCCATGAAGTCCTTGTGGTTGAAATAGTCCTCCTTCTGAGACATTCCTTGCTTCCCTTCATTTGTCGTCTAAAATGACAGCATTTTAGGAAGTATGCTGAGAAAAAATGTGCTGAGTGGTTTCTCCAGGCAAAAGTACACAATAATGGATCTTAGTTTTTGCCACTGTATACCTTCTACTTGGATGTGATACATGGTCTCAGCAAAATAGAATTGTAGCAAATCAGAGGCTGAGCAGCTCCAAAAAGGTCCAGTGCTTTCTAGTTCAACAGTCTACAGTTTTAGTCTAAGGAAAAAATAGACTTGCATATTTATGTGTCTCTCTCTCTGTGTGTGTGTGTGTGTGTGTGTGTGTATGTGTGTGTGTTTGTGTGTGTGTGTGTGTGTTCTTGTATTTTACTAACATAAACTTAGTATGACCTCATGAACTGTGAACAATTAACAGGAGATATAAATATGTTATTATAATTAGTTATTATAGTTGCTAATGTTATTACCATCATCTCTGACAACAAACCATGATAGTTCGTGATTTAATTTTGTTGTCTTATTTTTGTAACTGAGATTGATTTAATGAGAATTGAGACTTTCACTTTTCTTAAAACGTCTAAACTCAGGCTGTAAAAAAGTTACTGATGTGAAATAATAGAAATTTCACAAGAAAGTTTAACCATTGCCCTTGTTAGCAAAATTTCGAAAGATTCCTGACTGCAAAAAGTAGTTTTGAATATGTGGAAATTAAGATGATTGCTGAATGACAAGTAGCATTCAGAAGTAGCAACTTCAGAAGCAGCACTGCAAAGGGCTATCCCTCTGAACACCAGTGTTTATCTTTTATCTTGATACAAAATTTGTGTAACTTATGAAAAAAGGATTAAAATAGTAAGAGGTCTTTCATAAATAACACATCCAATTCAATATGAGTGTCAGATTTCTGACAGTATTATTACCATTGATTTTGCATCTAAAAAGAGTCATTCTTCATGTTCTCTCATCTTTATGATAGGTGATTTTTATGATTTCACACAAAAAAGTACTGCAGGGCTACAGCAAGCCTGAGGTTGCACAGCTTTATGTATAACGGCCCTGACTGTGTTGACTTATGTAAACAGAGCTGGGTTTTCAGGTGTGGGGCAGACAAATTTTAAGTGATATTGCAGTATGAAAGAAAATTTAGCCAAAGCAAAAAGGATATTAAATTAACTCCTGTAAGTGTGACAGGAGTGTGGCTTGGCTTATGTAATCTTTGTCTTTTCTGTGCTCTTTTACTGATTTATTGGGAGCTGTTACCACTGATGATTCGGAAATTATATCATTTTCCAATATGCTCATAACAGTACTTCAAGTACTAGTAGTAGTACTAGTAATTTTTGCATATTAAAATAGCTTTAAGAATTTTCTACGTTATATACAAAAATCATACTAAAAAGGCTAGTATATTGATGATGTATTTAACTAGGATTATCTCAGATCCAACTCAAACTCTTTTATTCACATCTATAAATCCATTTTATTCACAGATTAAAATTCTCCATTAGAATTTTTGTAAAAGTTTTTAGATTTTTATAAAATAAGCTTTCCTCTAAGGGATATAGATATAAATATAGATATAGATATAGATATACATATAGATATACATATACATATATATACACATATACATAGATACATAGATGTAGATGTAGCTATAGATATAATTTTTATGTACCAGGAATCCAACTCATGGCATTGTGTTTGCCACACAGGCACTTACACCACTGAGCTAAATCTCCAGGCTTAAAGTATATATTTTAGAGCTATTAATTAACTATTTCATATATGGTACCCATATATATGAAACAAATTAAGAAAAAAATATTAAAAATACTAATTAGTAGTAAAATATTTATTTAGATATTTCTGCATTCCAATTTAATTTTTTATTAAAAATATATTTATTTTCCTAATATGATTTAATTTTTAGAAATTTATTCCATAAAAACAATTTCCATGTGTCCAAAAAGAATAATGTAATTATCTACTTGACAAAAATGTTGAAAGAAAAATTGTTTAGTGTGGTATATAAATTGGTATTTTTAGGTGAATATATATATATATATATATGTGTGTGTGTGTGTGTGTGTGTGTGTGTGTGTGTGTTTACATTGCTTATTTTATTTCTAGAGACATCAAGGATTGAAACCACATCCTTCATACTATGCCATATACCAAGTCTTTATTTTCTATTTTGAGAATTTGTGCTAAATTGCTAAGTTGTCCACACTGGGTTGGAATTTGCATGCTCCTACTTCATTCTCTCACATAACTGGGAATACAGATACACACTGCCACACCTGGCTTACATTCGTGCTTTTAAATTCTTAATCAAAATCATGTTTCAGTTAATTAACAATAATAATGTAAGAATAATGTTAATATTCTGCAACCATTTAAAAGCTTGTCAAATCATTATCCACTAACATAGATTTATGATGTATAAAGAAAAACAATGTCAGTGTAATAAATCCTAGTAAAATAAAGACTTGCAATATTCATCCATAAGTGTTCTTTCACTTTATGTATAACTTTTTATTTTTTAATCTTTTTTAACGGTACCGGGGATCGAACTCACGACCGCCTGCTTGCAAGGCGGGTGCTTATGCCACTGAGCTAAATCCCCAGCCCCAATGTATAACTTTTTAAATATACTTAATAGAAGTTTCCTGTTAGAAGGGGTAGAAGAGGTTTCAGTATTTTAAATATTTAAATGAATATAATTTTAAAAAGAAGTGATTACATTGATTTATTTCATGCACAAGGCTATTTCAATGCAGTGGGACAGAGAAGTATATGGCTACACTAAAATGGCTAAGAAAAGTTATAACTTACAATGCAAATAATGTATATGTTATTTTTTATAACCATGTGTTGATGTTATGTAATCTCAATATTAGACTTTTTACTGGAAAATTTAATTCAGTTTTTAAAACTGTCTTGATTCTTGATATAAGGAACTTAAAAACCTTTGTAAAATATTCACACTCATAACTCCTAATAACTACTATTTTTTATTAAAGTTTTTAAGCTGCCAAAACTTTAAAGACTTTTGGAAAAGGCCCTATTTAGAAACAATTCTGATTAATGCAGTATATACTTTTAAAATATCTGCTTCTACCAAGGAGTTTTACATGATAATAGCGTATTTATTTCTTAACATTTCAATTTCTCAGCTTTTTTATCCTCTTCACACCAAAAGTCATAATTATTTCCATAGCAACCATTCTCATTGTCAGAGGTAGAAATTTTTACTTCTGTTGGGTATTTTTAAGGAGCAAAGGAACATTTAAAGAAATTAAAGGTACTATTTGGTGAAAATTGACAAGAGTATAAAATTGTGTTGAAGTGTGCTACAGTCTGCTGTCCCCAGTTTGGATCTCTGGCTTAATGGATGAACCATTAGAGATGGGAATGAGTGAGCTGTCTTTCTGTTTTGGTGGTATGTCCTGGCCAGACACTGAGTCTCTGGTTCATTTCTCTTTGCTTCTTTCACTTCCCAATCACAAGATGAGCAGTTTTGCCCCATCATCTCTCCCGCTATGATGCACTCTTAGAATCTAAGGCATCAGGAGTAATCCATCAGGAATTGCAACCACCAAAACCATGAGCCAAAAATAAGTCTTTTCTTGCTATAAGTTCATGAATTTGGTTATTTGTCACAGTATCCAAAAACTGACAACATGGGTCTTTTAGCAGCTTAGATAGAAAACTAATCACCATAAATTATGGTAAAAACAGCACAAACAGAATTAACACATTTTGTTTAGTAACCTGAAGCTTTAAATATTATTTCTTTTCAATATCTCTTAAAGTCTTGTGCCAAAAAAAAAAGTTTTCACATACACAAAATGTGGAATAAGTAAATTAATATTTTCCAGTTAGAAAATCTGCTATATATTGTTTTTCTTATCCTCAGTTACGGAATTAAAGGAAAGATTAAGCAAAGAAGGTAAATTAAATAAAACGTTCTATCTAAAAATTAAAGTCATTATCTGTCAATGTATTTCCAAAAAAAAGTATTTGCCACTCATTCTCAAACACAAGCACAGTGAGCACTGATGCAAACCTTAGAGTTTATTGCTTCAAATTTTTGCTCCACACCACTGGATGGAGATACTGAGCTAATAATGAGGAGGGGAGTAACTTTTGGGGGGGGGGTAGATTTGATTGCAGGTTATGTTAGATTGATTTCTAAATCATCATTACAGTCACTACCAATGAAACACACTCTACAAACAGAGAAATGGGACACAGTGTATTACATCTATTTTGCCCAAATCTCATTTAAAATTGCCTGTAGATTTCAAGCTACTGTCTAGTTTATTGTTCAATAAATCAACACATGAAGAAAACAAAATGAAACAAAATAATTAGGGTAGCAAAATGTTAAATACAGTTGATTTGCAACTGTTATCAAAACTGCACTGACAGAATTTTAAACTTTGGAAAAATTTATATGATGTTTATATATTAAATGAAAAATACATGAAACAACAACTATGTGAAAAATGAATGCTTTGCCACTTTCTGCAATAATGCACACATCACTCTGACTTTTAATAAACAGCAATTTAGTAAAAATAACTAAGCAGAGAGGAATAATACAAAAGGGAGAAGAAACAGTGAAGCTTGGCAAACTCTGGAACTAATACTCTTAGGTTTCAATTTGAGATTAAGTTGTGCGTATTGTAATGTCTCCTCGAGGAACTGAGTGCTCAGCATGAGAATGATGACTCAGCCTAGGGCAGATCTGAGCTCCCTCTGAGCTTACAGAGAAGTCCCATAGTTGGGCTAATTATGTGGCTTCTGGCTGCCTTAGATTGCAGTCACCTCCTGCTTTTCACAAGTCTGTGATTGTGTAAAAACATTTCCTTGTTTGTTTCTTTCTTTCATCTCCCCCACCATATGTGAGCCTCTCCTGGGTGGGAATTGTGCCTAGTTTTAATCTGAATTTCAGACCAATATTTGGCAAATCATACAAACTCAATATGGTATTGTAGACTCTATTGATATAATATAATTGACAAAATGATGAAAATTTTAAGAGCTACGTTTGCTCCAATTCTTAACTATGTTCTCAAAAATTTACATTGTTTCTATATATTTACCTTAAAATAGTAAGTTTTGAAACTAAATGTTGTCAGGTTTGGGGGAATTTAAAAAATAATTTAGCAACTATAGATTTATTCTATTTTCAAGTAGCTTTTAATAAAAAGTACTATATATCAGGCATTATACAATTATACTCACGTTTGACAGGGAAGGAAACTAACTTTCAAAGAGTTTGTGGTTTCAAATAAAAAACTTACAAATTGCAACAATAATGTACAAAGACAGAATTTAAGTTTCTTTCTCAGGCAAAATATTTAATTTACTGTTCACACTACACCATGATTCTACACATAAACTTATCTCTTTGGAGTCATGACACATCAAATCATAATTACCCATTTGCCATTGAGGAAATATATTTTGAAAGATTTTGGTACATATTTTGCTGCTTTATTTTTATTAGTGGGTCAAGTCATGAACAAAATGCAGGATAAGTCTATAATACATCCACTTCATTCCAATTTTTTAATATATTTTATGATTATTGCTATTATAATTTTATTAATTAGTGTTGAATGAAGAAAACAAGGGGAAATTCAAATACATATATGTGAACTCACTAATCAGATCAAATATATGTATTGATCATACATACAATATGATCTGATCATATTGTAGTTGAATAATTACATGTGATATGCAATATATAAATAGTTATGAAATAGATTTGTGATATATATTTACATAATTTTTTTTGCTTTAAAAATAATGGGCAGAAGTTGACAACTCACAAATCACAATCTTTAAATGCTACACAAGTGTCAACTCAGAATTCTAATTCTCATTAAAATATTCTTTAATGGTGACCACATTTTAAAATAAATATTAAACTATGCCAATATTTTTGTGCTGAGCAAATAACAAGAAAATTTTTCAGAATAAAGGAAGATGTACCCAACATAATGTGTAATCTCCAAGGACGGGTTAAATACATTGGAAATGCTGTTTATATGCCTAAGTATATATTAAAAGGTTTTTCTCTTAGTATTCTTAAAACAGTTAATGATTATAAGTCTGATAAAAAATAATTACAGCAAACTATTATCCTGGATAAGATGGAATACATTGTCCTCCTTGATAGGTACACCATGAAACCCAGATATAATACAAGAGGAAATCAAGAAATGAGCTCTTAATGTTAGACCAAAGAAGTAAAAGTGCTTAAAGACCCTAAGGTAAAAGGAACAACATAACATCAAGGCCTGAAAAAGAAAAGCTAACAACAGGCTGTCATTTTCTAGCACTCCACCTAACAAGAAAAGGAAGGTTCTTTCATTCCCTAGAACAAACACAGTTCCCAATAATACCATTAGAGGAGTCAAGCATCACCAACAGAAGAATCCATTCAGAGCTACACTACCCAAAAAGAGCCACTTAATGAGATTTTTAGGAGTGAGTTTTGAAACTCATTTTGTCCAACTGGAGAAAGCAGTCTGCTGAGGAGCATACTAAAGGGATCAGACCCAAAGTGCTAATGCAGGAAGCCTCAGAGACTTGCATTCCATAGACTCTCTCAACCTACTCAAAGGTACCTTAGGGCCCAATGGGAAAACTTCTCTCATCTCTTTCAGAAATTACCACAGGACCTGTCGTAGCCAAAGAAGGATAAGATAAACTACGCAAATAAAAATGGCACCACAAACACTCTGAAAAGTTGTCACCAGAGTCACAGTTTCTAAAGAGATTTAGAACTTCTGTGATACGTACAAATAGAAAAATTGAAAAAAGTTAGAATTAAACTAGGACCCACAGTTTGAAAACTTAGTAACCACATGTCCATGTGTGGCAAAGATAACATCACGACCTGAGAGAGATTAGTCATAAGCTTCTTGCTCAGCAGGTGTGAGGACCTTGGCTTGATGTTCAAATAACAATAAAAGATTTAAAATTCTGTATTATGACTTATAATTTGAAACAAAATATATAAACAAAATACATAGAGTAATAATTAAAAATCTGAACTCATTAAGAAGATATAAATATCTGTGTTACGTATGTACAAAAAATAAAGCCTCAAAATAACTGAAGCAAAAACTGATGGACCTAACAGAATAAACAATTTTATAATTATAGATAAGGATTTCAACTCATCTACTGTAACACCTGATGGAACTAGTAAATAGTAAAATTAGTAAGCATGTTTGAAATCTGAAGTATACAAACAACTAACAAGTTCTGAATAATATTTATAAGACAATCCAATAACAATTTTTACACATTTTTGTTTTACATGGAAACTTAGATAATAATCTGAGTCTTAAAATAAGCCTCAACAAAATTTTAAGTGTAAAATTCATAAAACAGATTTCTCTGATCATAAGTCAAAATATAAATTGAAAACAGGAAAGAGAAGTCTCAAGATAATTGGAAAATAAAAGGGAACTGAACAGAATTCATGAGGAAAACTTTAAATTAGAATAACTTAGAATGAAATATAGCATATGACAATGAGTGAGTTGTGGACAGATCAGTACTGTGAAAAAATCCACAGCATTAAAATCAATTGTGTAAATTCCTGCCTTCAGTAACTAGAAAGAGCAAGTTATTTTGTTATTTACTTTAACATAAAAATAGCAGAAAATAATGAAGACTCAAAATTTGTGAAATTAGAACATATGATTGTAAACTAAATCTATAAGATTGCTCAACTCCATTAACAAGGATGAAAACAAAAACAGAGATGAAATAAATAAAGAGTATTAGGAATGAAAGGAAATAACTACTGATCTGTATCCACTGGAGATAATAAAGGAAAGATCTGCATTCAATTTTCCAGCATCTTCTTTTTGAAAATTGAGGTCGACTCATAACCTTGCACTCACCAGGCAGGCACTTGTGCCACTGAGCTTTTTTTCCAGCTCCTCTTCACTAGTACCTTATTGAAAATTTTTGCATGTGTGCTCATGAAGAAAACTGGCCTGTAATTCTCTTTTTTAGTTGGATTCTTCTCCAGTTATTGTATCTTCTTGATTTAGCTTTGTTTTATATATCTGTCCATTTCTTCTGCATTTTCCATCTGGTTAGAATACAAGTTTTCAAGGTAGTTATAGATTATCTTCTGAATTTCTGCAGGGTTCATTGTGATTTCACCCATTACCTTCCTAATTGTGTGGATTTGAATCTCTACTTTTTGATAAGGTTGAATAGTTTATCAATTTTATTTAATCTTTCAAATAATCAATTCTTTGATATATTGATTATTTGTATTTTTCTTTTTATAGTAACCAATGTGTTAAATTTCTGCTCTTATGATTTCCTCCCTTGAAAGAACTTTTGGCTTAGCCTGTTCTTCTTTTTCTGGAACTTTTAAGATTGTGATTAAGTTGTTTACATGCATTTTCTCTGTTTTCCTCATATGCATATTAATTGCTATAAATTTCCTTATTAGGAATGCTTTCACTGTGTCTCATAAATTCTGTTATGTTGTATTGTAAATATCATTCAAATGTAAATACTGTCTAATTTCTTCTTTAATTTTATCTGTCACACATTGGTTGATCAGGAGGTTGCTATTTAATTTCTGTGCATTTATGAGGTTCTTGTAATTTGCTTTGCCATGGATTTCCAATTTCATTGCAGTATAGTCTGATCATATGCATGGGATAATTTCAATTCCTTTGCATATTCTTAAGCATGTTCTATGAGCTTGTGCATGGTATCTTTTGGAGAACATTCTCTATGCAGCATAGAAGAATGTGTATTCTGATGTTGTGGAGCATCTACTCTGTAGACATCTAGTAGGTCCATTTATTAAAAATATTTGGTTCAGTTATAGTATTTCATTGTTGATATTTTGTGTATTTGATCTGTCTTTTTGTGAGTGCGGGATATTGAGTTTTCCAAATACAATTGTAAGAGTGCTTATTTGATATTTTGTGCTAGTGAATATTTGTTTTCAATAGTTGCATGCACTGGTATTTGTTGCATATATATTTATTATTGTTATCTCCTCATCCTGAATTATTCCCTTTAAAAAGAATGAGTGACCTTTATCTCTCAAAAAATCTTAGCTTTGAATTCACTTTGTCTGCACAGAGTAGCTATTCCTGCATTGTCTGAGTTTCTGTCTCATGGAGTATTATTTTTTATTCTTTGACTTTTAGTGTATGAATTTTTTTAAAGAAATGTGTTTTTTGTATGCAGCATATTGTTGGATCTTCTTTCTGCATCTTTTTATTGTTGAACTGATACCACTAATATTGATGATTATAATTGATATGTATTGAGTTATCCTCGTCATGTTATTTTCCTTTTGTTGCCCTCTTCTTTTTCCCCCCATTGATTTAATTGTTTGCCTTGCCTGATGGGTTCCTTCTGCCAGTGCTCATGGAATTGTAGTCCCTGTTATCTCTTCCATAATGTCTTTCAAAACACTTTGCAGTACTAGTTTAGTGCTTATAAATTTCCTCATATGACCTTTGTCCTGGAAGTATCTTATTTCTACATCATTTTTGAAAGATAATTTTGTTGGGGGTATCCATCTAGGTTGAGGTTTCCTTTCCTTTAGAACTTGAAATACTTCAAGATCTCCTTGACTTGAGAGTTTGTATGGAGTAGTCAGCTATGATTCTGATGGGCTTTCCTTTGTGAGTGATTTGTTTCTTTTCTCTAATAGCTTTTCAGATTCTATTCTTGATTTGGATTTCTGGAATCTTGACTATGATATGCTTCACTGTAGATTTTTGATCATCACTAATTGTAGTTCTTTGTATTCCACTTACCTGTATGTCAAATGCGTTTTGTCTACCAGAGAATTTTTCTGCTATGACATCTTTGAGAAGTTTATATATATATATATATATATATATATATATATATATATATATATATATCATTTGGGAATTGTTGATTTTTTTTAATTGTTAAATTGGCCTTTATCTCATCTGGCAGCTGATGGATTGATTCCTTATGGTCCCTTGCCGTGTTTTTGAGAAATCTTTCTTTTCCTGATGGCTAATAGCTAGCCTGTCTTCTATATCTGAGATCCTGTCCTCACATCTGCTGCAAATATTTTCAGGGGAATTTTTATTCTATATATCTGCTTGAATCTGCCTTATGGATTCCATTTCTTTCCTATGCTGAATATTCATGACTCCCATAATTTCCTTAAGCTCATCTATTTTTTACCTGCATATGCTTTAGTGTCACTAAGCATAGTCTTTGTTATCGGATAGATTATTTTTGATCTGAATTTTTTTTCCAGTGCCTCACCTTCTCCTCTTCTTCTTCTCCTCTTCTCCTTCTCCTCTTCTCCTTCTCTTCTTCTCCTTTTCCTCTTCTCCTTCTCCTTCTTCTTAAATCAGTACCGGGGATCAAACTCACAACCACGTGCTTGCAAGGCAGGCACTTATGCTGGGTGGTAGACTTTCAGAATGACTACTACACTGCCCAATGGGTTTGCCTTTGGTGAACTGAATGTCTGAGTTACTTTTTGTTTAAGTGTTTTCTTACTTTCATTTTTTTTTTTTTTTTACTTTAATTCCTCGGGTGAAGATTTTAAGTTGCCTAAGGAAGTTGCTTTATTGCTAGTATTTAGTAATCTTAGCTAATGATTACTGCTGTGAGGAATCCTCCTAGTATAACTGGTTTTGGGGTTTTATTATTTTGAGATGAAGTTTCTTCTTGTTTGACCCTGTCCCTGATTCTGTGATACTGTGTCACAGTATTTTCTATGACCCTTATTCTGTTTCAGTCACGGAATACCAGGATGAATATTTGTTTAGAACAACTACATTGCTCTTGACTATAGTGGTACCAAAAGCATCAAACACAGCCTGCAAAATGACAAATGAAGCCTACCATTAATTTGCCACTTGTAACCATATGAACAAGATTTTTAGTTTTGCAACAAAATGTAAAGTAAACCTGAAAATTACATACAATATACAAGTCTTCACATTTAAAATGAGTTAAGGAGAAAATAAGTGGAAAAGAGGAATAGATTAGAAGTAAGGATAGAGAAAAAAGGGGGTCATACTAACTTTGGGAAACTGGTGCAGAAGACTGGAGGGAATGAGAGAAGAAAGAGGTATAAGGAAGAACAGAAGAAAACCACAAACGCAAAGGTTGGAAACATGTTCATACATAATAACAAGATCAAACAGTGAAGAAAACAATGCAAAAGCACAAACAAACCTACCACTACAAACAAAAAATGAAAAACAGAGAGAGAGGAAAAAAAGGTCCACTTTTAGATTTGTCTCTGCTTTCTCTTGTGGACTACCTGCGGAGTCAGAGTTCCAATCCATGCCAATCTATTGTAGCAAGCCAGCAATGGCTTTTTGGTGGGGTAGTGAATAATTTCAGCAAACCTTCCTTTTCTGTCCAAGAGCAGACTGATATGACTTGCCACTGTCTAATCACCTTCCATAGCTCTGAACCCAGCTAGAATGAGCCAGCAGCAGTTCTGAGTTCTCTTCTCAGCCGAACCATCTCCAAAAAAGCTCCAAGCCAATTGCTCTCTTCTGTGGGAGGACTGAGCCCTCTGTACTCTCCATAAGCCAGTGCAGTGCTTCACATCTGTTGCTCCCCTACACTGCCATTTCTCTGTAGGGGCTTTAGGGTTTTGAGGGAGGTCACCAGCCATCACCATCACCATCACCATCACCATGTGTCCACTGGTTTGAATCACTCCTATTGTGCAGTAAGTCCCATCTCAGGGAGAAGGTGCCACTAGATACCTCCTTCTTCATTAAAGTTTCTCTCTTCATTCTCTATGTCATCTTTGGTTTGTACCTTAGATGCTTTCTGGGTCCAGGGGACCACCTTCTCTCCTTTTGTCTTCTTTGCATTGTTATATTCTAGCATATTCCAGCATGTAGACAGTGACTCTCTGAGAGGATTTTTTCTGATGCTTACTCTTCTACCATATTGGTCTCCTTCTGTGCATATGGCTGTTGGCAGGAGAACTTAGGTTCATATCATGTCTGCTCCTTCAGAGATGGTTGTGTATCCCGACAATTTGGAAGCTGACTTTCCTGAGGGTGAATGATCCTTTGCATGTTTTTAAAAGACCAGAATTGACTTAAGGTGCTGGGAAACCAAGCAACCTTCTCACCTCCCTGGTAAGTAGCTATGACTCGGGCAAGCGGTGGCCACTCCAGATAAAGAATTAGCTGGTGTCTCTCCCAAGATCTGGGTCATGTTGGAACTTAGAGTGCTGGGAAACAAAGCAACCCACTTGCCTCCTTGGTAAGCAGCCATGGCTTGGGCAAGCAGCATCCACCCCAAGGAAAGGACCAGCCAGCATCTCCTAAGATGCATGACACATTGGAACTTATGACACTGGGAAACCAAGCAACCTGCTCGCCTCCCTGGTAAGCAGCTGTGAGCCTACCTGCATGCAGGCTGAGAATCAAACTTCCCATCCCCCCCATGGCAAATGGAGCCAGAGGTCTGAGCATCTCTTGGGAGATTGACCATATGCAATATAGCAAATAGAGTGGATTTCCTTCTACCATATCTTTGAAGGCAAATATTGTTAACATTGTTTTGCTTTGTTCTGATTAATTGAAATGGTCTATTTAATATTCTGTTTTAATAAGTTCTATAATGTTCTGTATTTGGCTTGATTTTGCCTTACCTGATTGAAAGAACAACTATTGTGAAGATAATGCAATATATTATGATATCTATTACTGTCATGAAGTTCATCACTGCAGTTTCACTGCACTGTCTCAATTGTCTTTGTTCTGTCTTATTCTATTGTATTTCACTACCTTCAAAATAATTTTAAAAATTTAAAAAGAAGCAAAATACAAGACTGGAATTTACATAATAATTTGGTATTTCAAATTTCTCTAAAATTTTAATATTGAAAGGTTCAAAGCTATTTATCATTATATATTACATGGAAATCTTTTCAACATTAATGTTTACATTTTCAAAGTATAATGCACTTCTGTGGAAACTTCTTCATTCATAGACTGACACAACTTTATCTTCTGCATCCTTCCACTGTAACATAAACACTAAGGAATCAAAGATAACTAAGGAAATTTTAATTTAGTACTGTAAAATAAGTAATCACTCCATAGAAACTTTGAGCTTCTCATCAAGAAGATCTGCAAAAGAAGAAAATAATTAATGTGCAGTTTTCCAGAAAAAATAATCTTGGTGCAGATTTTCAAACTAACACTTTATTAAGAGATGCAGTTCTTGAAAGGAAAGTGAAAGTGATGGAAACTTGAGGAGAGTGAAAAAAGAAAATGCACACTAGGAGATGCACTAAAGATTTGTGTAATTAATTGGTAAGTTATACAGCACATCTATAGCAAAGCCCTTGCTTTTCATATTTGTCTAGAGAAAAGAAAAACTATCTGTTGGCTCTTTCCTATTTTATGTTTTCCTTTTGTACTTCTGCTTACAGTACTGATATAGGGGAAAGAAATTCCCAACCTACTAGGTATCCAGTATGATGTCATAGTCTCTAAAACTGAAGAATGGATTTTAGGAACAATGGAGTTTAAAAGCAGAATATAGTTATTGGGAGAAAGAAAGCTTCTGCCTGTAAGAAGAGACAGAGGGATTCCCAAATGAGTTGTCAAGGACCTCACATTTTCTAGGGATTTTATAAAGCAAAACCACAAGGTGAGGTGAGTCCAAGGTGAGGGAAAATGGGATAGGTAGGATAGAGCTATGGCCAACCAATAAGATTCTGAGTATAATTGCTCAGGTATCCTTGAGGACTCACAGCTCTGGTGGTTCTTAATTTCACTGGATCTGAGTTCAAAACCATTTTGTCTTTCTGCTTGCTTGGTTTATGTACCAGGTAGGTGGTGTGATCTGTTCACTGATGACACTCTTATGCCTGGTCAACATAGACCTGAGTTTTATGACATTGGGAAATGGTGTGAGCTATCATTCTGATACCGTTAGTCCCAAACCAAAGGAATTCACATAAACCTAGACTTTAAGTGAGAGAGTTTTTCTGTGAAAATGACAGCTGAGCACTGTCTATAATGTCAAATATAATTTTCAAATTTAAGAATTCAGGTATATCAATCTTAAACTTAATAAAGTATGTCTTATGATTGTGTGTGTGTGTGTGTGTGTGTGTGTGTGTGTGTGTGTGCCAGCGATCTAATTCACAATCTCATGTTTGCCAAGCAGGTACTTACACCACTGAGGATGTGTAAGCTACTTACACCCCCGGCATGTAACACTGATTTTTAATATTATATTTCTTTGGACTTTTTGAAGCTTAATATACTTGATCTTGTTCTTCAGTTACAGGTAAGATGTAACCTTTTCAGGCATGCAAAGATTCAATGGAACATCTGCATTTTCTCTTTCAGTAGTATTCAAGAAGGAAATCATACATAACAAAATATTTTTAAGCAAAATCTTTTTTTAATTTTTATTACAATGAAATATTAATCATTTCATGTCAATATATAAGGATGAATTTTATTTTTATTTTAAAGACAATTTTTTTGTATGACAGAAAAAAGTTATGGACAGTCTGTCATTTCTCTTTTTAGAGCCACTGAGCTATTTTACTTGCTGTCTTCTACACAAGGAAACATATTAACTTGATGCACAGGATA